>NC_066585.1:72870108-73190733 GCF_024323335.1 Lathyrus oleraceus
TTCATTTAATCTAGAAGCCTTATCTAACATCTTATAGACAAGCCCCCATAACTAATGTTTAGCATTTTTTTAAATAAGTTGGTTGTTTAACAAAATAAAATTAATTCCTTAAATTATATTATGTGATATCCATTTAAAATGTGTATTATAGAATTGATTAATTTAAAAACCATAACAAATTTTTAAGTATGTAATAGAAGATTTGATATCTAAATATTCTTTTTCGGAATTTTGACACAGTTTTTTTCTTCTATGAGTTTTTAAAAAAAGAATGAGAAAAGTGCATAGATTGATTTTATTATCAATTGAAGACGAAATATTAAAAAAAAATGATTACAATGATTTAGCAAATGATTTTATATTTTCAAAAACCTCAAATTAAAATATATTAATTTTATTAAAATTATTATTCTTATGTTAAAAAAATTAATTTTAAATTTTGCCGCTGACCTCGAGATATGTTAGGTCGGCTCTGGCATGTATTTTTTATTTTACTTTTTACTACAATTTGCTTTTTATTTAAAGTTTTGTACTTCTCTTTTAAAATATCAAAATTATATTTAATTTTTTAAATCAAATATAGTATGTGGTCTTTTAAATTAGACCTATATAGAAAATTTGTCTTTTAATTTTTTTATGAAATAAATTCGCAATTTCAATCTGTAAAAATATACATACTTAACCCTTTAAATAAATTTTGATGATAAAAGGATACATGTGCTAGTTATATTGTGTTGTATATGATTGATATCAACGTGGTCTCAAATAATTTGGAGATCATATTATAATTTTAAAATATGATCTCTTAATAAATTTTAGAAGTCTTATTCTAAGAATATTACAATAGTTTACTAGTGATATATGTTCGTTACACACATCAATAAGAATAGTTCGGAGAAACTCTTAAGCATATACTATTTTCAAACATTTAAAAATTGTTTTCTATCACAAATAAGATCATGTCAAACTTTATTTTTATATCCTGAACACTTTTAGTAAAAATGATAGTTGTGAAAATATGTTGGATTTTAGGAGGATGATGTCTTATTAGTAAAATTGTTAAGGTCAATATCTCGAATCGTACCACTAAAATCATTCAAAACTTTAAAATCAATAATTTTTAATAGGTAAAGAAGTCATCTTTCGTTTAAGGTCCTTAAAGAAATGAAATATACATATTTAAACAAAATATTTGACTTGTACAAATTTGATTTTTTTTATAACTAGACCAATTGTAATCACGTGTCATTTCATATTGAAAAGGAAATATAAACATTCAAAAATTTATATTTTAAAAATATTATTAAAATTATGATACGTTCAAAATTTTGAGAAATTGTGCTCATAGTCTGGAAATTTTATTAAAGTTGATACAGTAGCATGAAATAATTTCAATTAGTTAGTAAAGTTATAGAACCTTATAAATGTTGAAAAACTCCAATCTTAAAGTTAACTAAATCAATTGATGACCAAGAATCAATCTCATCGATTGATTACGCCTCTTGTTCTTCACGCTTTATTCAGGTGAAACAACCACTCCTTGATTGCAAGATGATTCTACACTACACATAATTTAAAAGAAGAAAATAATGTATTTGAAAGTGAGAGAAAAGAGAAATTGTGGAGGAAGAAGAATGTAATTGGGTTGTGCAAATTACACTCTAAGTTTTTGATAATGTGCGTGAATCACAACTGTGTTTCAGAATCTACACAATGCTTATACTTGTTACATTCGTTACATATTAAATAGATCTACTCTTTATTTATAAAAGAGATTACTTATACTCCAAACAATCACAAATAACTAACTCAACTAAAACTAATTTAAGTTAACTATTTTCACTCATTCGACACTTACATGTTTCGACTGCATGTTTTGACAGGCTATATTTGACTTTCTGTCAAATATAATAAATAGAGACTTTGTTTGGCACAAGCTAATTTTGACACACACACACACACACACACACACACACACACACACACATACACACATTGTCTTGACTTTGACACAAATAATTACATATTTAACACACCACCTAATTCATTGTTTCTAAGATATATACATTCATCATTGTTCTGAATCTCTTGAATAATTTGACATTCACAGCGTTTGTCATTATATCTACAATATGATTCTCTAATCTGCAATGCTCCAAGCTCAACTTTCCATTTGCTACCTGATCTCTTAGGTAATGGAACCTCATTTCGATGTATTTTCTTCTCCCGTATGCTATCAGATTCTTTGCCAGGTTAACATCTGACATGTTGTCGATCTTCACGGTCATTGCTCCATGATTCTCCCCTGTAATTTCTTCGACTAGATTCATCATCCATGTTGCTTGGCATACACATAAAGAAGCTAGTATGTATTCTGCCTCACATGATGATAAAGCTACCACTAATTCCTTTCTTTAACTCCATGCGACTGGCTCACCACCTAACATGAATACATAATTTGCTGTCGATTTTCTATCTTCAGCATCACCACACCAACTAGAGTCAGTGTAACCCACAATCTTGCATTCTTTTCCTTCATCGACCGAGGGAAATAAAATACCATAGTCGAGTGTTAATTTGAGATACCTTAATATCCTCTTGGTGGCTGCAAGATAAGATACATTTGATTTCTGCATTAATCTGTTGACCATGCCCACACAATACACTAAATCTGGCATTGTGTGACATAGGTATGAAAGTGATCCAATGACTATTTTATATTGTGTTGGATCAACACCATCTTCATCTGAGTCTTTCAATAGTTGCAATCTGGGCTCAACTAGAGTCGAAGTTGGGTTACAATCTTGCATCTCAAATATCTTGATTATTTTGCTTGCATATCTTCTTTGATGCATCATCAAGCCTCTACTACTCTTGTAGAACTCGATACCAAGGTGCCGCGGTGAGAATCGGAGAATAAGCTATTGGATTAACTTGACTCGCGAAACATTGATATCACCACCGAACTTTTATTTTTCCAAGGGAAGGGGAAAATATTTAAAATAAACCCAAATGTAAACATGCATATCAAATAGCAAAACTAGAAGCAAAGCAAGTAGAGATAGAAGGTACGGGGATTGGTTATGCAAAAGAGAAGGTATTCACACCCTAAGCATCTGTAGTACTCTACAGGAACCTTTTGAATTTATCTATATTTTTAAAATTTATTTGTATTTTTGAATGGGGAATAAAAGGGTTAAAATGTTTTGGAAAGTGTTACTTGACTAAAGGTAAGTCAAAGTTTGAGTTTGAGATGCTTCATGTCTACTAAAGCATTTGAAAGTGTAATTGAAAAATCCATTGACTAAAAGTAAGTCAAGGTTTGTCTTTGAAATGCCTTATGTGTACTAAAGCATTTTCAATTATAGTTGAAAGTCCATTGACTAAAGGTAAGTCAGGGTTTGAATGGGTGTTTTAGTTTGAAAAAGGGGTAGGGTTAATGCATAAATGGACAAATAAAGTCAACAAACAAACAGATAGTATATGACTAAGAAGTCAACATAAGATCATTTACCTTGGATTTAGGTACATAAAGATACATAAATTGGTAAGCCATGAACAAGCTACTTACATGTTTTTGAAGTATGATGATCATAAACAAGACATGACAAAGGTTTTCATAACACCACAAGAGATAACACATGAACAAGTATGAGATACATATTCAATCATCATGGGAGTTTATAAAGGAAATACTTGAATGAAGTGATAGACAATTACAAGATATGGATATAACATCACAAATTGGGATAGAATTACAAGACATGATTTAAACAAGTGTACATTACTCAACACAAGGGTATCAAACCACATAATACAAGTATCATAATCAAGCTATATGGTTGTCAAGTTAAGTTGTGACAAAAGAAAGATATTCAAACATGGATCATATGAACATGGTATGGACAAAGTAAAATCCTAAGTGGATCACTATGCATACAAGTTAAGCATGAGGCAAGAATATGTTAGGAACAAGTTTAAACCTAAACCTTAATCATGACATGAATAAGAAACAAGCAAGTGGAAACTCTAATCATCTCATAACCATTCATTCAAACATGTTTTCAAGGTGAATCAATTTAGACATGATATGAAAATAATCAAGTTTAAACATTTTAAGGACAACAATCAACACTTGAAAGTGTGTTCTATGATCATACATGCATTCAACAATAAGAACAACCAAGAGATGAACCAAAGGAATTGATTAGGATCCTTAAAAACACTTAAAAAAACACATGTTTTCCATCCAATCAAAAGTGTTGAAATAAATAAAAAAATATTTATTGGTATCATCATAAAATAGACATTCTTATGAACACATGGCAAAAAGAATGGATCAAAAAGTTTAAGGGATCATGAAGTTTGTAAAAAAAATAGACATTGAAAAAAAATGAGAGAAGTAAACATTATATTGGCCATGTTCGAACCCACGCTCTTGGGGTTACATGCGTTGTTTGGAAAAATAAAAACCAAAGGCTGGGGCGAGGGGGATTTGAACCCCAAACCTTTTGGTTACAAGTGACTTAAGGCATGTGCTTATACCACTAGGGTGAGGATACATTCGTTAATTAAAACGCAAACAATTGTATATATTATATAATACATTTCCTTTGACTTTTTCAATGCCAACTCAACATCATCATCAACCTCACACGCTTTTGATTCTTTTTTCGTTTTTTCTTTCATTCTTTTTTTCCAGATTTTCAAACAAACATATCTTTCTCATTTCTCAACCATTTTTCATGAAATAAAGATCAAAATTGCTTAGAAAAATGTAAGGAACATAATGGTACAATAGGTTTTAGCTAATACTCAAAGATGAAGATGCACGAAGGTCAAAACCAGAGCTGAAACTTTAGGTTTCATGCAACTTAAATTCACATAAACAATAAGATGAATGACATGTGAGTTAATGATCAACCTTAACACAATAGATGTTACATGTTTGCTTCAGAAATCACATGGAGATGATGCATGTATAGTGAGTTTCAAAGTGCAAGAATATACCTATTGGAGCAAGGTCCAATGCATCTTCAATACCACTTCCAGCTGCTGTTTGATTTCTCTCACAATGTATATGAGTTACCAAGAGATGGTTGGACTCTTTGGTTTGCAGAATGCTCGAGCCAAATGGGAGAAATGGAGGTTAAGGTCAAAAGCTTGCAAAAATGAATTTTTGCTTAGTAAGCTTGGTGTATGGATAGATGAGCCTTTCTCCTCTATTTATAGGGATCCTTGAGAGTTCAAGAAGCCTCAGATGTCATAAAATAATTGTGGCTTGTACTTCATTGCTTGGTTGGTTGGTTCTTGCATAATTCTCCAAGTGGGGAGCATGGCAAAATAAAGGAGTTCATGGAGTGTTTTGTGTTGTTCTTGCTGAATCATAGGAGTTGACTTGAGGTTTGAAGTTAGTATGTATCAGATCCAAGTCCATTTGGAAGCTCGATGGTACTTCTTGATGGATTAAAGTTACTTTATGCAACAAATGGAATAGTTCATTGTGTATTGGTTTTGTTACTTGGGTAATAGCTCAAACGTGGGTGAAATATTATGATTAGGGGGGATTTGGAAGCAAGAAGTACATGTACTTGTGGGTTTGTTTGGATTTGTAATGTACTTTGGCTTGGAATTCGACCTATGAACCATTCCATGAGGTTGTCTTCCCAAATTCGATTCTCTTAGCTCAAGCATGGGAAATTCTTGATCTTAGACATTTTGGAAAGATGGAATCATGATCTACGACTTTCATGTTGATCACTTTGCTTGAATCAGTTGGGATCTTGGTGAAAAAATGGCATAAAGTTTATCACTTGACTAGGTTAGCATGCTGAAAAATTCCTTAAGTGTTTTGCCACTTGACAAACAAATGAATCATCCACTTCATGGCCCCATATCTCCTTATCCGTGCATCTTTTAGGTTTCGTCACCTGGGGAAAAGTTGAAGTATGAAGCAAGGTCTTTAATCTGATCATTGGAGCGAATAAAATGGTGGTTGGATCATAATTTATGGCCTTGAAAAGTTGGGTACTTGGACATGATTTTTAGGACTTTTTAAAATTTTCAAATTCTCCATCTTTTCCCTTTTTGCAAGTAACCTTGATTTTATTGTCTAAACTTTATCAAATGACTTCAATGATCATACTTTCATAATCCTTGACTTGAAAAGTTCATATTTGACCAAAAATCTTAAAAGTCAAACTTTGACTTTAAGCATCTGTTGACTTTTTCATCAATTGTATTCAAACTTTCATCTGTTTATGAACCCAACCTCTTGAGTCATTTGAATTGTATGAGTGGGTTATGAGGACACATTTGAATACCTTAGATCATGCCTCAAGCCATAGGGTCATGCTTTGGTCAAAGAGTCAACATTAAGCTGACTTTGACCAAAACCATAATTTGGAGTGTCAGATGAATTATGGTGTGATGAACTTGAATTGAGGTGAGTACAAACCTTGAATATTGATGGAGGGAGACTCTTGATAACCTTGTATATTTATTATCACACTAAGCCTTGATTGATCCATCCCTTGCACTTCTTGATACCAAAACCCTAACTTGCAAACAAAGCAAAGCAATACATATTTTTTTTGTATTTTTATGGGGTTAGCAAAGCATAAGGATATACACAAAAATATTTAATGACCTTGACGTTATGCAAATGATAAAAATGTTAAGGGATCTTTGGGTTGAAAATTAGGGTATTACACAAGGAAGTTGATAAGTGGTTTTTGCATCGTTCCTTTTTAGTAGTTTTTGAAATTCTAGTTATCAGACTTTAGATGTCACACGGGTTGTTATGACATCCAATTCTGCACAGACAGAAATTATGCAGAGCTTAAATGTAAGTGTAGTAAATAACACAAGTAATTGTTTACCCAGTTCAGTCCAACATGACCTACATCTGGGGGCTACCAAGCCAGGGAGGAAATCCACTATTAGTAGTATCAATTCAAAGCTAAACTCACCCGTTTACAACTTATCACTTAATCCCTACCCAATGCAATTTCAATCTTAACCTAAGATCAGAGTTCCTACTCACTCCCCCTCAATCACCTCAGTGATTACTATCTTTAAACACTATTAAAGACAAGTTGAAGTCACACTTCAAAAACTCTTGATTGTGCTTCACAGCTTTAATCAAGATACACAGCACTCACGCTTAAAAGCTTTGAGTGACACAACACTTACAACTCAATGAACACCCTATACCAAAACAATCATCAACGTGATAATGGCTTGGTTACAAGATATGTCTAATACAAGACTCACAAAAATACAGCAGTGAAGTATGATGGACACACTTAATCTTCACGCCTCAAAATCCCCGAAACTGAATGAAGGAACGCCTTCCTTTTTATATTGCAGTACCTGGGCTTTTGCACCTGTATTCTCCTGAATTTAAGGTCACACGAGTTCCCATAAATTCAACATTTAGGTTACTAACAAATAGGCTATTTGTTAGGTTCATTAAATGTAACTTGGTTGTTGATTTCCTGGATTTTCTCTAAGCTGTTGACTTCCTGAAGAATAGCCCAAGAAAAGCTGAAACAGAAAACTGAACAACCTACAATATAGCATATGCTGTCAGGAATGAATGTCACGACATTCAACTTGACATCAAGGTCCATATGCTGAGTCTGTTTTTTCAGAAAACAGACTGTACAATTTTGCTGACCTGTACATGATCAAAATGACCATACTACAGTAACAGCTTACATTAATAAATGTTAAAGTGTCCAACTTAACATTTACACATTTGGCCTTACGTTAGTTCTGTTATTCTCTCGAAGAACAAACTAAGTTACATGCTGAAGCATAGCAGAACACCACTCTGCTTAATGTTCAGTAGCTGCTGTTTATGATGAATGTCATAACATCCAATTTGACATTCAGTCAGTAGGCCTTATTCCAGGTCTGGTCTTCCCTTGATAACCAGACTGGAAATACATACTAAGTTCTAACAGAACACCTGCTGTTCTATTCCTTAGTATTTGTTGACAGGTATGAATGTCACAGCATCCAGTTTGACATTCAATAATTCCTGTGTTAGCTAGTCCTGCAGTAACTATAATGTAGTCACACATACATGTCATGACATCAGTCAAGACATTAGTAACCAGCTAATGTTTTACCATATAATGCAGCCAATTAAGCACCTACAAACTCCCCCTTTGGCAAATTTTTGGCTAAAACACTTTGATCCCCATAACAGAGTTCATAGCAGCGGAATCACACACCTAGCAGGAAATAAGCCTAGCTAATACACTCAGAGTGGCAGCACACTCACACACATGGAAGTTAAATAAAAACTTCACAAAGCAGCACACATACAGAAGTTACATCTAAACTTCAACACACAACAGCTGCAGGGGAGGGAATCTGTCATGAGAGTCTGTTGTAGAGACCCACTCTGTTTGTCAGGGGTTTATTACTCCCCCTTTTTGTCAAAAATGTTACCAAAGCCAACAACATAACCAGAGAATAATGACAGAGTTACAGACTTGGTTTTACTTCACAGTTTCAACCAAGTTTAGCATCCACTTGATCTTGCTTCACAGCTTTGATCAAGTAATCACCCACTTTTGCTTCACAGTAGGTACCACCATATCAGATGCCATGATTTTGTTTCTGACATCCAGAACCACTCCTGCATGGACAGCATCCTTGAACTCCTGCAGGTACATTGGCCTTCTCACAGTAGGGTGTCTCCTTACTCTCTTGTATCCACCCTTGTTGCAAGTAGTATAGCTATGATCTGTTGACCAATCATAGCCTAGTACAAATTGTTTAATAGGCAGAGACATTAAACAATTTATCCCAAACATCAGTGGTTGCTATAAGGTCTCAGAGAGACATATTCCCAGTTTGCTCCTTAAGTTTTCAAACTGAGTAGCATCCAGAGCCTTTGTAAATATGTCAGCCAGTTGAAGGTCCGTGGCTACATGTTCCAAAGTGATCACCTTGTCTTCCACCAGATCTCTGATGAAGTGGTGCCTAATGTCAATATGTTTGGTCCGGCTGTGTTGGATGGGATTCTTGGAGATATTGATGGCACTGAAATTTTCACAGAACAATGTCATGACATTTTGAGTGACATTGTACTCAGTGAGCATCTGTTTCATCCAAACCAGTTGGGAACAACTGCTACCAGCAGCTATGTATTCAGCCTCTGCAGTGGACAGAGAGACACAATTCTGCTTCTTGCTGAACCACGATATGAGGTTGTCTCCTAAGAAGAAACATCCACCTGATGTGCTTTTTCTGTCATCGGCACACCCAGCCCAGTCAGCATCACAGTACCCAGATAGAACAGGCTCAGAACCATGTGAATACAACATCCCATAGTCACACGTCCCATTGATGTACTTGAGAATCCTTTTGACTTGATTCAAGTGGCTCACCTTAGGCTCTGCTTGGTATCTAGCACATACTCCAATTGCATAAGAAATGTCAGGTCTACTTGCAGTTAGGTAAAGTAGGCTTCCTATCATGCTTCTATATAAGCATTGATCAACACCAGGGCCTCCTTCGTCTTTGGTTAACTTCAGATGAGTAGGCGCAGGAGTCCTCTTGTGCCTAGCATTATCCATACCAAACTTCTTAACTATGTTCTTGGCATACTTGCTTTGGGAGAGAAACATAGAGTCCTCCATTTGGTTTACTTGCATTCCAAGGAAATAGGTCAGTTCTCCAACTAAACTCATTTCAAACTCGGATTGCATCTGGTGAACAAATTGTTGAACCATTTGTTCTGACATTCCACCAAAGACTATATCATCCACATAGATTTGAGCTATCATGATTTTGCCGTCTTCATCCTTCACAAATAAGGTTTTATCTATTCCACCTTTTCTGTATCCATTTGAGGTCAGAAATTCGGTCAACCTTTCATACCATGCTCTAGGTGCTTGTTTCAACCCATACAAGGCTTTCCTCAGCCTGTATACATGCTTAGGTTGGTTAGGATCACAGAACCCTTTAGGTTGTTCCACAAAGACTTCTTCATTCAAGTAGCCATTCAGGAATGCACTCTTCACATCCATTTGGAATAGCTTAAACTTCAGGATGCATGATACCCCTAACAGCAATCTGATGGACTCAAGCCTAGCCACAGGAGCAAATGTTTCATCAAAATCTACCCCTTCAACTTGAGTGTATCCTTGAGCTACTAGTCTTGCTTTATTCCTAGTAATTACTCCTTTCTCATCAGATTTGTTTTTGTAGATCCACTTGGTACCAATGATGTTGGTTCCTTCAGGTCTTGGAACTAGCTCCCATACTTCATTCCTTTTGAACTGCTCAAGTTCCTCTTGCATGGCATTGATCCAGTACTCGTCAGTCAGGGCTTCTTTCACATTCTTTGGTTCAACCTTGGATACAAAGCAGGAATTTGAGCTTATTCCCCGTGACCTGGTAGTCACACCACTGTTAGGATCCCCTATGATAAGATCCTTAGGGTGGTCTTTCTGAATTCTGATAGATGGCATTTTGGTGGTTGCATCTACTTCACATTCAGGAGGAGGTTCCTGTACTTCTTCAGACTTGACTTGAATGTCAGTTGAACTGTCAAGGAATGTTTCAACATCCTCTATGACATCGATCCCTTCCTCTTTATCATCCACAATAACATTTATGGATTCCATCAGGACATTGGTCCTATAGTTGAACACTTTGTAGGCTCTGCTGTTGGTGGAGTATCCTAGAAATATACCCTCATCACTTTTGGGATCCAGCTTCCTTCTCTGTTCACGATCTGTGAGGATGTAGCATTTACTTCCAAAGATGTGAAAGTACTTCACAGTGGGTTTTCTGCCTTTCCATATTTCATACAGAGTGGAGGAGGTTCCTTTTCTCAAGGTGACTCTGTTGTGAACATAGCACGCGGTATTCATTGCTTCAGCCCAAAAGTGCATGGGGAGCTTCTTTGCATGAATCATTGCCCTGGCAGATTCTTGAATAGTTCTATTTTTTCTTTCAACTATTCCATTCTGCTGAGGGGTTATAGGGGAGGAGAACTCATGACTTATTCCTTCAGATGAGCAAAACTCATCAAACTTGGAATTCTTGAACTCCGTACCATGATCACTTCTAATCCTGACCACACAACTGGCCTTTTCCCTTTGAAGTCTTATGCACAGATCTTTGAAGACATCAAATGTATCTGACTTCTCTCTGATGAAGCTTATCCACGTGTATCTGGAATGGTCATCAACCACCACGTAGGCATATCTCTTTCCACCAAGGCTTTCAACCTGCATAGGTCCCATTAAGTCCATATGCAACAGTTCCAGAACTCTGGAAGTTGTAGGATGTCCCAGCTTCGGATGTGACATCTTGGTTTGCTTGCCCACCTGGCATTCTCCACAGACTTTTCCTTCGTCAATAAGCAGCTTTGGGATCCCTCTGACTGCTTCCTTGGATATAATCTTCTTCATTCCCCGTAAGTGGAGATGTCCAAGTCGTCTATGCCACAGCTTCACCTCTTGTTCTTCCTTGGCTGAGGAGCACATTGTGGAAAAGTTAGAGACTTGAGGTTCCCACAGATAACAGTTATCTTTGGACCTGGTTCCTCTCATAACTTCCTGATTGTCACCATTTGTCACAATGCATAGCTCCTTAGTGAACTGAACATGGAACCCTTGATCACACAGCTGGCTTATGCTGATGAGGTTTGCAGTTAGTCCTCTTACTAACAACATATTATTCAGTTTTGGAACTCCAGAGCAGTCCAGCTTACCCACACCTTTTATTTTTCCTTTGGCACCATCACCAAAGGTTACATAGCTGGTAGTGTAAGGTTGAATATCTACCAGTAGATTTTCCATACCAGTCATATGTCTTGAGCATCCACTGTCAAACTACCAGTCTTCTCTGGTAGAGGCCCTTAGAGCAGTGTGTGCTATCCTAGCATATCATTGTTGCTTCTTGATGGGAACATAGTGCTTATATGGTTTATGCTTAGGCCTGACATGCGAGGCTTGGTTAGGGAAACCATGAATCCAGTAGTAGAAGGCTTTTATATGACCAAGTCTACCACAGTGGTGACACCTCCACGCCTGGTATTTCCTCTTCTGATGATCATTCATCCTAGTTCCTCGATGTTGAGACATTGGCTTTGACTTCCGCTTGACCTTCTGAACTTTAGCCTTTGGGCGTTTGTGTTCAGCTGAGGATCTTTTCCCAAATCCTAGGCCAGATTTGGTTCCAGACTGCTGTCCCACCTTTAGAATCTCTTCCAAGGTGTCAGTTCCCTTATTCATCATTCTGATGGACTTAGTCATCTGATTCAGCTTTGAAGTCAGCAATGCTATCTCACCATTTAGACCTTCTATGACAGACAGTTGCTTCTGTCTCTCATCTTCCAGTTCCTTGATGAGTTTCTTCTACTTTTCTCCTTGTGCACGCACTTCTGCACTGGTGGTACACAGCTTCTTATAGGCTGCAGCAAGTTCATCAAAGGTCAGTTCATCTGCACTTGAGTCATCATCAGATGCACAAACACTGGTTAGTGCAGTGACATGTTTGGCAGATTCTCCTTCAGATTCACTCTCAGAATCTCCTTCAGACCATGTGATAGTTAGCCCCTTCTTTTGCATCTTGAGATAAGTAGGACATTCAGCTCTGACGTGTCCATACCCTTCACAGCCATGACACTGGATTCCCTTGCCTTGGTTGAACTTTTCATCAGAAGTTGATCTTTTCCTGATGTCAGACGGGATGTTCTTGACATTAGGTCTCCCTCTTTGATCAATCTTCTTCACGAACTTGTTGAACTGCCTTCCAAGCATGGCTAAGGCTTCTGATATACTGTCATCACCTTCAGTATATTCTGCTTCTGACTCTTCTTCAGCATTAGATACAAAAGCTACGCTTTTGTTCTTCTTTTCAGTATTCTCACACAAGCCCATTTCAAAGGTTTGGAGAGAACCAATGAGCTCATCTACCTTCATATTGCATATGTCCTGTGCCTCCTCTATGGCTATGACCTTCATAGCAAACCTTTTAGGCAAGGACCTGAGAATCTTTCTTACAAGTTTCTCTTCAGCCATTTTCTCACCTAGTCCACCAGAGGTGTTTGCAATTTCAAGAATATTCATGTGAAAGTCATGAATAGTCTCATCCTCTTTCATCCTCAGATTTTCAAACTTGGTGGTCAGCATCTGAAGTTTGGACATCTTCACCTTGGAAGTACCTTCATGAGTTACCTTGAGGGTATCCCAAACTTCCTTAGCTAGTTCACAGTGGTGCACCAGCCTGAAGATGTTCTTACTGATTCCATTGAACAATGCATTCAAGGCCTTGGAATTTCCAAGAGCTAGTGCCTCTTGCTCCTTGTCCCACTCTTCTTCAGGAATCTGCTCACTGCCTCCATCTTCACCTGTCCTCATTGGATGTTCCCATCCTTTGTTGACAGCTCTCCAGACTTTGCTATCTAGAGACCTTAAGAAGGCTATCATACGCGGCTTCCAGTCATCATAATTAGAGCCATCCAACATGGGTGGTCTATTTGAGTGTCCTATATCCTTGTCCATGGTACTAGAAAGTAACTTCCCTAGATCTCACCCAGAAATTCACAGGCAGGGTGCCTACTCTGATGCCAATTGAAATTCTAGTTATCGGACTTTAGATGTCACACGGGTTGTTATGACATCCAATTCTGCACAGACAAGAATTATGCAGAGCTTAAATGTAAGTGTAGTAAATAACACAAGTAATTGTTTACCCAGTTCAGTCCAACATGACCTACATCTGGGGGCTACCAAGCCAGGGAGGAAATCCACTATTAGTAGTATCAATTCAAAGCTAAACTCACCCGTTTACAACTTATCACTTAATCCCTACCCAATGCAATTTCAATCTTAACCTAAGATCAGAGTTCCTACTCACTCCCCCTCAATCACCTCAGTGATTACTATCTTTAAACACTATTAAAGACAAGTTGAAGTCACACTTCAAAAACTCTTGATTGTGCTTCACAGCTTTAATCAAGATACACAGCACTCACGCTTAAAAGCTTTGAGTGACACAACACTTACAACTCAATGAACACCCTATACCAAAACAATCATCAACGTGATAATGGCTTGGCTTACAAGATATGTCTAATACAAGACTCACAAAAATACAGCAGTGAAGTATGATGGACACACTTAATCTTCACGCCTCAAAATCCCCGAAACTGAATGAAGGAACGCCTTCCTTTTTATATTGCAGTACCTGGGCTTTTGCACCTGTATTCTCCTGAATTTAAGGTCACACGAGTTCCCATAAATTCAACATTTAGGTTACTAACAAATAGGCTATTTGTTAGGTTCATTAAATGTAACTTGGTTGTTGATTTCCTGGATTTTCTCTAAGCTGTTGACTTCCTGAAGAATAGCCCAAGAAAAGCTGAAACAGAAAACTGAACAACCTACAATATAGCATATGCTGTCAGGAATGAATGTCACGACATTCAACTTGACATCAAGGTCCATATGCTGAGTCTGTTTTTTCAGAAAACAGACTGTACAATTTTGCTGACCTGTACATGATCAAAATGACCATACTACAGTAACAGCTTACATTAATAAATGTTAAAGTGTCCAACTTAACATTTACACATTTGGCCTTACGTTAGTTCTGTTATTCTCTCGAAGAACAAACTAAGTTACATGCTGAAGCATAGCAGAACACCACTCTGCTTAATGTTCAGTAGCTGCTGTTTATGATGAATGTCATAACATCCAATTTGACATTCAGTCAGTAGGCCTTATGCCAGGTCTGGTCTTCCCTTGATAACCAGACTGGAAATACATACTAAGTTCTAACAGAACACCTGCTGTTCTATTCCTTAGTATTTGTTGACAGGTATGAATGTCACAGCATCCAGTTTGACATTCAATAATTCCTGTGTTAGCTAGTCCTGCAGTAACTATAATGTAGTCACACATACATGTCATGACATCAGTCAAGACATTAGTAACCAGCTAGTGTTTTACCATATAATGCAGCCAATTAAGCACCTACAGTTTTCATTTAGCATTTTACCTTATTTCGTTTGATTTCCTTTTGTTTATCATTTTTTATGCTTTGATTTGTGTTTTATTATAAATTACAGGGTATAATGAGCATCCAAGCAAGAAGGGATCAAGGGCAAGAGACACATAAAAAATGATACTTTTGGAAAATTCTCAAAGACAAAGTTAGAGGGCTGCTACGGGCCACACCAACATAGCCCCAAAACCTCCCTTTTGTTGTTTTATGTATTAAATGAGAATATTTCCTCTTAGTTATGACTCTTAGGATTGATTGGATATGAATCAAATCTAATCTTTTTACATTGAACCAAGGATATTTTTTATTTGTATTTTTCCTATAAAAATCATAGCCTGTTATGAGTTTAGGGTATCCAAGTTTTCTATTTTCTTTCTCCTAGTTTTCTAAAGTTTCAGTTTTTATTTTCTCTTTGTAACTCAAGTCTCAAAGGAACTAATTTTTGGAACAAGTTTATAATTCAATCCAGGTTTTCTTTTCATTCGCTATAATGTTCATCTGTTTTGTGTGATTGATATGAGTTTGATGATGAACACCTTCGTGGTTGTTTTCATACTTACCATGAGTGAGTAGTTTCTAGGGACTAGGAGTTATGAGGATTGTTTCATGACATATCGTATGATATGTTACTATCTATTATGATAATTTTAATTAAACTTATTTTTATAATCTAAGTGCACGTAAATCCAACTTTGTTACGAAAGTAAGTGGTTCTCAGGTATCGACCATAGTCTGAAAGGATATGTGTCGATATCGGAGCGTAGGTTTTTAAACAACCTAACTCAGACGACACGAAAGCTGAATACAAATTTTAGAAAACATATAGCTAGGAAAAAGTAATGACTCATCCAATAATAATCCGGACAATGCGAAAACCAACCGACGAATTTGAGAAAACATATAGCTAGGAAAAAGTAATGACTCATCGAATAATAATCCAGACAATGCGAAAGCTGATGGATTATTCATCGATGATATGGGTAATGCGCTGACATAAGCAGGTAGTGCCTAATTTTATCTATTTTCTATAATTTATGCAAAATACTCGCAATAGGTGTAACTATAATTGTATGATAATGTTAGAAATATGAATTGTAACCCAGGGTCTTGTTTCCCCTAATTTGGCATTTGAGTGATTTTTCAGCTATTTCTATTTAATTGCTTTTGCATTCAAGTTGTTTACTAAAAACTCCCTTTTTGATTTCTCTAGATATACACTTATTAGATAAGGATTCGATACTTAAACCATTGTTCTTTGTGGTTTGATATCTATTTTATAACTTTGCAACAGTCGTGCACTTGCGACAGGATCAAAAGCATGAGAGATTTTCGAAGTCTAACATTTCAAACTCCTAACTTAAATCATGTATCAAGTCTTCGATCACCTTATTGCAACTGCATGTTATCAACAGTTCTTCGACATAAAAACAAAGTATAAGCAACTCACTCCCGCTTCTCCTGACATACACACCATGCTCTATCGGACACTTCTCAAACTCTTTCTCTCTTAGGAAGTCGTATATCTTCTTGTTCCAAGCTCTTGGAGCTTGATTCAATCATACAGGGATTTACGTAGTATGTATACTTTCCTTTCTAGGTCTTGGTTCACAAACCCAATTGGTTATGTTACATACACCTCTTCGTCTAGAGGGCCATTCTGGAATGCACATTTCATGTCCATTTGACATATCAACCAACCTGATTGTTTCAATTCTAGCTACTGGTGAAAAGAATTCATCATAACCAATCCCTTCTTTCTGAAGAAACCCTTTCGCTACAAGTCTTTCCTTGTGTTGAATTACTTCACGTTTTGGATTTAGCTTGACTTTGTATACCCACTTCACATCAATTTCCTTATTCCTTTTTGGCAATTCGACTAGTGACCATGTAGCATTGTCTTATATGGATTTTATCTCATCCACCATGGCTTTCATCCACCTTGAGTCTTTTAATACTTCAGCTTCATTGACTAACTCAGTATCTGCATAGAAGGCATAATATACTAACTCATGTTCATCTTCGACCACATCATTTAACGTGATTACACATTTGTGCAGTCTTGTAGGCATGCTTCTAGTTCTATGGGGTCTGGTTGTGCTAGCTTGACCTTCTATGATTTCTTGTATAGCTTCTCTAACAGTTTATCAAACTTCTCTACCGGCTTCATTAGATGGTTAATCACACATGATTCTCCCTGAAACCTTCTTGATGTTCGTAGTTGAATCCCACTTCTTAACCTCATCTACAATCACAACCCTGTTGATCACGACTTGCTTGTTCACTATGTCAAACAATTTGTTTCCATAAGTTGAATGATATCCCACTAGGATCATCTGACTCGACTTATCATCCAATTTTCTTCTTAGCTTATCTGACACATGTCTATGTACTACAGATCCAAACACCTTCAAGTGGCTTAAGTTAGGTTTGACATCAAACTAACATTCTTCTGGTGTGACACCTTCAAGCCTTTTTGTCAGACATCTATTCAATATGTATATTGCAGTCGACACAACATCACCCCATAGCTTATTTCAGAGATGCTTTCCTTTCAACATACTTCTCACCATATTCATAATGGTATTGCTCTTTCTTTTAGCAGTACCATTTTCTTAAGGTGTGTATGGTGGCACCACCTCAGGCATAATTCTTTCTCTTATACATAGTGTGTCGAAATCTTTCGACACGTACTCTCCACCTCCATATGTCCTTAGAACTTTAATCTTATGACCATCCTATCTTTCGACCATTGCTTTGAATTTGGTGAAAATATCGATCACATCACTTTTCTTCTTGATTAAGTAGGTACACAACTTTCTGTTGTAGTCATCAATAAATGTAACAAAGTACTTGTTACCTCCAATTGAATATACTCGGAGAGGACCACACACATCTGAGTAGATTATCTCAAGAGTGGATTTCAACTTGCTTATTGCATCCTTGCTGAATCCATTCTTGGGTTTCTTTGCTTGAACACATTCTTCACATACTTCTTATGGAATATGGATTTCTAGTAGGCTTGAAACCATGTTCTTCCTCTTTAGATTACTAATTTCATTGAAACTTAAGTGACAAAGTCTATAATGCCATAACCATTCATATCTTCTAGATCCAGTCGCCAGTCAGTTCTGTTCCAATACATCAAGTTCAATACTTAAGGTTCTATTCTGAGACATATGAGCCTTCAACATTAACCCATTTCTCAAATTGATCACTCTCATCATTCTATCTCTCATCAGTACTTCGTAATTCCTCTCAATCAGATGACATATACTTAGCGGAGAATCTTCATGCTAGATATGTACAACACGTTGGAAATTACTGATTGTTTACCATCCTTTCTCATGATTAGAACATCACCAATACCTTCAGTGGATAGGGTATTGTCGTTTGCAAAATTTACCTTGTTCTTAGACGAAGGACTGATGATGATAAACCAATCTTTTCTTCCAGTCATGTGCGACGAACAACCTGAGTCGAGATACCATTGATCTTTGAATCTTTCTTCTCCTTTTGTTATGACCATTAACATCACTTTTTCTTCAGGAAGCTTTGCATCATTTTCTTGATCTTTATCACATCCTCGACATTGACTTTCATAATGGCCATATTTTTGAAAAGTGTGGCATTGAATATGAATTTTATTAGGTTTTCTTCCATCACCTTTTCTTCTACCTGCACCACCACCTCTATGATTTCCTTGGTTAGAAGATTGTCTATGATTCGATGAACTACCATCTTAATGGCTTCCTATACCATTTGAATTGTTGTAACTTCCTCTGCCCTTCTTACCATTCCATATTTCTTTCTCTTTCTAATCGACTGAGCTTGCAAAGCCACGCCAGTCTTCGACTTAATTGCAGTTCTTTCATCCATTACTTGTTCATGAGATTCAAGAGTCCCTTGAAGCTCTTCTTTTGTCATACTTGAAAAATTCTTTGATTCTTCTATGGCTACTACCAAATGATCTAACTTTGGAGCTAGTGACCTTAAATATTTGACACTACAAAGTTTGATGTCAACACTTTTCCACACATTTTGATTTGATCCACCAATCTTGTTACCTTTGTAAAGAAATCAGTCTCGTTTTCATTGTCTTCCATCTGAAGCAATTCATACATTCTTGTTACCTTTGTAACCTCACCTCCTTCACTATCTCAGCGCCTCAAAATGATTTTACCAGGATGTCCCATGCTTCCTTAGCTGAATCTACACCACCAACTTTCTCAAAGTTGTATGGATCAACAAATTGATGGATTAAAAAGCCTTTTAATATTTTTTCTTTAAACCTTTGTGTGCAACCTTTTGTTCATCCGTACCATTCTCTCCAATTGGTGTTACTCTATTCTTCATAAGATCCCAAAGATCTTGATAACAAAAAACAACCATCATCTACTTACACCAATTTTCATAATTGTTACCATTCAATATTGGAAGGTTCTCCATAAAATGGATGTTCGAATGATTCATCATGATTCAATGTGTCCCAAATATCACGAAGCCAATGCTCTAGATACCAACTGTTAGGAATACTTCATCTTGAAGTTAACCGAATCAATCTTGATGAAAAAGAATTAATCCACCGATTGATTATGCCTCTTATTCGTCACACTTTACTCAAGTGAAATAACCAATCCTTGGTTGCCAGATGATTCTACACTACACATAGAATTTAAAAGAAGAAAACAATGTAATTGAAAGTGAGAGAAAAGAGAAGTTATGGAGGAAGAATAATAATGTAATTGTGTTGTGCAAACTGCACTCTAAGTATTTGATAATATGCGTTAATCACAATTGTGATTTCAGAAACTACACAATGCTTACACTTTCTAGATTTGTTACATATGAAATATATCTCCTCTCTATTTATATAAGAGATTACTTACACTCCAAGTAATCACAAAATAACTAACTAAACTAAAACGTAGCTAAGTTAATTATTTCGACTCTGTTGACTCCTTCGACAACTATATGCTTCGACTGCATGTTTCGATAGGCTATATTTGACTTTTTGTCAAATATAACAAATACAGACTTTGTTCGACACAAGCTAATTTTGACAAACATAGACACAATGTCTCAACTTCAACACAAAGAATTACATACTTAACATTCCACATAATTCATTATGTCTAATCTATCTACATTCATCATTGTTCTTAATCTCTTGAACAATTCGACTTGTATATCCTTCGTCATTATACCTATAATCTGATTCTCTGATATGCAATGCTCCAAGCTAAACTTTCCATTCTCTACCTGCTCTTTTAGGTAATGGAACCTCATTTCGACGTGCTTGCATATTCTATGTGCTACCAAATTCTCTGCCATGTTGATAGATGACATGTTGTCGATCTTCATGGTCATTGCTCCATGATCCTCCCCTGTAATTTATGAGACTAGATTCATCATCTATGTTGCTTGGCATGCACATAACAAAGTTTCTATGTATTCTACCTCACATGATGATAAAGCTACCACTGGTTCCTTTCTTGAACTCCATGCGACTGACACACCACCTAACATTAACACATATCCTATTGTCGATTTTCTATCTTTAGCATCACCATACCAACTAGAGTCAGTGTAGCCCACAAGCTAGCATTCTTTTCCTTTATTGACGGAGGGAAACAAAATACCATAGTCGATTGTTCCTTTAAAATACCTTAGTATCCTCTTGGTGTCTACAAGATGAGATACCTTTGGCTTCTGCATGAATTTGATGATCATGCCCACACAATAGGCTAAATCTGGCCTTGTGTGACAGAGGTATAAAAGTTACCCAATGAGTCTTCTATACTTACTTAGATTGAAATCAAATTCATCTGAGTCTTACAACAATTGCAATCTAGGCTCAAATGGAGTTGGAGCTGGGTTGCAATCTTGCATCTCAAATCTCTTGAGTATTTTGCCTACATATCTTCTTTGGTGCATCAACAAGCCTCTAATATTCTTGTATAACTTGATACCGATGAAGTATGACGGATTTCCCAAGTTCGACATTTCAAAATCCTGACTTAAGTCATGTTTGAAGTTTTCGATCTCCTTCTTGCAACTGCCAGTTATCAACATGTCATCGATATAGAGATAAAATTTAAGCAAATCACTCTTGCTTCTCCTGACATACTGTTAGCTGTAATTTCTATGCTAAAAAAGATATAACAAGTCAAGTATAAAACTTAAGGGAATATTTGGAAAAAATCCAAGCTAACTTCGACGGGAGTTAGGAAAAGCCCTTTCGGCTGAAATTTGGCAAGGAGATTGCTATATTGTCGAAATAACGTTATAGGATTTAAAAGTTTCTGAAACGGTTTTAAGATGAGTTCGACGAAGATAATTCAAAATAAGGTGAATAACCATATTTTTGCCTTATCTGTTCCTTCAAAGGACGCGTGGAAGCCTGTGAAGGGCGAAACACATGCAAGCAAGAACGTGTCATTTTCTGGAGAAAAGACCGTTTGTTACTGTTACTGTCGAAGTAGTATAAATCTAAGTCTTAGCATTAGGATTCGGGGTGTTCAATATTGTATCAAACTAAAAACCACTTGAAGTATCTAAGTGTTATTGAGAAAAGAGTTTTCTGAGAATATGTACGTTTGAAAAACCATATTTTCATTCAATATCAATCTATTTACATTAAAGTCATTTTCATTCCATTTACATTTCTGTCGAAGTTATGTTCTTTCTTCATACTTTCTATAAATCTTTTCTTCATTACTTTTAATTGTAACATTATCATCGAAGAATTTACCAGTAAAATAAACCTTAAGCAAAAACTATACACATATGTCCTAGGATCAATCTAGTCGATCCTGTAAGTAACCAAAGTATCAATTCTGGAAGACTAACGCTTGTTTACAAAAATCCAAGGTAAACATATACAGAGAGGTTTTGATTAAACTTTGAAGTAAAAAATGTCCGGTTGAAAAGGCTCAGGCTGATCAAAACGTGACCAAAAATAGTCGAAAACATAAAACAAACACGTCAGGTTAAACTACACGAATCGTAGATTAATCATACCGACGTCTGCAAGTTCGATTTCGAAACCTTTCTCCTGTTAACTTTACATATATTTGAGAAATGATTTAACCGAACTGTCTGTATATCCGAAAATTTATCCTGGTCGACGTTTCAGACATTATGCATGATGAAAGACATGTTATGCTATGCAGGAGATATAAAGTAAAATAAAGTCAGATATATGAATGTTTTAAAAAAATGTCCGGTTAAAATTGGGATAAAACACTGGTGTTAAATCATGACAAAAAATTTAAATTTGTTTTAACAACGTATTTCAAAGAAATCTTTTTGGAACTGATTTTAAAATTGTGGTGGTTTATAAATGCTATTTTAGCTAATATCCTAAGTAAGGATACTTTAAAATAATGTAATTTCCAGTATATTACGACATAATTTGTTG
The DNA here is from genome assembly GCF_024323335.1 of Lathyrus oleraceus. Lineage (NCBI taxonomy): Eukaryota > Viridiplantae > Streptophyta > Magnoliopsida > Fabales > Fabaceae > Lathyrus > Lathyrus oleraceus. Next base: position 72,892,571 of record NC_066585.1, read on the forward strand.
ATATTTGTTATAATTTGAAAAATATGGCGTTTGAAACCGCCTCTATTTGCAAACAAAAACCGCCACTTTAATTTGTGTATAAAATGGCGGTTTACGTTGAGTTTAATTTTAAATTGCAACTATTTTCCTTGCGGAAGTCAAAGTTATGGCGTTTACGAAGACATCGTATTTGTTAATTCTAGCGGTTCAAATCGCAACTTTTTTGCCGTGTCTTTTCTTTTTTTAGAACCATGAACATATATCTTATGTTCTTTTTGACCGCATTCAGGATTATCCTTGATAACAATGGCTCCTCTATTCTGGTAGATGTTGGAGTTATTCGTTTTTTTGTCAAAGCTTTTAAAAGTATAAGAATCTTCATGGCTACTGTGTCTTTGAGCTTTTTTATTCATCTTTTGAATTTGTAGATTTAAATCTCTCACATTATGTTCTTGGTTGTTTTTTGTGGGTATATTTCCCATGTTAATCTTAGTACCATAACCACCATATGTAAAACCTTGGTTGTCGTTTATTAAGGTAGTGATTTGGTTTTCTTTGATACACTACATGTTTCCTTGATTCATATCCTCATGTTTATTCAATATGATATCTGTGTTATTTTTCTTCCACATTTTCTGATGCATACTGGTCTTTGATACACTACATGATATCTTTGCAAATGATTTCAAGGAATTTAAACACACTCGTAACCAAGGTGGGGATTGCATGAGCAGCTAGAATATGAACCATTCTTAATGATAGAGAAGGAAGTAGAACTAACTGTTGAATAAACTTTAAATGTTATAGTTAATGGGCTTTTTAATAATAAGTTAGTGGAGAGAATTGGAAGGTCAATAGACAGTGGGCAAATTAATAGTATTTACTAGTTATTATAACTCCTAGAATAGCTAAAGTTTTTTGTATGTATAAAGTCCAAAATTGCATTCTAATAATATACAGAAGTTCACACACGAATCGTTTCTTCTGACAAATTGGCATCAGAGCTAATGGCAAACATGATGAATCAAATGTCGTTGCCACGGCTAACGAAGTTAAATTACGAAAACTGGAGTATCCAAATGAAAGCTCTTCTCGGATCTCTAGATGCGTGGGAGGTGACCAAAGATGGGTTTGAAGAACCAACAGATGTTGAGGGATATACGGCAGCTCAAAACAAGGCGTTGAAAGAGATGCGATCGAAGGATAAAACGGCACTATACATGCTGTTTAGGGCTGTTGATGAATCAGGCTTCGAAAAGATTGCTGGTTCGACTACGTCGAAAGAAGCGTGGGACACGCTAGAGAAAGTGTTCAAAGGAGCAGATCGAGTAAAGCAAGTTCGACTCCAAACACTTCGTGGCGAATTGGAGAGGATGCAGATGAAAGAGTCAGAAAATGTATCTGACTACATCACGCGTGTACAAAAGATGGTGAACCAACTCACTAGAAATGGCGAAACAGTAACTGATGCACGAGTTGTCGAAAAGATTTTGAGATCTTTAACAGATAAATTTGAGAATATTGTGTGTGCAATAGAAGAGTCGAAGGACCTTTCGACGCTCGCAGTCGAAGAGCTCGCTGGTTCCCTCGAAGCACACGAACAACGAAAGATGAAAAAGAAGGAAGAAGGAGTAGAGGACGAAAATCAAACCAAGGAGCAAATCAAAGACGAAAAGGTACTCTTTTCTCAAAATTTTCGAGGAAGAGGACGTGGTCGTGGAGGACGTGACAATGGTCGAAGTGGTAGAGGCAGCAACTTCGACAGAGGACAGTCGATCCAGCAAAATTGGCGTGGCAAAGGACGTGGTCAAAGAGGTGGTAGGTCGAACCATTCCAACTTTGAATGCTACAAGTGTGGGAAGTATGGTCATTATGCGAAGGATTGTAACTCATTCAAATGCTATAACTGTGATAAAGTGGGACATCTTGCAAAAGATTGTCGAATCGAAAAGAAGGTAGAAGAAACAACCAATCTAACCTTGGAAGCTGAAGCAAATGAAGGTTTTCTCTTGATGGCTCAAAATGAGATCAACACAAATGACAATGTTTGGTATCTTGACTCAGGAGCAAGTAACCATATGTGTGGTCATAAACACCTGTTTAAAGAAATGAGAAAGATTGAAGATGGAAATGTGTCTTTTGGAGATGCATCGAAAGTGAAGGTCGAAGGCAAAGGAACGATCCGTTACTTGCAGAAGGATGGGTTGATTGGATCAATTCAAGATGTTTACTATGTACCAAATCTTAAAACCAACATCTTGAGTTTGGGACAACTTACAGAAAAAGGTTATTCGATACTTATGAAAGAACGAATACTGCATTTGAAGGACAAGCTGAGACATCTGATTGCTCGTGTCGAAATGGAGAAAAATCGAATGTACAAACTGAATCTGATAAACGTTCGAGAAAATTTTTTACAGGTAAGTGTCGAAGACAAAACGTCACTATGGCATCTACGCTTTGGTCATCTACATCATGCTGGTTTAAAAAGGTTGGCGAAAAGGAACATGGTGCATGGACTACCAGACATGGATTATGAAGGAAAGTTCTGTGAAGAATGCGTGCTTAGCAAAAAAACAAGAACTTCATTTCAAAGGAAGGCAGAATATCAAGCTAAGCATATCCTTGATTTGATTCACACCGACATATGTGGGCCAATCACGCCAAAATCTTTCAGTAGCAAAAGATACTTCATTTCCTTTATCGACGATTACTCACGGAAGACATGGGTTTATTTCTTGAAAGAAAAGTCTGAAGCATTCGAGGTGTTCAAAAGGTTCAAAGTAATGGTGGAGAAGGAGACTGACAGACACATTAAAGCAGTTCGATCAGATAGAGGTGGTGAGTATACTTCGACAACTTTTATGAAGTATTGTGAAGAGCAGGGTATAAGGAGATTTCTAACTGCAGCATACTCACCTCAACAAAATGGGGTGGCTGAAAGGAAGAATCGAACAGTCCTTGACATGGTTCGTTCAATGCTTAAAAGCAAGAACATGCCAAAGGAATTTTGGGCAGAAGCTGTAAAATGTGCCATCTATGTTCAGAATCGATGCCCACATTCGAAGTTAGAAGATAAAACACCACAAGAAGCGTGGAGCGGACAGAAGCCAACAGTTTCTCATCTCAAAGTATTTGGAAGTGTGGCTTATGCACACGTACCAGATCAACGAAGAACGAAACTTGAAGACAAAATTCAGAAATACATACTCATTGGGTATGATGAGAAAACAAAAGGGTACAAGCTATTTGATCCCATAAGAAAGAAGGTGATAGTGAGTAGAGACGTTCGAATAAACGAAGCAAGTAAGTGGGACTGGAACAGTTCGACAGAAGCTGTTGTCGAAGTTGAAGAATCATCTATCGCTGTACCATCAAACATTTCGACAAAACTTGAAGATTCTGATAATGAAGATGAACCTATACAACCCAGAATGCGAAGTTTGCAAGATCTGTATGATTCGACAAGTGAAGTGCACCTTGTATGTCTCTTGGCAGATGCTGAAAACATCAGTTTTGAAGAAGCAGTACGAGACAAGAAGTGGAAAAGTGCCATGGACGAAGAGATGAGGGCGATTAACCACAATAACACTTGGGAGCTAGTTGAATTGCCAAAAGATAGTCAACCAATTGGTGTAAAGTGGGTATTCAAGAAAAAGATGAACGCTCAAGGAGAAATAGAACGATACAAAGCGAGACTTGTTGCGAAGGGATACAAACAGAAAGTAGGAGTTGATTATGACGAAGTATTTGCACCTGTTGCAAGAATGGAGACAATTCGATTACTCATATCTCAAGCTGCTCAATTCAAATGGCCAATATTTCAAATGGATGTCAAAACAGCTTTTCTGAATGGTGTACTAGAAGAAGAAGTCTATGTCGAACAACCACTCGGATACATGAAAGCTGGAGAAGAGAAGAAGGTATTGAAATTGAAGAAAGCGCTATATGGGCTGAAGCAAGCACCGCGGGCATGGAACACACGTATCGACACATACTTCAAGGAGAACGGGTTCGAGCAATGTCCGTACGAACATGCCCTCTATGTGAAGAAAAATGGAAGGAATGTATTACTTGTTGCTCTCTATGTCGATGATCTTATTTTTCTGGGCAGTAATGATCAGATGATAGAAGAATTCAAAAGCACAATGACACGTGAATTCGAGATGACAGATTTAGGCCTGATGAGATTCTTTCTTGGTCTGGAAGTTCGACAAGAAGAAACAGGAATCTTCATCTCACAAGAAAAATATGCAAAAGAAATCTTGAAAAGATATAAGATGGAAAGCTGTAATCCGGCTTCGACGCCAATGGAACCAGGAACAAAGTTGTCGAAATTTGATGGAGGAGAACGTGTCGAAGCAGGAAAATATCGAAGTTTGGTAGGAAGTCTTCGCTATCTCACATGTACAAGACCAGACATCTCATTGAGTGTAGGCATTGTAAGTCGATTCATGGAGGAGCCAGTTTACACACATTGGAAAGCATTGAAGCGAATTCTGAGGTACATCCAAGGAACAGTGTCACTTGGGATGTTCTACTCGAATTCAGACAAATACAAGTTGGTTGGTTACTCTGACAGTGATTGGTGCAGAGACATAGACGATCGAAAAAGCACTTCTGGATATGTGTTTTTCATGGGAAATACTGCATTTACTTGGCTTTCTAAAAAGCAGCCAATAGTAACACTTTCGACATGTGAAGCAGAATATGTAGCAGCATCCTAGTGTGTTTGTCATGCAATATGGCTCAGAAGATTGATGAGTAAAATGGAGCTAGAACAGAAAGATGCTACAATAATACAAGTTGACAACAGGTCAGCAATTGAGTTAGCAAAGAATCCAGTAAATCATGAAAGGAGCAAACACATTGACGTTCGCTTTCACTTTATTCGAGAACACGTGAAGGAAGGAAATGTCTAATTGAAGCATGTAGCAAGTAAGGACCAAGCAGCAGACATCTTCACAAAACCACTATCAAAAGAAATCTTCGACAGAGGCAAGAAATTGATAGGCATGATGAATAGAAGAAACATTTAAGTTTACAGAGGAGTTTTGTTTAATAAACTTTAAATGTTATAGTTAATGGGCTTTTTAATAATAAGTTAGTGGAGAGAATTGGAAGGTCAATAGACAGTGGGCAAATTAATAGTATTTACTAGTTATTATAACTCCTAGAATAGCTAAAGTTTTTTGTATGTATAAAGTCCAAAATTGCATTCTAATAATATACAGAAGTTCACACACGAATCATTTCTTCTGACACTAACACACTCCATAATAGTATTAATCATATTGGAAGTGAAACCCGTTATAATGAAAGTTTGCTCAATGAACTTCCATTCTAATCTATCATAGATGTTAATCATATTGGAAGTGAAACCCGTTATTATGATTTCCACACCATGAAAGATGTTGTGCAGGTCTTGAAAGTTGTTCGTTTAGAAAATATTAGAAAAATGGTTAATGAGGGTGTCAAAGATGTCCTCCTATTTTCTTCTTATTAGACCAGGTGAAAACCTCCCTAATATAGCCAATATCATGAACGTTATACTTATTTATAATGTCATTGAAAAGGTTCATTAATTATTATTAGATTCTATAATGGTCAAATTTACATCATTGTGCCACATGGGGATAAGACCACCAGATTTTCCTCCATAAGCAGTGGAGCAATCATGAACGTGAAAGCTGGTCAATAATTCCATAATTGTAGAAAAATATGGGGATTTTTTCCTATATGAATTGAATCCATAATAATCCTAAGAGAGATCAAGGTGGAGAAAAAACAACACTCACAAATGGAGGAAAAGGCTATTGCATTATGCAACCGAGAAGAGAGGAGAGGAGAGGAAGAACACACTGAATGAAACCGAGAGTCTAACGGGGACGATAGGTGTCAAGAAGAAAAAGAGAGATCTTGAGAAATATTCTCACAAACAAATTAAGTATGTTGTTATCCTCTTAAATATATCAATTCTTTTAATCTCTCAAAAATTTATTTTGAATTTTGGTTTCTTAAAGTTTTCTGTCCAGATTTAATTGTTTGGCTAAAAACACAATCTTGGACACTCCCTTATGACCCTTTTGAAAAGGGTAACATTCATAATCATCCAACTGGACCAAACTGTTAGACAATGAAAAAATAAGACGCAACTTTTTCTTGCTCCTTCCTAGTAATAGGATATCAAAATCTTTTAAAGAGGTAGTCAAGTCACTGGAGGAGAATGAAATGTTCATCCCGACCCAATCTGACACGGAGGGCCATACACCGGAAGCTATAGTCAGAGGATCATACACCAGAAGCTATAGAGCAGGAAAGGAATAGATGTAAATGAGATTCCGCCAGATCAAGGCACAAGGGACAGACAAGGTTATGCACTTTAAAAAGGATCCCTCATTTGGCTAATTTATCTCTTTTGGGGAGTATATAAAGCAAAAGCCTCCAACCATAAAACTAAATGTTGCTTAGTGTACGAGTAGAGAAGACTAAGTTGATTGTGTGAGATAAACTGGTATCAACATGAGGGATTGGCGTTGATAGAGAAGACAACATTAAGAATGTTGTTTTAGCAGAAAAACTAGAAGTCGAAGGCCACCAAGAGAAGGAGTCAGCATCATTAGGAGCTAGGTTGATATTCATTAGATTGTTAATAAGTTCTTTGATGACTTTTTGGAAAGTGTACCCGATTATGTCGTAGTAATAAAAGGAGTATCGAATCCATATGGACTGTTGTTTATCTTCGATTATGTAGTGAAAATAAAAGAAGTGTTCTGACAATTTAGAGAAAGTGGTCAGATTTTTCCTAAAATCCACTATTTCTCCCCCTGATGATGTCTAATGCATTACATAAATCAAGCATCGTTATATTTCCACGACGAGTTAACAAGACCACTATACCCAATCCTTTGGTGTATAGATCACTGACTCCTACTAGAGGTCTATTATCCATATTCAATCGGGGTAAGTGAAATCATACGATGTTACAGTACGTTAACTTTAAGGCTACTACTCGAGGTTTCCTTTCCTTATTCAAACAACGTAAGTACGTTAATTTCTCTTGATCAGACACATAGGCTAAGGGTCAATATTTCATATACGTCTATAATCACATTAACAGAGTATTTCAAATAATGTACTTTAAGTGAAAGAAGCAATTAAATAGAAATATAGCTAAGATAACTCATGCAACATCAAATTAAACATATGTCCCAATAGATTTGAAACAGGTTCATCTGACAAAACGTAACCTAAGAGTGTTTAGCTACTCATACTAATAAAATTACAATACTAATTGATAAGAATAATATTGCATAAGAATTCCTTGAAGATTTGGCCTTCAATTGCTTTGAATGCGCTCCAAAACTCACTTCTGGTGTTGTAAATCGTATTTTCCACTCTCCAATCACAGAATCCCTAAAATTGTCCAAAGTCTGCCTTTTTATGGCCATCAAATCGTACTAGAACGCATTAGAAATTGTCAAGAAAAAGAGCCCATTGCGCGTGTGATAATTTATTGGCAACTCTTCCACGTGCACGAGGGCGCACAATGCCATTTTCCCTCTTTTCTATCGCGTGCTCAATAGTGCATGATGCAGCGTATGATTATTCTAATAGCTTACTCACTTTTGCTCCCTTTTCAGCCAAATTTCTCTAAGTCCTCAAATCTTCATACTTGTCATTTTTGCTCCGTTCTTTGGCCATTATTCATCAAATTTAATCATTTTTTACTTTTTTCCTTGTTTCTTCGACAAAAAAACATGAAATGATAGAGTGTCATCACAAACCCAAATTGAAATTATTGATTTTCCTCAAGTAACTTGCCTGCATTGCAAATTCCAATTAAAAAAACAAGTTTCAACAATAACAAGTGAGCATCACCATATGAAATTTGTTTTACCTGACCACCATTCTAGATTCAAACTGCAATGTTATAAATTTAGAATACATCCTCAATCTTTGACAATTACTTAACATGTCTCTCATCTCACCATGACTCATTCAATTGATAGGGTAGTCTCTCAATCAACATTCGAAACAGTTTATACTGAGTTTGATCTTGTTCTAATAGAATTCGTTAAAGAAATCAAAACACACACACTTGAGGGCTTTTTCGGTTGTAACATGGCTTATGTTTTGTAGGATATTTTTTGGGAAAGTAGGTTTAAACCTTTGAAGTTAGGTACCTAGTTCTCATTTTGTTATCGTACCAACTCTTTTTCTAATTAACGGTACTAGAGATATCTCTATTGTGGTCCTTAATATTCATTTTGCATTATTTTTCTCTTCTTTTTAAAGAAGTTACTTTTAACTTATTTTCTCAAAAAAAAAATTGAATTTTGGACTATTTTTTCTCTAGTACCCCAGCTCCAAACTTAAACCTTTCTCACTTTCAAGAGCAACCCCAAACTTATTATTTTTTATACAATTTTAGAACTAAAAATTTCCACCTAACTCCGAAGAGAGGGTGGAAAGATGTAATCTTTCAAGTCATATGGCTAATAAATAAGGCTAAGTCGCCGAAAGAAGGGCTAAGCGCAAAGTGGTTAGCAAAGGGCTTTACCTATTACTACATGGTGGTTTTCAAAAGGCTCAAAGTGCATAGAAAACAACTGCCTTTGTGTGTATAAAGCAAACTAGACAAATTGAGTCAGAAATAGTTGAAAACTGATAAAGTAATAATGCATGGACACACTCAATGAAAGGAATAGGGAATAGTGGGAATAATTTGGCTCAAACCTTACTAGTTAAGGTATCTGAAAGTTGAGTACGAGTGTGTTGATTCCTTTTTCATCTTTCTTTTTCAATTCGTAAGTGACTTTCCTGACGATCAAGTTTCATCTGATGGTGCTTTTGGTTCATCTGTTCAATACAAAAGTTGCAATTTTTGTAAATCTGAAAGAAACAACAGTAGCAAACTAATTCATTAAAGATAACACGATTAACATCATACAATGGGAAATAATACTTATAAGTTCTATTACTCTCCGTTGGGCATACATTAGAAAATAAATAAATAAAAAACTTATAGAAGTTTCACACTTGCTACATGTCTTCTTCACATGTTATCACCGCAGAAAAGATCATGCATGTCATTCATGGTGTTGTTGAAATCATTATTTTGTCGGGTCCATTATGCTCTCATGTGCTCTCTTCTTCTTTCTTGCTCTTGATTTCTGAAATAATTCTCCATTTCTTTGGCGCTTGGAAAATGTTCTCTTAAACTTTAGGCAGACATGTGGTCTTCTTGTTGGTTGTAGAAGTATCTGAATACTAATATGAATCTTAGGGGTTCAACATACAAGATGGGTGAAACTTCTGTTATCCACCTTGTTACTACCACTGCATTCCATCCTTCTCTGAAATTCTGATGCTTGTTGATTTTCTTGAACTTGCAATGTCTACTGTTGCTCTCGAGGTTGGTAGAATTCTTCTTCGTTTCCTGCTTGGTTATCCTCTTGATCTTATTGAGCTGCTCCTGTTGGGTGATTATGTTGAAACCACATAATTTTCGAAGCTTTGATATGTGCTTTTGGACCTATCATCTTCCATCTGAGTAGGTGGATACTCTGACTCACCGACACAACTCATTAATAACACAAAAATTCCCGCAAGCTCGTTGTGAAATGTTATCCATACTTTTAATACTTTCAATATTAAGTACCCTGCATTAATAGGCTCACCCCTTAAAAGAGCTAAAAGTTATAAGCATCGCTTCACAATAAATTATGACTAATTAGAAGAGGATTCTAGAGTTTGTATAAAGAATAAGGCCCATGCCCTAGGAATGTGGCGAAATTCAACGGTTCTAATCTGCAGCTCTAAGCCACGCTTAATCACCAATTCATCCCCGTGTATACGTAAAGCATCAGGAATTTATTAGGTCATGGTTTCGTTTATAAAATGTCGTTCATTTCTATAAGTCCTAAGAGCATAGACAGGAGGAGGTTGAAGATTCAAAATAGAATTAATAACACTAGTAGAGTAGTCGATGTACTTACCTCGCACATATGAAGTATAGGAGCCCGCATTACTAAAAGCAGCATTTGTATAAAACTCGAGGCCAATGGTTTTGTTGGTGTTTAGAATTAAATTATTAAAACTTACTGAAGTCGGACGAAATATACCTGAACGCGTCGTACGATCGAAGTTACAACAGAGTCACCATCAAACTTTATTTATCCCAAAAGTGGGAAGGGATGATATCAATAAAACCCAAGGGGAAATAGGGAAATTGGTAAGGAAGTCGGTTATACAATGGGAAGGTATTAGAACGCCTCACATCCATGATACTCCATGGGAAACATTCTGAATACTCTTGCTTGGATGGGTGTTGATATCTTCATGTACCTGTAAAATAAAAAATGGGTTAGATAAAGAGTGCTCAAGGAGGATTGGGGCCTTCATACCTACGTATTATTATAGTGCAATGATAAAGTCAAAGCCTCGTAGTTTGTGGAACACAAGAAAGAAATGGGGGAAAAGAAATAAAATTGCTCGCCAAGGATTCGCATCCTCGTGCCTCATATCCTCATAGTGCAATGAGGAAGTCAGAGCTTCGTAGTTCAGAGGAAAAATACTAGAAGAGAGAATGATTGAGTGTGGTGTTTAAACCAAAAGGAAAGGACTTACCAAAGCACTGGGACTGACATTGTAAGGTAAAAAAAGCAGAAACTTGCCAAAGCATTGTGATTGACATGAAAAAGATCTTACCAAAGCACTTGGGCTGATATGGCAAGAGAATGGTGTTAAAACCAAGAAAGGAATGAGGTTAACCAAAAAGGTGTGTCCCAAAAGAGGTATATAACCATGAAGGTGTTAACCCAAATTGCGGTGTCAAAACCAAGAAAAGAAAAAGGATTAACCATAAAGGTTTGTCCCAAAAGGGAGGGGGTTAACCATAGAGGTTTGTCCCAAAAGATAATGAAATTGCAATGGTGTTTAAACCAAGAAAATAAAGGGGGTTAACCATAAAGGTGTATTCCAAAAGGAAGGGGGTTAACCATAGAGGTGTGTCCCAAAAGATAAGGAAATTGCAATGGTATTTAAACCAAAAGGAGCTGAAAAGAGGAGTGTTAGTTGTAATTTTAAGTGTCGGGTTTTTGTTATCGTATCCACAGGGATTGTAAGATATCACCGCCGTTTGATGGTTGTATTAATCTTAGCTTAAGTAACACAGGGGGTTTTGGTTTTTAATCACGTTATCTTGCATAAAAAGGTAATACAATGCGGTAAAAGTTTGATTTGAATATTTGAGAAATATTGCCAAAGTTAGGGTTCAACGATCACTTTGCATGTATTTGTTCGGTCAACAATCTTATAAACTCCTTTAGATGATAAATTATTTCACAAAGTCCTCCCAATGTGTTTCTCTCGAACACACATTGTGAGTTTTCCCATTTTGATCGATTGTTTATCTCTAACACAACCTATCAAAATGACAACTTTTTGGTTCAACCTTATGGTGAACAAAATCATTCATTACTATCTCTAGCTAACAAACAAGATTGGATGAAAACCTAGGTTAAGAGTTGGTAAACATCCCTCGATCATAAACCAACACAAAGAGTTTTGAATAAGAACAAAGTTTTCATCATATATTCACCATTAAAGAGTTTACACATGAAGATCCTTACATTTACACACAAAGCTAATGATCATCTACATCTAACCTTGACAAATGGAGGACTTAGCTACTCATTTTCATGGTAGCTTGGTCGGCAAGTTTCGGAAGAAGGTCGATCAACATCCAAGTCGAATAATCAAGATTGGATGGGAATCCACCTTCTTTTTGTAAAAGATGGTTAAGAGATGAAGAGAAATGAAATCTAGGTCACAAAAGATTCTTGGAACAATGCTGTAAAAATATCTAGAAAAATTGCAAAAGTATGGAAAAACTAGGTATGGCTCCAAAAAGTGGCACTTGCTACTTATAGAGCTGTACTGGGCTGTCATGCTCGCTAGGCGAGCAGAATGGCTCGCCTAGCGAGGGTCTAATTGAGGCACATGAGGCACCTGCGCCCAGAGAAACAGCCTATCTCAGACTGTCATGTACGCCTAGCGAACAAAACCTTCGCCTAGCGAAGGGCACGCTTCAACCCTCGCTCCAGCGAGGTTGAGAGGTTTGGCTACTGGAATCCTCGCTGGGATCTCGCTGATGGCTCGCCTAGCGAGTGAGTGCTGGCTGCGCTTTTCACCAAGTCTGGACGCGTTCGCTGCAACGTTCGCTGGAAGCTCGCCTAGCGAGTCCTTCGCTACAGCTCTCGCCTAGCGAGTCCTTCGCTACAGCTCTCGCCTAGCGAGCAAGCTGATGAATGCATCTTCTCTTTGGTTCCTTTGCCAACATTCTTGTGTCTTCATTTTCAATTATTTCATGCCTTCTTCCTGCACAATAACACACAAATCAAAGGTACCAAGATCGTTTATCAATGTAATGCATTTCATCTAAAACAAAGGTGGTTTTGACAATTTAGCAAGGAAATGGAGTGAAAGATACCCATATTTGATAGCTCAAATAAGCACTTTTGGGTATCTAACAACTCTCCCCAACTAGATTCTTGCTTGTCCTCAAGCAAAGTATGCCTCTTGAAGGACAAGAGGATTTGCTTTAAGAAAATGGTTTCTCCGAAGTTGGATAAAACGGCTCAAACACAAGCGAATCAGCATATACAAGTTTCCAACGGTTCGAATAAAATAATACACAAGAACTAAAACTTAATAGCTATGCGAAATATTTATCTATCTACAACAATATTATTCTGAATGAATCACCCTATCTCTCCTCTTCGAATAAGGAATGAAGAATTTACGCGTTTGCAACCGCGGGAATAATCTCACTCTCTAACAAATAATGAAGAAATCAATTCGATTCATACAATGTCTAACAATTATAAATGGTAATGTGGAAGCACGAAGATCACTAAGGGCTTTTCGGTTAAAGCTTGGTCAGGTTAACAAACAAGGGTCATTTCTAAGGCCATTGAAAACGAAATTGCCGATGCAAAAGAGACATTCATTGTACACATATTCACACATCTCGACTTCGTTCCATTTGTTTCTTATTTGAAACCTTCACAACTCTTATTTCACAACTCAATTTTTATTTTTCACTATTTTTCTTCCAAGCAAGCATTCATTTTCATTCTTTCTATTTTTGTTCTTTTCTTTCACATCATATTTACAAAACAGATGTTTCTTTTCTATATTTTTATTTTCAATGCTTGCTCGGTTTTTCATTTTTTTTTTCAAGAGTTGTGGTACTTACCGATTCTCCCCAACTTATTTCTTACTCACCCTAAGTGAATGCTCTTAACTTTTTACGGCAAAAGAACAATAATCAAGATTTTCCGGGTTGTAAAAAAAAGATTTTTGAAATCTCGCTTTATTTCAAGCTGAGATTCAACTGTTTAAGCTCAAAGGGGTTAACGAATACTCTCTCTGCTCACAGGTAAGTTGTTTTTGGATGTAGTTGTGCTCGATAGAAAACAAGTGCCTTGATCATTTCTAATTGCTTCCACATATTCACAATAATAAAAGACAAAGCATGAATCAAATGAATCAACAAAACTTATTAGAATCCAGCATTTAAGTGTACAATGGAGGTTTCCTCACAATTTGTGATTTTAAGTTCTAGATGAAACATTCATTCAATTATGTTGCAAAAAGACAATATTCAATTTACCAAAAAGAGTAAAGTTCTTAATGCATTCTAAAATTCTAGCCGGAGGTAACCATGTACCTTAGCCTTATTCACTTGTTTATTCTTATCATTGCCATCCAAGCTCGGATGCACCTTCATTGGGTACTTCTTTGAGGAGCAACCAATCTAGAAGGTTTGCCACTCAATCAACCAAAAAATTTTATTAAACAAACAAAATTAAAAACATAAATAAATAACATTACTGAAAATTTAAATTTGTTCATGGGGGACAAAACACCCCAAAAGTACAAAGCCAACATCAAAATACAGAATTCTGGAAATACAATAGAAATAAACGTAAAATGAAAAATACAAAAACTTAACCCTCTAAGGGCTCAGAATCCTCCTCGCTACCGGCTTCAGAACCGGTAGCCTCATCATCATCATCATCATCATCATCATCAGCTGCAGCACCCGAAGACGCACCAGCGCCCGCCCCCTCACCATACACAGGCCTGTCCACAGGCCAGTTGGCGTTAAGCAGAAACTGCTCACGCATCATCAAGGCATGAGCACCACTTCCCTGCAGTTGTAACCGCTGCATAGAGTCGTGCATATCTATCATGGCACGCTGGGTTGCCGCCATCCATTCAAAACTGTAATTGCACACAGCTTGCAGGTAGGAATCTGGTCCAGGAGTAGAAGTACCAGGACCATCAGAAGCCCGGGTACTCTCTGCAGCTGCACTGCCTCTAACACTCTTGGCCCTGCAATATTTGGCCACGTACCTGTCATCAATGGGTGACGGGATCCTTACCTGACCCCTTGAGGGTAGTCTCACCCTCGCCTGAATGCACAAACTCATGATTAAGCACGGGAAAGCCAGGGGACAATTCACACGAGCCCCCGACTTTAGCCCGCTCTCAATCACGGACTTAAGCTCATTAGCGATGATCCTCGCCACATCGATCTGGACGTTGGAGAGGATACTGTGAACCAAATGTGCCACTGGGATCGGCACTATAGAAGTGTGGGACTTTGGTTGGATGTTTGTCAGCACCATCAGCAGAATCAGTTGAGCCAAGGGAGTCATGTCCTCCCTATGATACCTCATGGGAACCCCAGATGGGTTTAGCTCAACAGATTTCCCTCTTAATAGCAGGGCGGCAGAAATGGCTTCAACATCCCGGTGAAGCCGTAAGTCTGTGTGGTATGTGTCCCTCTCTTCGGCTCCCAGCTGGAGCGGTTCACCTAGGACTCGGTTAATGGCATCCCTATCAAACGCAACGGGACGACCGGCCACTCGAGATGTCCAAGTAAATGGCTCGTCATCATCCGGTAGTGCGTTCGCATAGAACTCACGTACCGTTGCGATATCATAGTGCTCGAGTGGGGAAATTAACCGATCCCACTTCTTTGTGTCAATCAACCCGGCGAATGCTCTGTTTGTGCCTTGGGGGTTGATGAGGAATCACTTCTCCGGAAGAATTTTCCGTTTTTCCAAAGCAATGTACCTGGCGGCCTGCTTCGGGTCGACAAACTTATCGGTATCAAATTGGATAGGTACAGACCGGGAAATGTTTCCTCCCTTCCTCTTCTTTGAATTTCCAGACCTTGATTCCATCTGCAAAATATAAAAGGAAACAACACACACCAAACAGATTAGACAGCAAAACCAAAATTTAAAGAACTGTCATGCTCGCTGCTGCTTCGCCTAGCGAAGTGGCAGCGAACGCTCGCCCCTGGTTCGCCTAGCGAGTGCTAGCGAACCTTACGGGTTTTTGGGTTCTGCAGCATTTTCAGAGAATCTTTCCCAAAACCCACATTCTAATGGTTTTAATTTCAGAACCTAATGATTTATCAATTAAACGAACGTTCTATGCTATTGGGGATTACACATTTACATGCAAAACCTAAAATCCCCAATTGCAAAACCTAAAATCCCACATGCAAACCTAAAGTTTCCCATACCACAACTCATCCTAATTGACATCCAAATCGGAAATAACAGAGTTCAAACATACAGAAAATGTAGTAGGGCAAACCTTAGTTACACGGATTGATTGAAATGTGAAGTGGAGTAGGGTTTGCAATCTTCCAAATAGGGATAGTGTGTTAGTGAGAGAGATGAAAATGAGAGAGTGTGGAGAGTGCTCGGTTAAAATTTTCCTCAGCAGAGTTGAAAATCAGAAAAGTTGTGTTTGGGCCAAAATGAGTGCCCTGCTGAGATTTTTAATAAGTGCTGTCATGCAGCGCTCGCTGCTGCTTCGCCTAGCGAGCAGCTAGCGAAGCAGCTCGCTACTGCCTCGCCTAGCGAGCAGCAAGCGAGCATGACAGCAATTGCCTTTTCAAAGGCAGCAGTTCAGGTTCATTCAGTAAGGTGTTAGCACTTTGAATCCCATCACAACACACAGAAAAAGCAGTAAATACTTACAATGTTGGGGTGCCTCCCAACAAGCGCTTGTTTAACGTCGGCTAAGCTCGACGGTGTGATGCTCACAGAGGAGCATCCAACGGAATTGCACAGCTCTCGCGATCCACATGACCGCCGAGATAAACTTTCAATCGTTGGCCATTCACGGTCCAACTATCTTTCTTGTCCATGTCTTCAATGACAATAGCCCCGTACTCCTTCACCTCTTTCACCCGAAATGGCCCGGACCATTTTGATTTCAACTTCCCGGGAAACAATTTCAACCTGGAGTTGAACAATAGGACAAACTGTCCGGGCACAAATTCTTTGCTTCGGAGCTTCTTGTCGTGGTACTTTTTTGCCTTTTCTTTGTACAACCAACTTGAGTGATATGCGGCATTACGCGTCTCTTCCAACTCAAGTAGTTGCACCTTCCTTTTGTCACCGGCCAACTCATTTTCAAAATTTAAATATTTCAGGGCCCACAAGGCTTTGTGCTCCAATTCAACCGGCAAATGGCAAGTTTTACCAAACACCAATTGAAAGGGAGTTAGGCCAATTGGAGCTTTAAAGGCGGTACGGTATGCCCATAACGCCTCATCCAATTTTTGGGACCACTCCTTTTTTGAATTAGACACAGTTTTTTCGAGAATTCTCTTAATCTCTCGATTAGAGACCTCGGCTTGCCCATTCGCCTGTGGGTGATACGGAGTTGTCACCCTATGTGATACACCGTAATGTTTTAAAATGCTTTCCAACGGTGCATTACAAAAGTGTGACCCTCCGTCACTTATCAACACTCGGGGGGTTCCGAAACGGGAAAATATGTTTTTCTTCAAAAAATTTATCACCGTTTTCGCGTCCGCCCGAGGTGAGGCAATCGCCTCAACCCACTTAGAAACGTAGTCAACTGCGACAAGCATATACTCGTTCCCATAGAAGGGCGGGAATGGTCCTACAAAATCGATGCCCCAACAATCAAATACTTCGACTTCTTGTATATTTTGGAGAGGCATCCCATCTCTCTTACCTATCCCACCGCTTCTCTGGCAACTATCACAACTTTGCGCATGGGTGTGTGCGTCTTTGAAAATGGTGGGCCAATAAAATCCCGATTGGAGGATTTTAGTGGCCGTTCTCACCCCGTTATAGTGTCCGCCGTAAGGCGAGTTGTGACAATGCCAAAGGATGCTCTGCGCTTCATCGCCAGTGACGCATCTCCTTAATAGGTTATCACTACCCAACTTAAACAAGTACGGGTCATCCCAAACATAATACTTGGCATCCGAAAGAAACTTCCTTTTTTGGTTCGAAGTTAGGTCGGGAGGCACAAAACCACTAGCCTTGTGGTTCGCAAAGTCTGCAAACCACGGCCTAACTTGAACTTTAAACAGTTTTTCATCAGGAAATTCTTCCCGGATTTCCTTCTCAGACGCTGTAACCTCCACATTCACTAAGCGGGATAAATGATCCGCCACCAAATTTTCCGACCCCTTCTTGTCTTTGATTTCCACATCAAATTCTTGTAACAAGAGGATCCAACGGATGAGCCTTTGCTTCGAATCCGGTTTGGTTAGCAGATATTTAATCGCCGCGTGGTCGGTATACACTACGACTTTAGACCCTATAAGATAAGACCTAAACTTTTCTAGCGCATACACTATTGCAAGTAGTTCTTTTTCCGTAGTGGCATAGTTTATTTGAGCCTCGTTAAGAACCTTACTTGCATAATGTATCGCATGAAAGTTTTTATCTTTTCTTTGGCCAAGTACCGCTCCAACTGCGTAGTCGCTCGCATCACACATTAGTTCAAAATTTTCATTCCAATTGGGAGCGACTATTATTGGAGCGGTAACCAATTTTTCTTTTAAAGTCTCAAAAGCTTGCAAACAATCATCGGTTAAGAGAAATACCTGGTCCTTAGCGAGCAAATTGCTCAAAGTCTTAGCCACCTTTGAGAAGTCCTTGATAAAGCGCCGATAGAACCCGGCGTGCCCCAAAAAGCTATGGATGCCCTTCACATTCACCGGAGGAGGTAATTTTTCTATCACTTCAACCTTAGCTCTATCCACTTCAAGCCCCCTTCTAGAGACTTTGTGGCCTAGCACGATCCCCTCAGTCACCATGAAGTGACACTTCTCCCAATTAAGCACCAAATTGGTCTTCACACATCTTTCCAACACCGTTTTCAAGTTTGCCAAGCATAGACTAAAAGACCCACCAAATACCGAGAAGTCATCCATGAAGACTTCCATTGTTTTCTCTATCAGATCGGCAAAAATGGCTTGCACACATCGTTGGAAAGTCGTCGGTGCATTGCACAGCCCAAAGGGCATTTTTCGGTATGCGAACACTCCAAACGGACACGTGAAAGCCGTCTTCTCATGATCGGCCGGGTCAACCGCAATTTGGTTGTACCCAGAGTAGCCGTCCAAAAAACAATAGTATTGTTGGCCCGAGAGTCTTTCGAGCATTTGATCCATGAATGGGAGTGGAAAATGGTCCTTTCGAGTCGCGGTATTCAACCGCCTATAATCAATACACATTCTCCACCCCGTTGCAACTTTAGTAGGGATCAATTCATCCTTGTCATTTCGGATTACGGTAATTCCACCCTTCTTCGGAACCACGTGCACAGGACTAACCCACGGACTATCCGAGATCGGGTAAATCATCCCCGCATCCAACAGCTTTACAACTTCCTTTCGAACAACCTTCTTCATGGTAGGATTTAAGCGGCGTTGTGGTTGAGCTACCGGCTTGAAATCCTCTTCCATCAAAATCTTGTGCATACAATAGGAGGGACTAATTCCTTTTAGATCGGAAAGAGTCCAACCCATGGCTTCTTGATTTGTTTTTAGCACGGTGATCAGACGGGATTCTTCTTCATTTGTCAAAAGGTTGCTTATGATGACCGACTTTGCCTCTGTCTCATCTAGGAATACATATTTCAAAGTAGAGGGTAGTATTTTCAATTCAATAGGCGCTTTTTCGTCAATAACCTCCTTCTTCAAGTCTTCTTCCTCAACTTCCCACGGTTGTAGGTCGTCTAAACTATCAAGTTCCTTTAAGCATTCCTCTAGAGGTAGCTCTTCTTCAACGGTGAAAACCTCCAATGAGTCGTCAAGAGTTAACTCCATAGGAGATATCTCATGAATATGCTTTGAAACCTCCAAAATAGCGTCTTCGGTCACATCGATGCGAAAGTTATCATTTCTATCTTTTGAGTGCTTCATTGCTTCGAATAGATCGAATGTTACTTCCTCATTTTGGACTCTGACCTTCATTAAACCGTCATCAACATCTATCATCATTCGCGCGGTCTTCATGAATGGTCGGCCCAAGATGAGCGGAGCATCATCATCTTCCTCCATATCAATAACAATAAAATCGACTGGGAAAAAGAATTTGTCGACTTTAACCAAAACATCTTGGGCTACCCCATGAGGATGGGTTGTCGACTTATCCGCCGATTGCAACGTCATTCGGATGGACTTAATTTCGATGTTGCCAAGCCTCTTTATAATAGACAAAGGTATAAGATTAATGCTCGACCCCAAGTCAATTAGTCCCTTCCCGACATAGATATCTCCAATTTTAACTGGCAAAGTAACTCTTCCCGGATCAACCTCTTTTTTTGGAAGCGTCCTTTGAATAATGGCACTACAGCTCGCATCAAGGACGATGGTCTCCGGTTCCGTATACCTCCGCTTTTTTGTAAGTATGTCCTTCATGAACTTGGCATACTTGGGCATTTTCTCCAAGGCTTCGGCAAACAGAATGTTTATTTGTAATTGTTTAAAAATATCCATGAACCGGGCGTAATGCCGTTCATTCTCTCTTTTGGACGGGGCATGAGGATAAGGTAGGTTTTGGATTGGAGTAGTGCTCACTACCTCCTTTCCCTTTGCAACTCTAACACTCCTCCATCTAGGCTTTTTCACTTCCTCCCCCCTTACTTCATCAATCGTATTTTTCTCAATCTCCACACTTTTTTTCTTTTCAACTTCACCATTCTTTTCGTTATTTTCAACTTCTTCCTCCTTACTCCACTCCCCCACTTCACCATCAACATTTTCCTCCAATATTTCCTCCTCATTTTCTTTCTTTTTCTCTCTTTGTTCACTCTCAACTCTTTTGTTATTCTCACTCATCAACTCCTTCCCACTTCTCGTTGTGACCGCCTTACAATGCTCCTTAGGATTTGTTTGCGTATTTGCAGAAAAGGAAGGACTGGTTTGTTGTTCCGCGAGTTGCTTAGCAAGTTGCCCAACATGAGTCTCGAGATTTTTTATGGCCGCGTCATTGCTTTTTTGATTTGCCATTGACATTTGCATGAATTGCGTCAATGTGTCTTCCAACTTAGAAGTTACGACCGGCGGTTGTTGAGGTATATAAGGATTTTGGGGAGGGTTTTGACGGCTAGAAGAACCACCTCCATAACCTTGGTTATGGTAATAGTTACTCCTAGGTTGGAACCCTTGGTTCCCTTGGTAATGTTGTTGTTGATTTTGAGGGTGCGGTTGATAAGGTTGTTGTTGTTGTTGTTGTCTCGGTTGGTAGTCCCTTTGGTTTGCCATGTAGTTTACATCTTCGAATCCCGGAGGTGGACAGAATCCGGTGTCATGCTCACCTTTACAAAGCTCACAACAAGCTATTTGTTTAGCTTTAGACGGTTCTCTCAACTCTTTAATTTGTTGCGTTAAGAGTTCCACTTGTTGTGAGATGAGCTTGTTTTGGGCAAGGATGGCATCGTTCGTCCCTAGCTCAAGCACTCCCGGCTTCTTCAAAGAGTTGCCTCGACTTTGACTCTGAAGATCATTTAGAGCCATTCGATTTATAATGTTTGTAGCTTCTTCGGCACTTTTTGACAATAAAGAGCCACCCGAGGTAGCATCCAACAACGTCTTGCAATTTGGTTGAAGTCCATTTTTGAAGATATGGATTTGAGTCAATTCATCAAATCCATGCCCTTTACATTTCCTAAGCATGGACTTGAATCTTTCCCACGCTTCATTTAAGGATTCATTGATTCCTTGTGCAAACACCGAGATGGCCGTCTTTGATTCCATGAACCGGTTATGGGAGAAGAATCTTTCGATAAACTTTTCTTCTAACACGTTCCAGTCTGTCATTACGGCTGGTGTTTGGTCTAAGTACCAATCTTTTGCTTTGCCGAGCAAAGCGTGGGGAAATAATCTTCTGAACAACGGGAGCTCCTGAGCCTGATCCACTCCGGCCGCCAATGCTATCTCATAAAATTTTGTGAGAAAAGCAAAGGGATCTTCATGGTCCATTCCGGTGAATGGACTTCCATATAATAAATTGAGAGTTCCCGTTTTCATCTCAGCTTGCCTTCCCGTGTGGTTGGCAAACTAAGCGGTGTTTCTTGGACTGTTTATGCATGGAGTAGAAATAGGTGGTGGTGGTGGCTCCATGTTAGGTATGAATGGTGGTGGATTTATAGTAGAAGAACTTTCTCCTTGCTCTTGACGTTGTCTAGCCTGTTGCCTCCTACGTCTCGTTTTGCTATTGTTCCTCCTTGCGGTTCTTTCGATCTCGGGATCAAAAAGAAGTTCATCCACAGGGATTTACCCTCGCATAAAACGTAAGCTGCACACTAAACCAAACAGATTACAAGCACAAGTCAAAAATTCAAAAGCTAAAAATTAAGCAACCATTGCGATGCTCGCAATATCAATTTACAATCCCCGGCAACGGCGCCATTTTGTTAGTTGTAATTTTAAGTGTCGGGTTTTTGTTATCGTATCCACAGGGATTGTAAGATATCACCGCCGTTTGATGGTTGTATTAATCTTAGCTTAAGTAACACAGGGGGTTTTGGTTTTTAATCACGTTATCTTGCATAAAAAGGTAATACAATGCGGTAAAAGTTTGATTTGAATATTTGAGAAATATTGCCAAAGTTAGGGTTCAACGATCACTTTGCATGTATTTGTTCGGTCAACAATCTTATAAACTCCTTTAGATGATAAATTATTTCACAAAGTCCTCCCAATGTGTTTCTCTCGAACACACATTGTGAGTTTTCCCATTTTGATCGATTGTTTATCTCTAACACAACCTATCAAAATGACAACTTTTTGGTTCAACCTTATGGTGAACAAAATCATTCATTACTATCTCTAGCTAACAAACAAGATTGGATGAAAACCTAGGTTAAGAGTTGGTAAACATCCCTCGATCATAAACCAACACAAAGAGTTTTGAATAAGAACAAAGTTTTCATCATATATTCACCATTAAAGAGTTTACACATGAAGATCCTTACATTTACACACAAAGCTAATGATCATCTACATCTAACCTTGACAAATGGAGGACTTAGCTACTCATTTTCATGGTAGCTTGGTCGGCAAGTTTCGGAAGAAGGTCGATCAACATCCAAGTCGAATAATCAAGATTGGATGGGAATCCACCTTCTTTTTGTAAAAGATGGTTAAGAGATGAAGAGAAATGAAATCTAGGTCACAAAAGATTCTTGGAACAATGCTGTAAAAATATCTAGAAAAATTGCAAAAGTATGGAAAAACTAGGTATGGCTCCAAAAAGTGGCACTTGCTACTTATAGAGCTGTACTGGGCTGTCATGCTCGCTAGGCGAGCAGAATGGCTCGCCTAGCGAGGGTCTAATTGAGGCACATGAGGCACCTGCGCCCAGAGAAACAGCCTATCTCAGACTGTCATGTTCGCCTAGCGAACAAAACCTTCGCCTAGCGAAGGGCACGCTTCAACCCTCGCTCCAGCGAGGTTGAGAGGTTTGGCTACTGGAATCCTCGCTGGGATCTCGCTGATGGCTCGCCTAGCGAGTGAGTGCTGGCTGCGCTTTTCACCAAGTCTGGACGCGTTCGCTGCAACGTTCGCTGGAAGCTCGCCTAGCGAGTCCTTCGCTACAGCTCTCGCCTAGCGAGCAAGCTGATGAATGCATCTTCTCTTTGGTTCCTTTGCCAACTTTCTTGTGTCTTCATTTTCAATTATTTCATGCCTTCTTCCTGCACAATAACACACAAATCAAAGGTACCAAGATCGTTTATCAATGTATTGCATTTCATCTAAAACAAAGGTGGTTTTGACAATTTAGCAAGGAAATGGAGTGAAAGATACCCATATTTGATAGCTCAAATAAGCACTTTTGGGTATCTAAAAAGGAGCCACGGGGCTAGTTGTAGACTTGACAGTGAATTTCTTGGAATTACACTAAGGTCTATGAATAGAGATGAATACTCTGACAACTGGGTCATTCGTCCCGTACCTAAAATATTCATAATGAGGATAGGAATACTCTCTATCACCCCTTCCCTATTTCTTATGGATCATGGCAAGCAATCCTTGTCAATATCTGACAAGTTGTTGAAGCAGGATCTTAGAGATGCTCTGTGGGGATGAGGCAGATGACTGATGCCTTGACTGGTGTTTGAGATCTTGTATTTGTTTAGAGGTTGAAGCTCCAAAGCAGCATAGACAAATCCCATCAATTGACCAATGGACTTATGGTCACTTAACAAAGACAAAAAGAAAATGTGCAAATTTAAAGGATCTAGTTGATTAAATGGAATTTGGTCAAGATAAATCAGAGGGAAAAAGACAGATTGAAAAAACACAATGCATGATCATACAAAGACATGTGTGTGCAAGAGTGTACTGAGCCTAGTCTCATTGTTAGGTAGTCCAGGAGAAAGCCATGTATGTGTTAATGTATGTTAACCTAAACAGATAAATGTGATAAGCAGAGGCAATAGGAAATGACCAAAGCAAAGTCCAAAAGAAAAACAGGTTCAAAAGTTCCCCAAGTGAGCAAGGTGCAATGGATCAAGAAGTCAATGAGTCCAAGGGCACTCCAAATTAAGCATGGGCATAAGGTCATAAGTATTGAGTCTAAAGTCCAAAGTATACACCATCACTAAAGGTCAAGCATAGGTCTTAAGGATCAAATCAATTCATTTTATTGTGTTTTGATTCATTGAAGTTATCAAGCAAACCAAAACAAAAGATAAGAAGCGTAAGGTGAATAAGACAAGATGACCAACATAATATGAGCAATGTATGACATAATATGATGAATGAGGTATAAGAATAAATTGCGTAAAGTAAAGGCATACAAGTAAATGACTTGAATTTAAATGACAAGAATTAAATGACAAAAATTAAATGACAAAAATTAAATGACAATAAAGTAAAGTCAGCAAGTCAATAGATGATAAGAGAGTTAGTGATCAATTAATGTGTCAGGACAATTTAGCGCTGTGTTAAGTAATTGTAAGTAGGCTTATGTAAAAGCCATGCTTATTTGAGGTCGATCAATAACAATCTATGTGTCAGTCATGTTAGAGGATTAGCACAAGTTAACCTCCTAAAACATGTAACACAATGGTCAAAGTGAAAGAAGAGGGTAGATAAATAAAGTAAAAAATGAGAGCTAACTCAAGTATTTGACTTAAGATCTATTATCAAGCAAATCAAGAGACCCAAACATATGGCTCAATAAGGGATAACCTATCATAGATTCAAAGTGTCAAAAATGATTCAATGATCATTTATCAACATGTTCGAAATAAAGAAGATTGAGTCAACCTAAATTCCATTTATGGATGACTTGAAATGTATAAGAATTGATCAACCAAGTCAACAACTCAAGTCAAAACATCAAGTGCATCAAAAATCAAACAAAAACGGGTTTAAATATGAATAAGAAGGGAAATTACATAGAAAATTCAAAAAAAAATGGTTGCAAAAATTACATAAAGTCACAAATATTACATATGAATAAATATCAAAAGTTGAATGCAAAAAAGTTTAGAAATGATTAAAAAATAAATTCTTAAAATAAATTTAAAATAAAATGAAATAAAAAATAACAATAAATTCAAAAATGATTTAAAAAATTAAGAGAAAAATGTAAGTGGTGGAAAATATTTTTAAAGACTTTGTGTAAAAAAATCGCATCAAAATGAGTTAAAATGAGTGAGAAGTTAAATTGAGAAGAAAAGGAATAAAAGAAAATAAAAATAAAATAAGAAAAGGGCGCCAATGGTCAACAGGTTTGAAAAATTACGTTTGTGCAATGTGATTGGACAAAATTTGAATTTAGCACCAACATGCGCGTAGAAAGAACTTCATCTTCAACCTTGGATTCGATTTCTGCAACTCATGAACTCGTATTTTTAGCAACACCCAAACATGGAGTTAGCTTCGCAACACATCATCGTTCATGTCTCCCGGCATCAGAGTCATTGTTTGGCTCTGAGTAGGGATAATTTTGCTCAAGAACACGATGAACCCTAAGTGTTCAAAATAAAATTAAATGGCTAATACAACAGATAAATCAATGGTAAGAGGGGACTTTTGATCTATGGAACAAGGTGAAGAGTGTGGTAACTTGTTTGCTCAAGAATTTAACTCGTAACTACCTTTCCAATTGGAGCTTCGAAGGTCAACAATGGTGGATTTGGAGATTTGGTTCCAAGGAGTTTCAAGACAAGGAAATGCTTCAGTCAACTTTAGAAGATGCCGATGAGTGATTATGGGTTAAGGTTCGAAGTCAAAAGAGCTTGAATCAAAGAAATTGTTAATTGGTTTTTTGAGGTATCAGGTTCAAATGGTTCTAGATTTTCTTGGGCTATCAAACCTTGCCAATGAAGGAAAAATATTCCTATATTTATAGGAAAAGTGTTGATGAGCTCACACATGTCAAATGGATCTGAATTCATGTGAATGGAGTTGGAATTTCGTGGTTTGCAATTTGTGTGAGAGCAAGGGTGAAAAGTTTGACTTGAGCCTGAAACTTGGTCGTTTTACACTCTACTTTACATGTTTTGCAAGGACAAACAAGTTTGCACACGTACTGGTGGTCCCAAATGAAGATTTGGGTGATTTGAAGTTACAGGTCACGCGTGAAATAAAGAGTACAAGATATCATATTTGAGCTTAGGCCAAATGGAATTTACTCGTGCATTTTATGATTTTCTTTGTGCCAAATTTTCATCTCATTGTAATGAATTAAATGTAAAAAAACCAACTCAAAAGGAGGCTTGAGGTGAAAATGGCAAGTGTTAAAAGTCGCGGTCGTAACATGCTTTCTAGGTCAGGCATTTGGTCAAGCAGCCTTGGCACATTTTGGGCATCTTGGGGTCCCAAGTTCATGAAACCATAACTTTTGATTTCCTCATGAATTTTAAGCTAAACTTGGTCCAAATGATCTTTGACATAAGCTTAACAAGATGCAAAAAGAATGGGATTAAAATGATACTTGACCTGAAAATGGCATGGCTGCCAAATAGGGGTCATGACAAGGTTTTGACCTAGTTTGGAAACTTAGCACTACAAAATTGAGGTTATTATGGGTTGAATTGATGCTTAAGCCTTGAAACAAAGTTGTATAGGAACTCATTAAGAACATTTTGCTTAAAGAATCTTGTCAATTGGTTGAAAATTGAAGAAGTTATCGGGTTTGGACCAAAAGTGAGCCATACTTACAAATTAGGTCAACCAAACTTGTGCCATCTTATGCAAACTTGAAGTTTTCTTGCATCCCAAGCCAAAATGATTATGGAATAAGAATCCCTTGAAGAAAACTTGATTAGGTCTTGAATCATCTTAAGGATATCTTTATGATTGGATGAAATATCATGGAAATAAACACATGAACCACCCTTGAACCAATGAACTACAACTTGCATCTTCCTTGACCAAAATTACCATTTTTTGTCTTGAATTGAGGCATGATCACCTACATAAACTAGGGAATAGAAAATTACCATATCTTATTATGATTTGGTTAGTTGATAAGTAAAATAAAAGTTAAAAACCCTAATGTTAGGAATGAAATCAAGAATATGGCCATGCTTGTGAATCCAATGACCAGATTAAATGGTCATGCTAATGTTATGATAATGCATGACATGATTTCTTGTATGAAAATGAGGCAAAGAAAAGGGTAATAAAAGGAGGGTAAATTTTGGGATATTACACTTACCCATTGTCGTTGTTGGAACATTTCAACCACTTCTTCGAAACCTCTCAGATCATTACATGAAAAAGCTTTTTCTCTTACGATATGGTTGTCAACCAACTTTAAAACTTTTCAGCATTTTCTTCATAAAGAAACTTCAAATTTGAAAATTTTGGAGCATTTGGTGCAGGAGAAGCGCATTATGATGAACCTCTTGAAACTATACCTCTTTTTGAAGCCATTGTGTCTGCAACAACACAAAAATAACAACTGCACAAGAGGAAATGTTAAGTGGACGATGGTGATTAGAAGAGATTTGGGGTTAAGAGTGATTAGAGAATAAGGTTGTGAGGAAAAGAGATTTGAAAATATCTATTTATAGGAAAATTCTCGTTCTCATCACGCGTGTCATGCATCTGTCGCGTGCAATGCTAACGGTTATTAGAACGTCTCTCTGCCAAAGTCTATATCGCACACGTCATGCGTCCATCATGCATGCAATACTAATGGATCCCAGATTCTACAACGTCTCTATCGCGCGCGATATATCCCTTTCACGTGTGCTATAGGCTGTGTGATTTTTCCAGGGTTTTTTCCTCTTCTTTTCCTTTCACCTGTCTCTTCTCTACTTTATTTTTCACCTGCATTATTTTCTTGCCAAATAACATAAGAATCGACATAGTTTAATCCAATAAATAAAATCAAACTTTAAAAACACACTTATTAATGAGTTTCCTCCCACCTAACACTTCTTTACCGTAATTAGCTTGACGTTCCATGCTTAAGGCACGTCGACACAAGCGATACCCTCACGCCAAATAATTGCCATTTATTCCTTCCTTTGTTGTCCTTGATACCTTTGTGTTCAATCTTGTAGCATGTTGCCAAATCATCTGTACTTGGTGTCCATTCTTAAGCATTAAACACCACTTTTTCATTATTGAACTTCAAGCTAAGTTTTCCTATTTCCAAATCTATTAACGATTTCCCTATCACCAAGAATGGGCATTCAAGAATAACTGAACCACTTGTGTTTCCCTTGATATCTACTACCACAAAAGCTACAAGAAAAATTAGATCGTCAACATGTACTAACACATCTTATAAAACACCACGAGGATGAGTAACAGACAAGTCATCTAAGGTGAGAGTTACATTACTAGGTATGATCTCTCCCAAATTTAATTCTATCGCCTTATTAAGAGGCATTAAATTGATACTCGACCCAAAATCACATAGATCATGTGTGATCTCTACCTAACCAATAGTGCGATAGATAGTAAACTTACCTGGATCCTTCAATTTTGTTAGCATTGTTTGGAGCAATGTCGTATCACATTTGTCAGTCATATTTATCTGTTCTTTATCCAGCTTCTGCCTTGTACCAGTTAATAACTCCTTCATAAATTTAGAAAATTTTGACATTATCTCTAAAACTTCATGAAAATAAATACTTACCTGAAGCTTGTTTAACGTCTCTTTAAACCTGGTAAACAACCTTGCCTCAACATCCTGTAGTGGTTTCTTCTTAATGAATGGATATGACAGTTTCACGTAATCTGGTAGCTATGGGTTAGGGTCATTAAGAATTTGTTTCTTAGTCCTTCTCCAAGGGGAGTTTTTGTCTATAAATTGCTCAATTGTGACCCCCTTCTCAATCTCTTTCACATACCCTACTTCGTCCTTTTCAATCAAGACCTCTTCCACTATTTCATCCTTACCTATGTTGTTGATTACTTATAAACTTGCTTCTAAATCCTTGCAGGTCTCGTTTTTAGGATTATCCACAGTGTTACCTGTAAAACCTCCACTATAACTAGGTAAAACGGCTATTTTCCGAGATAATTAACCAATTTGCATCTCCAAATTTTTATACATGCATCATGGTTCTTACTCTTTGTTTCATGTTGTTTATTTACCTGTTCAAAACTGCTATGAGTGGCCTGATTAATTTGTGGAGGCTCTCCTCAAGGGGTGAAGGTTTCCTTTGGGTTGGAGCCTGTTGATTTTGCTGAAAACCCTGATTAGCACTTGTATTCTGATTATTGCTCCATCTAAAGTTTGGGTGATCCTTCCACCTGGGATTATAGGTGTTAAATTAGAGATTATTTTTCTAGAAATTTGCAAATTTAGCTTCTTCATTTGACTCTTCCATATAACACATTCCATTTGCATGTCTCTCTCCATATAAATCACATTTTGGTGCTTGTACCTGACTCACGTTAGCATGACTCAAGCTGCTTTAAGCTAGCTTTTTATCAAATAATTCAATTTGAGCTAAAAGTGAAGTATTAGTGGCAATAGCTAACATGCTTTTTGGTGTGCCTGCAGTTTCAGTTTTCATTGTTCTTTCACTCTTTAAATGATATTCATTAAGCACATCTTTTCAATCAAGTCTTTAACATGTGGTTCTGTCATAGTTATGATCATGCACCCTCGGGAGCATCTAGAAGCATGTGTCTTTGACCTTTGAGACCTTTAATAAAATTATGCATTTGCTTCAAGTTATGATTTGGGCACCCGCGTAATGAAATTTTAAGCCTTTCCTATGAGTCATACAGCGATGTAGTTTCTTACTGCTCAAAGTTTGTGATTTCAGCTCTTCACTCAACAAACTGGGTGGTGGAAAACATTTCTCCAAGAATTTTTCCCCCAACTCTTTCCATGTCTGTATAATTCCATTTGGAAGGAAAAGAAACCAATATTTAGCTCTTCCAATTAGTGAGAAACTAAACAGCCTCAACTCGACTTGGTCTTCAGTGACATCAGCTGGTTTACACAATGAGGTTGTTTTGTAGAAGCGAGCAAGGTGCTCTCACGGATCTCAAATTGAGTTCCCGTAGAATGGATTGTCTCTCAAAACTAAAAGCATAAAATGTTTTATTTCAAATTTAGCGGGGGTTGCCGGTACAAACCCTCTAGAAATATGTCCTTCATCAGTCCTTTTGCAGTAGTCCCCCATAGTAGGTGGTAGTGGTATGCCTACCATGATGATTTTCTCTTCGGAGTCTGAAGAGATCAGTGAATGTTTTTCTACTAACATCCTTTGGGTTAGAGTCACTTTACTAACCTCTCTCATGATGGCACGTGCAATCCTTTCAATTTTTGGATCAAGCGGTGTCAATTTTGATCCTGAGTTGCGCATACACAAATAAGAAATACCTTAGTAGCACTGTAATTAAACAATTATGAGAAAACAAAAATAAAAACAAAAACTAAATAAGCAAAACATTGCACAAGCATTTCCTTGTTAAAATTATCAACGGTCCCCTGACAACGGCGCCAAAACCTTGATGACTTCTCGACAAGTGTATCGATAGTGTCAAAGTAATATAAAAAAGTATCGAATCCCCAAGGACTGCTATTTAACAAAGCAATAGTTGTGCAAGTGTAAAAAAGTAATAATTGAGGGGAGAGGTTTCAACTTTATGGCTGGAAATAAAATAATTGTTTTGACAATTTAGATAAAGTGGTTAGGTTTTTCCTAGAATCCCATATTTCTCCCTTGTTGATGTCTAATGAATTACATAAATTAAACATCATTATATTTCCACAACGAGTTAACAAGACCACTATACCTAATCCATTGGTGTATAACTCACTGATTCCTACTAGAGGTCTCCTATCCCTATTCAACCAGCGTAAGTATGCAATTGCCCTAGATCAGACGCATAGGATAAAGGTCAGTATTCCATATACGTCCATAATCATATTAATAAAGTATCTTAAATATTGCGCTTTTAGTGAAAGAAGCAATTAAATAGAAATATAACTAAGATAATTCATGCATCATTAAATTAAACATATGTCCCAACAGATTTGAAACAAGTTCATCAGACAAAACCTAACCTAAGAGTGTTTAGCTACTCATACTGATAAAATTACAATACCAATTGATAAGAATAAGATTGCATAAAAATTCCTTGAAGATATGGCCTCCAATGACTTCGAATGCGCTCCAAAACTAAATTCTAGTGTTATAAATCATATTCTCCCGTCTTCAATCATAGAAACCCTAAAACAATCAGAAGTCTGCCTTTTTATAGCCATCAATATGAACCGGAATGCGTCAGAAATTGCCCAGAAAATGGCCCATCGCGTGCGCAATATACAACATTGTGCGTGCAATGATGTGTTAGCAGCTCTTCCAAGAGCACGATGGCACGCGATGCCACTTGTCCTTTTTGCTATCGCGCATGCGAAAACGCATAATGCAAAACATGATTATTCTAGTAGATTGCTCACTTTTGTTCCTTTTTCAGCCAAATTTCTCTAAGTCCCAAAATCTTCATACTTTGTCATTTTTGCTTCGTTATTTGGCCATTATTAATCGAAATTTATCATATACGACTGTTTTTTCCTTGTTTCTTCAACATAAAAATGGAATGACAGAGTGTGATAACTATGCTCTTCCAAAAATGGTTGCTTCTGAAAGATGAGGGTTGAAACGTAAGTTCCATCACCATAAACCATCTCTCCACTCGCCTGCGAGATCAATCAATAACCTTCAATTCTCAGCAAAATCAAATAGAACAAGATATAAATATTTAAGAGGACTAGGGTAATCCATCTTGAGTTCCATAAGTTAATAGAAGCGCCTGATCCAAACTTGCATGATATGGAATTCCTAAATCAGTTAAGTTCATGCCCCCACGAAGCCAAATAAATTCTTAAGTCTCTCCACCACAAAGAGGCTCTATGATTGTTTGTTTCCCAGATAGAACCAAGAAGGTGAGCCTATATGTTTCCATATTTAAAATACAGTAAAGAAATCCAAGGAGAATTATGTTCAGTGAGAATCTTCCAAGCCCATTTGCATATGAGCACCATATTGAAAAATTCACAATGCTTGATACCTGAACCCCCATCTTTCTTTTAATTTCAAACAACAGTCTAAGAAACTCAATTGATCTTTCTTTTATTTTCTTCCCCTTTCCAATGAAACGTACATTGGTTTTTTATAATATCTTGAATCACGATCTTTGGGGCTCTATATATAGCGAATTTGAATTCAAAACTGCATTTAAACATACCACACGAACACCAAAAGAGAGAAACTTTTCTTTACACGGAGAAAATCTATTACAGAGCTTTTCAATAATTTGATCCCAAGAACCACTCCTACGAGGGTTGATCCTAGTCGGAAGTATCAAGAAGTTAAAAGGAAGGAAACCGATTGGACACGCCAGAAATTCTAAAATTTCTAGTAAAAACAAAGTTTTTATAACTATCAGAAAGTCTGAAACTTTTGGGAATTGCCATGTGATTTTGTACCAAGTTTTTTGAAATACAATGAGGTACCACTCTAAGCAACCATCCTCACAATGTGAGGTGTGTTAAACCGAACTGCATGATCTCTAATGGCACGACTAGAGATGATGATGTTACTCTGAAACCACATGTCAATGCCCGTATATGGTATATTCGGAACTGGTTATGGGATGCTCTGAACATAACCATATTACCGCAGGCACCTCTCAGGAAAGTGTCTAGCGACAATGAACTCCCAACGCAAATAACCTTAATATAAATAAGAGTCACCAAACTCACGGTGGACTCTATGATCAGTGTATGGTGTCCAGGTGACATCGTATATAGTCAGGGCATCTAGCCTCCTCCTGTACTCAACAACACCATCGGGATGTGACTGTCTGACCCTCCATCTCCTCGCTCGTGGGCCCCCACTAAGGAATCATGCACCCTCATATCACAGTTGGTGGGGAAATGCTCGTATATCCTGCACTGATATCAAAACACATACATAACAAATCATAATTAAGAAATGTTATTCGTAAGAATTAAATAAGAAATCAACAAAAAATATAATCTCCACTCCAAGTGTTGTATACAAGATAGTCAACGTGGCACAACCCCAAGCTCAACTGGTAACGTCAAGGCTTTTGAAAAGCCACATGTACCAGACATCGATATAAACACCTGACTTTTCTGTAAAGAGAGTACATGCTCCTAGATATATCGTGTACAACCTAGCGGCAACGTCATACCTCTGTGCCACAACAAGCTCCTTGTACCTTCCTCTGAAGCCAAGACATCCGATGGTAAGTGCCCCTATTGAAGCCAAACTCCTTCAGCACGACCTCCTTAGAAACTCCCAAATCTCGTGCAGCAGTCATGCATGCAAGCGGCAGGCTAATAACAAGAGTCGTCTAGAATTTGTCGATGTTGGGGAGATGGAACAATAAGGAGACATCATCCAGAGTGATAGTCATCTCCCCAAATGGAAGATGAAATTAAGATGTCTCCTTCTGCCATCTCTCAACAAAAGGAGTAAGTGGTGATGCGTTGAGCATGGTGAGGGAGTAGCGAGAAAAATCAAGGAGCTCGAAATCAAGTTCAATATGGATGACCTCCTCAGGAATCATAGTCTTAGGGAAGCCCTTCAGCTTGACCCGTGCAATGTCATGTTTAGTGGGATATGGTCCCGTATCAAACAATTAAAAAAAATAGCAGTTAGCTTTCATTGCACAATAATAAATATATTAAAGCTAAACACACACACATACACACACACACACACACACACACACACACACACACACATATATATATATATATATATATATATATATATATATATATATATATATATATATATATATATATATATACCTCTCTTTGTCATAGTCGGTATTCCACATGGTCAGCATACTCGATCAGCACTGACTAGTCAATCGGTCCTCTCGGGAATCCTTCATCAGTGTGCACAAATGGCTCAGTCGAATGAGTTGTGACCTCTGTGTCAGAAGTAATAGATGGGACCGAATCAGCAGCAGCGACATCTAGCTGGACCACCTGATATACAACAGTGACATCTGGCTGGACCATGTCATTTGTCACCTCATCAGAAACCGCCTAATCAACAACCATCATATCAACAATATGTGTTGCATCTGTCACGACTGCTGGATCATGAAGATCCTGAGCATGAACAACCTCAACATCATTTATGGGTTGCTCAACTGATCTAACCGG
The DNA here is from genome assembly GCF_024323335.1 of Lathyrus oleraceus. NCBI lineage: Eukaryota > Viridiplantae > Streptophyta > Magnoliopsida > Fabales > Fabaceae > Lathyrus > Lathyrus oleraceus. The sequence continues at coordinate 72,926,563 of NC_066585.1, forward strand.
TCAACGTAAGGTGCTACGGGATACGCGGAATTGACCTTGCTCAGCTAATCGTTTCCGGTCTGAACCGGTTGGAACCATTCGTCCAACCCGTATCTGAGAAGACTCTGTCTCATCATTCATAGCCTGGTCTGCCACTCTATCTGTCGCTTTGCCTACAATAGTGTCGTTTCTACCTCTGTATTTCATTACAAAAGACGAAAAAATAAAAAAATTAATAACTACTGGAAATTCTGAAGTTTCCAATAAAAAACATAGTTTTTATAACTATTGGAATTTCTGAAATTTCCAGTAAAAAACAAAAATTTTATAACTACCGAAAATTCTGAAATTTCCGATAAAAATAAAGTTTTTATAACTACTGGAAATTCTGAAATTTTCAAGTGATTTTGTATCGAAAATTTTGAAATTTCCGATACAAAATCGCGCAAGTTTAGTAATTTACGGTAAAAAAATATTGATTTTAAAATTTCTGGTTGAAGAAACGAAATTTCTGATATCGCCTCAGAGAATATAAATTCGCGCATGGAAATTTTGAATTTCGAAAATGAATGAAAAACTTTTGCAAGGACAATATTGTCTATTTATACGAAAATAGTGATTTCGTATCGGAAATTTTGAAATTTCTGGTACAAAATCACGCAAATTTAGTAATTTATGGTAAAAAAATTATTGATTTCGAAATTTCAAGTAGAAGAAACGAAATTTACGATATCGCCACAAAGAATTCAAATTCGTCCGTGAAAATTTTGAAATTTCTGGTACAAAATCACGCAAATTTAGTAATTTACGGTAAAAAAACTTATTGATTTTGAAATTTCAGGTAGAAGAAACGAAATTTCCAATATCGCCACAAAGAATTCAAATTCGCACGTGGAAATTTTGAAATTTCTGGTACAAAATCACGCAAATTTAGTAATTAACGGTAAAAAAGTTGTTGATTTTAAAATTTTTGGTTGAAGAAACAAAATTTCCGATATCGCCCCAAAGAATTCAAATTCGTGTGTGGAAATTGTGTATTTCAAAAATGAATAAAAAGCTTTTGCAGGGTCAGTATTGTCTATTCATACGAAATGGGGGGAGGGGGGTGTTAGCTTCAAATTGGAGGTGTCAAGTTAAATGCTTGTGTCAATAGCAGCTGTAACGGATTGAAGGCCCACTAAACCTTGAGAGCCCAACATCCATCTTTGCTTGGAGTCCAGCCATCTTCATCTGCGTTGTTGGCTGCGTTTCTCATCTGTGAGTGATTTTTGCAGGTGGTTTTTTGTTTTGGTTTATGGAAGAAAGTTAGAGAGAAAGAGGAGCCTCTATCTCTAACATTTATCAGTGAGTTTGGAAACCCTTACGAAATACCTTAAAGTACACTAATTTCTTACAACGCTTTGGAACGTGTTAAACCACTTGAGTGGCTGTGGGTTTGTTTGTTACACGAAGGCAAAGACAAAGAATAAACATGTAGTCAATTTTACATAAAATTTGTTTATAATTTTCTAAGAGTTTTCATTGTATTAATTCTGACCATGAAAACTTTTGGCTATAACTTACATTGTTTCAAGCAATAAGCAAAGTTATGTCTGCTGAACCATTAACTATAACTATTCTTACCTAAATGATCATAATAATACTAGCAAAGTTATGCAGCAAATAGAAATACATTGCACAGTTAACTTATGCAGCAAATGGAAATATAGTACTTTAGTTTGCAATAGACACGTCAATGTATTGTCTACTATCTTGAAACCTTTCGAATCAAGTTCATGATCAACCCATATCATTTTATACCAAAATCAAGTTCAAAGATATATTTGGAATCTTTCGCTAAGCATTTCTTAGAAGCTAATGACATCGAGAAAATAACAAAAAGCATGGCTCAATCAAAACTACGATATGTGCTATGTTTGCTTAAACGTAGTCAAATGGATCAATGTAAACATGTCATAACTTACGGAATATAATTTCTGCATTCAGATGAATTAGCTGTGAGAAATCCATGGGGTTCGGCACCGAAATCTTCAAACAAACCTAAACCATAATTGGAGTCGGCATATAGCATGAAGCAAATATCATCTTTCGCGATGTGGTTAAGATAAACTCTAAACGACTTGATCGTCTAATTCCTTTTGAGTGAGATGATGGAGCAAGAATGTGGAAAATCTTCAAAGTAGTCTTTTGCACAAGCCCAACCGGAGAGACGATTAAAGTGTTGGTGGATCCGTGTTTGAAAATCGTTTAGATGAAATATTAGTAACGCAGTAGGTAGTATTCTACATGTGATTGAAAAACCTTTTTTTTCTTTGTTTCTTCTTGTTTTTTTTGTTTACACTTGTTTTGTTTACAAATGATAACCTCCCCTTATTTATAGGATTTAATGGAGACTACATACATCTATATTCTAGATATTTCATAAGAGAGTTCTACACACTTCTCTTTTACATTTATTATTACGATTCCACTAATTTATTTGGACATTTTTTTAGAACTCATTAATTATTTGATACATGAACTTAGATTAGCCTAGGTACATGCTCTTACAATACTCTATGTACATGTATCTAATACAAGCATTTAATGGTAACACATTATCCAAAATTATCCTCCTTAATGTGTTGTTCTAGAACTCCAAGAGCTTCGATTCTCTTATTTTCTTGATTTTTTTCCTCTTCGCAGTCATTACCAAGTTGTTGTGCATAGCTCTTTACAACAAATCTTGTTTTGTTCTTTTGGACTGAACTGTATGTATTATGTTTTTCGTTGTAGATCAATTTCACACCAATAGCTTCTTTGTCATTTGGCTTCTCCAATAGTTCTCAAGTCTTATTCTTTTCAATCGCGTCTATTTATTCTTGCATTTCCTTCCTCCAAACATCTTCAAATGGTTCTTCAAAAAATGTAGATTCAATTGCACTTGCATCTAGCATAAACATCATCTAAACTCCTAAATTTTATTGGAGTTGAGCTTGGAGATGATGAGCTAGAGTTTGATGGATATAGTGTGCTAGATGGAGAATTTGACAGAGATGAAACAATTTCCTCACTTTTTAGAAGAAGTTGTATTTTTCTCTAAAATGACTGCTGGAACTATTTTCTGCTCAACAATTTCCTTTTTCAATTCCAAAATACATTTTCGTCAATTACAACATCTCAAATGACAAACACTTTCTTGATCTTCAAATTATAAACTCTATAAACTTTTGACATAGATTTATAGCCAATAAAGATGCATTTGTCACTTGATTCTTCGAGTTTTTTTCTATTTACTTTAGAAACTTAAGCATAACAAACACACCCAAAAATTTTAAGGTGGTTTATCGAAGGCTTTCTTCCACTCCATGCTTTAAATATTGTCATGTTCCATATAACTCTTGTTGGACATCTATTCAGTTGGTACATATGTGTATTAACAAATTCATGCCAAAATTCTATAGGCATCCTTTTCCCGAACAATATGGACTTGACCATCTCCATCACACTTTGTTTCTTTCTTTCGGATACACCATTTTGCTGAGGTGTATAGCCAACAAACAACTACCTCTCAAGACCTTCTTCTTCACGAAACTTATCAAATTCATTAGAGGTATACTATTTTCCCTATCACTTCTCAAAAAATTTATAAGCTTACCATTTTATTTCACAATAAAAGCTTTAAACTTCTTAAATATCACAAATACTTTATATTCCTGTCTCATAAAATTAACCTATATCATATGGTTTAGATCATCAATATGAATAGAATAAAATACATCTTTTGTGCATGAAATAAGGTGTTCATAGGACCACACACATCTGTGTGAATCAATTCCAACACTTCTTTATCTCTCCTCGCTCGTTCCTTGGAAAATGGTTGTCAACGATGTTTTCCAAGTAAACATCCTTCACATATTCTATGTTTCTTTTCAATTATTGGCTGCCTGAATACCGTATTCTTTTGAGAAAGAAAAGTGAGATTGTTGTAGTTTAAGTTTTCAAGTCTCTTGTCTAGCCATCAAGCTTATTTTTTTTTCATAATTAAGAGAAAGTGGAAAATTTCTGCTTTTGATAATTTATACAATAACAACTCTTCTTTTTTAATAAAATTTTTTGCACTCTTGATTCTCAAATTGAAGAGAATAACCACGTTCCAACAGTTGCCCAATGCTCAATAAATTTTCGTCTAACTTTGGAACATAAAGATTATTATGAGTTACCTTACCTCCTTTCTTTGTTGCAACTTCAATGCTTCCTCTGCCTTCAACTTCAACAGCTTCTCCATTGCTCAATTTAACTTTGGAGCCAAATGAGGCGCAATCTCATTAAAAACATCTTTATCTCCAATCATAGGATTACTACACCCACTATCCTGATACCATACATTTTTATACTCTTGAGTCTCTTTATGGAAAGCAAATAACAAGTTAAATTCACTATTTTTTGCTTCTGCAAATGATACATGTTGCTCATTTTGTAAGTGACAATCTTTCTGCACGTGCCCGAACTTTTTGAAATTATGACATCATGGCTTGCCTTTGTTCCAACAATCTTTCTCTTCATGAGTGTTCTTATTGTTAATGTCACATCATTTATTTGAACCTCCAAAATTTTGTCGTCCTTCCTTGGCATCTAGCTAATCGGTCACCTCTAAAAGATTCACCATTACTTTGAAATAGAAAATTCTCATTATTTGGTTGAATGGTGAGATTGGATTGAAACACGTTCTCAAATGACTTTTATTGTGTCATGACAACCTTTGCTCATAGGATCTAAGTGACCCCATCAATCCTTGGATAGTCAAGGTTGAAAAATCCTTAATTGCTTCTATAACAAGCACCATAGGATCAAATTTTTCAACCAAGCTAATTAATAGGATTTAATTGAGAGTTCTACATACATCTATATTTTAAATATTTCATGAAAGAGTTCTACACACTTATGTCTTACATTTATTATTATGACTCCACTAATTTATTTCTATATTTCTCTAGAACTTGTTAGTTATTTGATATATGAACTCACATTAGTCTAGATACATGTTTCTATAATACTATATGTACATGTATCTAATACAAGCATTTGATGATAATAAATTACCCATCAAACACATTAGTACAAGTATTATGAAACATTAGTAATAGTAAAGGTGAAAAAATATTACCGTAAATAAATAGTTGTTTCCCGTCATCTTTCTAGTCTTCCATAAACACACTTCAGCTAAGGAGTAGAGGTAAACACAACAATAGCCCCTAGTTGTTCTCATGAATCCTATCTAAATAAATGAAGTATCCAAGATAGGTGATATCGACATAGGTTGCACTTTTTGTGAGAGAATTCTTTACTTTGAATTAATTTTTAATGATAGCAAATTGTGTGATCATCATCCAAATGTTGGTTGTGCATTATATTACATGATACATTTGTGTTCTTATTGTGTTTTCATCCCACTCTATTGTTGCATAACTGTACATATAGACCTACATTAACACTTCTCTCAAAATAACAATTAAAATGCACTTTGTGTCAGTATGCATCAATACATAAGCCTCTGCATCGATACATACAGCATGTGATAAATCACAAAACCTTTCTTGTTCAGTATGCATCGATGCATACGAGTCATGCATCAATACATGAAAGGCAAAAGGCTTTATGCATCGATCCATACGATCCCTGCATCGATACATGACCAATTGAAGCAGCCTGTGTATCAATGCATACGCATTAGGCATCGATACATACTAGTGAAAAAATCACATGCATCAATACATACGAATTATGCATCGATACATGATTAATCCATTTCACCAAAATTTCACTTATCTTACAGTATGCATCGATGCATACTCTCATGTATCAATGCATAAAGCTGTTTTGCTCACTAACAGTTCTGTTGTTGCTGCATATATAAGATGTTATGACAGCAGTGAAAAACAACGAATTCTTTGAGGGAAAACAATTGAACACAAGATCAAAAGCAGTGTTGGAGCAATTGTTTGAGAGCAGATAGAAACCTGAAAGAGACTTCATCTTCTTCATCTTCTCAATCAATTTTCTTCAAGAACATCAACACACAATAATTCTTGTTCTTTGGATTAAAGGATTATCGAGATAACGTTCAGTGGTACGATCAAGGATCTAGCTGTGGTTTTCAGCGGAACGATCGAGGATCTAGCTGAGTTGAAGATTGAAGGGGGTTTCTAGGAAAAACCTACTGGTTTATCCTTCAAGAACTGGAGTGTTCTTGAGGGTTTGGGAGTCACGTTTGCAGAACAGATTCAGCCGCAGCGTTGCGTTTGGAGATCGGGGGATTTCGCAAGCAGGTCGTGGAACCGGTGAATTGTTTGCAATTTCGTGCAGGAAGTTCTTGATCGTGCTCAGATCAAGTGAAGGTTCACACAAGAAGAAGTTCTTGGAATTTAGAATTCTGTCTTTGTATCATAACCTTGTATCAACGGATTTGGCAATTATCGATAATCAAAGTTCTCAATTTCATTTGAAATTGAGAGGGAGACGTACCCACACGCGAGGACGACGTGGGGAACTTCCTTACCAAATCTCTGCGTATCGTATTCTTACCTTACTTCTTTTTACGTTTAAAACAGTTTTCGCAATCTCAGTTAGTGTGTGTTGTGATTGTTCCTGTTGCAAGACAGCAGTAGCAAGAAAACAATTTCAATCAAACACTACTGCTGTTCATCATTGATCACATACACACCAACTGTTTGACTAAATTGTTAGCTAGGTTTTATTCATTGGAAATAGACTTTAATGATAAGTGCATTCAATTAGCAAAAATTCTGGTGTGGATTGTTTCTGTCATTCTTATTCAAATCCAGCATTAAGACTCGTGTGTCCGGTCTTCTAGTAGCGGTTCAGAATAGACGGAAGTCGATTCGGGACTGATTTTTTCCGCCAACTTTAAAAACTCTGATAAAACTTTAAATCCGTTAAATTTTAAAGAGGTGATCTATTCACCCCCCCTCTCGATCACTAGCCACACCGTCTAACAAGTGGTATCAGAGCGCCGGTTCGCTGGTGCTCTGTGGCTGCCTGTAACAGTATGGATTCTGAACCAAAGGGGGCGTATAATAGAGCGCCTATTTTCAACGGTGAAAATTACGGCTACTGGAAAGACTGCATGCGAGTTCATATAAATTCTGTGGATAGGTTAGTATGGGCTGCCATTGAAAATGGTCCGTTTCAAATTACTATGACGAATGCGGCTGGCGCCATAGTACCTAAACCAGAAGATGATTGGAATGAGAAAGATGAGAAAAAGTGGTCGTGTGATTGGAAAGCTCGAAACATGCTAATTTCAGCACTTGGTGTTGATGAGTATTATCGAGTATCTCATTGCACGACAGCTAAAGAAATGTGGGATGCTTTAGAAGTTGCCCATGAGGGTACTACTGAAGTAAAACAGTCCCGCATTAACACACTCAATCAAGAATTTGAGCTCTTTCGCATAAAACAAGGAGAATCTATCTCCGACATGCAAAAGAGATTCACTCACCTAACTAACCGATTGAATGCGCTTGGAAAACCTATTTCCAATGAAATTGCTACTAACAAAATTCTCAGGTGTCTTAGCAGGGAGTGGCAACCTAAAGTAACAGCAATTAAGGAAGCCAACGATCTTACAAGACTTACGATTACAACTCTGTTTGGAAAGCTGGAAGAACATCAGCAAGCATTGGAAAGTCTTGAAAAATATGAGAATAAAAGTAAGAAGGAAAAGGAGAAGAGAAGAGACAAAGAGGGAGAGAAGAAGCCAATAGCTCTTGTGGCCTCCAGCTCTAAGTCCTCACGAAAAGAGCAAAGCGACAATGATTCAAGTAGTGACAAAGACTCGGATGATGAGGAAATGGGACTGTTTGTAAGGAGATATAATAGATTCATTCGAAAGAATGGAGTCAAGCATTCCGACAAAAATCTCATGAAGTTTCGAAGACAATCTATAAATTCGAAACAAGAAGAGAACAAGAAGAATAGAGGAAGAGGATCCTGTTTTAACTGTGGTAAATCTGGACATTATAAAACGGACTGCCCTATGAAGTATAAGGATCAAAGAAAAGATTCACCAAAAGGGTACAGCGAACAAAGAAGAGCGTATATTGCATGGGAAAGTGATAGTGATTCATCAAGCACACAAAGCTCAAGTGATGGTGATGAAGCTGCAAATCTGTTCCTTATGGCTCACACAAAAAATCTGTCCTACCACAAGAAGAAAAACAATGACAAAAAGGTAAAACAAGCTTATTACAATAATTTCTCCTCTATGTCTTTTTCGGAACTAAAAATAGCTTTTGAAAAACTGCATAACGAAGCTGTAGATGCTTTTAAAAGACTATCTTCCGACAAACATATTTTCTCATTTTTGGAAGGTAAAGTAAACAAAGCTGAAATTGATTTAGAAGCCTTGAAAGCTAGTATTGCAGAAAATTCAAAAACTATTGACATTGATGGATGTAGTAGAGTTAGGTATTGTGACGCTTGTTATATTTGGCAAAAAGAGGTAAACACTCTTAAGGTCAAATTAAAGAAGGCGCTACAACCTAAAGTTACTTATGCCGTTGACTCTAGGTTGTTTAAGAAGTCATTAAATCCTCCATATGCAAAATACTCTTTTATTCTAAAGGATTCAATGAACAAGAAACAACAAACACATCATCATGGTTTATGTCATTATTGTTGTCATGCTGGCCATACCATTAAGAAATGCAAGTTTAGGAGATTTCTTGTCCCTAAAGGTATTTATCAATGGAAGCCAAAAGGCAACCATGTTAGCACTTACCCACTTGGGCCCAATGAAAATTGGGTACCAACTTCTCTCTTTTGATATTGTAGGATGAGTGCCTTGCCTCCGCAGATAGAAGGTGGTTTCTTGACAGCGGCTGCTCGAGGCACATGACCGGTGACATATCTCTTTTTATAGACTTCAAGGCAAAGAAGAAGGGATATGTTACTTATGGAGACAATAACAAAGGAGCCATACTCGGCAAAGGTAGTGTAGGTAATCCCTCCACCACTACCATTTCAAATGTCTATCTAGTAGAGGGACTTAAACACAATTTGTTAAGCATAAGTCAACTATGCGACATGGACTATAAAGTTTCGTTCACAAAAACTTGCTGCATAATTGAACATGCTGAACAAAACATTGTGTTTAAGGGTGTAAGAGTAAACAATATCTATATGCTTGACCTGTTTGATGTACCTCTAACAAGTACTAAATGTCTAGTCACCTTGAATGATGATTCTTGGCTTTGGCATAGACGTTTAGCGCATGTTAATTTCGATTTGCTTAATAAGGTTGTATCTAAGGATCTAGTAGTCGGTCTACCAAAAATAAAATTTTCAAAAGACCACCTATGTGATGCGTGCCAAATGGGAAAGCAAACAAGGGTCTCGTTTAAATCTAAAAACGTAATTTCAACTTCACGACCCCTTGAGCTTCTCCATATGGATCTCTTTGTACCTTCTAGGACAAAGAGCCTAGGTGGAAATTACTATGGCTTTGTAATAGTTGATGACTACTCTAGATTTACTTGGACTATATTCCTTCATAGCAAAGATGAAACTTTTTCTGCTTTTAAAAACTTTGCAAATCTGTCCCAAAACAAAATGAATTCCAAAATAGTTACAATTCATAGCGATCATGGTGGTGAGTTTCAAAATTATCACTTTGAGAAGTTCTGTGACAAGTATGGTATTGAGCATAATTTTTCAGCTCCTCGAACTCCACAACAAAATGGGGTTGTGGAGCGTAAAAATCGTGTTTTAGAGGAGTTGGCAAGAACAATGCTTAATGAGGGCGGATTGCCAAAATACTTTTGGGCTGATGCTGTTAGCACAGCCTGTTATGTTTTAAACAGAATCTTAATTCGCCCTATTTTAAATAAAACTCCTTATGAACTTTTGAAAGGAAGAAAACCTAACTTGTCACATCTTCACGTATTCGGTTGTAAATGTTTTGTGTTGAATAACGGAAAGGAAAACATTGGGAAGTTTGATGCAAAAGCGGATGAAGGTATATTTCTTGGTTACTCACTGTCAAGTAAAGCATATAGAGTGTATAATAAGCGTTTACTTACTGTTGAAGAATCTGTTCATGTTTCTTTTGATGAGTCTTATCCGAAAAATGTCGGAAAAGGTATTTCTTTTGATGACGCAGGTGTATCTACAGAAGACATACTCAAGGAAGCTATTGAGGAAACTGATCAGTCCAAAACAGCTGCCCATGAGAAGGAGGAAGATACTAGTCATGAAGAAAATGAGGAAGAAAAGACAGCTGATGTGAAGGAGCTTCCAACAGCCTGGAAATCCTCAAAAGACCATCCCATTGACAACATCTTGGGAGACATTTCAAAGGGAGTAATGACCCGTTCTAAGATAAGTAACTTTTGTTCTCACTTCGCGTTTGTTTCACAAGTAGAACCTAAAAATGCCAAAGAGGCCTTGATTGATGAATTTTGGCTAATGGCCATGCAAGAAGAGCTTAATCAATTTAAAAGAAATGACGTTTGGGAACTTGTCCCTCGTCCGCGAGATCATCATATCATAGGCACTAAGTGGATTTTTAGAAATAAGCTTGATGAAAACGGAGTGATTACAAGGAACAAGGCACGTTTAGTAGCACAAGGGTATAACCAAGAGGAGGGCATAGACTATGAGGAAACTTATGCTCCAGTTGCTCGCCTTGAAGCTATACGTCTTTTGCTTGCCTATGCGTGTTCTAAGGATTTTAAGCTTTACCAAATGGACGTAAAGAGTGCTTTTCTTAATGGTGTCATAAATGAAGAAGTATATGTTTCACAACCTCCTGGTTTTGAAAATGCTGAAAATCCAGATCATGTTTACAAATTAAAACAAGCTTTGTATGGCCTTAAACAAGCCCCTCGGGTTTGGTATGAAAGGCTTAGCAAATTCCTAATTGATCACGGATACTCAAGAGGTAAGGTGGACAATACTCTCTTTATTAAACACAAAGGGAAGCACATTTTTTTAGTTCAAGTTTATGTCGACGATATAATATTTGGTTCAACTAACATACACTTGGTCGAAGAATTTTCTAAGGTTATGCAGGGTGAATTTGAGATGAGTCTAATGGGGGAGCTGAACTACTTCCTAGGACTGCAAATAAAGCAACTTGATGAGGGTACAGCAGTATGTCAAACAAAATACTGCAGAGAACTACTCAAGCGCTTTGGAATGAATGACTCAAAATCAATTGACACCCCAATGCCTACCAACGGAAATCTAGATAAGGATGAGCATGGTAAGTGTGTAGATGTCAAAAGGTTCAGAGGTATGATTGGATCTCTCTTGTATCTTTCTGCTTCTAGACCTGACATCATGTTTAGTGTTTGCATGTGTGCACGCTATCAATCAAATCCTAAGGAATCGCACCTAAAAGCGGTGAAGCGCATATTTAGATATCTTCACGGAACACCTAAATATGGGCTTTGGTATTCCAAAGGAAGTGATTGTAGTTTAGTAGGGTACTCCGATTCTGATTTTGCTGGCAGCAAATCAGATAGGAAAAGCACAAGTGGTACATGTCACCTGTTTTCAAATTCCTTGGTAAGTTGGCATAGCAAAAAGCAAGTTTCTGTGGCTTTGTCAACTGCAGAGGCAGAATACGTTGCAGCCGGTAGTTGTTGCGCTCAGATTTTATGGCTGAAGCAGCAACTGCAAGACTTCAACATTCAACTCAAACGTATTCCTATAAAATGTGACAACACTAGTGCCATAAACCTTACTAAAAACCCTGTTTTACACTCACGCACTAAACACATAGAGATTAGACATCACTTTCTTCGCGACCATGTTGAAAAAGAAGACGTTGTATTTGAGCACGTTGATTCCAAAAATCAGCTTGCTGATATTTTCACTAAACCTTTGGCAACGGAACCTTTCTTCAACATTCGTCGTGAATTAGGGATCCTAGATCTTTCTCATTTGATGTCCTAAGCATGTTTCCTCTTAATTATGTTATGCCTCATCATAGTTGATAAGACTTGTTTTAGATGTCAATTATCCATCACAAGATTACGCCAACAGAGGTAATATCCATCCTTTCTACAAATTCTCGTATTGCTAAGTGATTGTGTATGTTAGAACAAATGTTCTTACTCTAGTTGATATAAATTTGATTGCATATACTCCTTGCCTATATTGTGTGCACATTAAAATTCTGACTTATGAATCTTCCTTGGGCATAACCATCATGACATAGTGCATAATGCATATCCATACTGCATCAAAAGTCATCAAAATCTGCTTTGGCATCAGTATGCATCGACACAAAACATGTATGCATCGATCCATATATTCTGAATTTCAATTTTTCTTCAAAATGGTTCAGGATGCATCGATGCATCCATCGCACGTATCGATACACAGGCCAAATGTGAATAATAGGCATCAATGCATGACCATTTGCATCGACACATACTGATGCTATTTGAATTAAATGCATTTTTTTCTCTCTCATGCATCGACACATCAGCCAATCCTATCGCTTCCTATCTCAAGACTTCATATCATCTGTCCTAAAAAAAACCCCAAAACCAGTGGCTAACCCTAATCTTTCTCATCTTCACTCTCTCTCTAAAACCCTAAATCTCACATCACCATGCCTCCGCGCACTATTCCAGCCAGAGCAAAAGGAAAAGGAAAGGGAAAGGAAACAGCTGGTACTTCTCAGCAACCACCAGATGTTCCTTCAAATGCCTTAGACCTACTTCATCCTGCTATTGCTGCTGAATTTGAGGAATCCTTCAAGACAAGGTTAGTCATGAAACCCCATATCTTTGATAAAACAGATGCTATTCACCTGCACCTAAATGAGGTGGTTGAACTCCTACATGCACAAAGACTTGGGTCGTTTCTGTCCACAAAAGATGATTATCATGAGGATTTCATCCGGGCCTTTTATGCCGGCTTACAAACTGGTAGAGGCTATATGTTCCGGTGTTCTATCGGTGTCAGAACATATACCTTTGAAGCCTCTGATTGGGAAACGGTATTTCAAATTCCGCATCCGTCGATGACTGTCAAGTCCTGGCATGACCTGCATTTTGATCTTGAATTTGACATGAAGGACTTTACTCCATCTATCCTAAAGATAGATAGACCGTTGAGTGAGGATGAACACGTAACGTCAGGTATGATCAAGCAAACTCCGCGTATTCTTCACTGGATTATCACACATATTTTGCGTCCAACAAACAGTGGACATTCTCGGTTGGATAGGCCTAGCATACATCTTCTCTACATTCTGCAAAATAAGGTTCTCTTAAATTGGGCGAACTACTTTGTAAAACGTCTATTTTTTGTGCGAGACAGCTCCAAAAATGTGGCTCTAGGGTATGCTTCTCAAATTATGAAAATTCTTAAGTTTTGGAAAGTTGTAATTCCTATTGTTCCTCTCCTATCTCCATCTGCTGCTCAAGAGTTTGACTCTTCCACTCTATCGCATATGGGGTATCGGTGGGACAAAGACCGCAAATGCTTCTACTTTTTTGAAAGAAAATCCAAAACCAGAATCTACAACTTTGACGTGCCTTCGGAACGAATACATGTTGCTGAAGAACAGCCTGATGAAGAAATGCAGGATGCGCCTGAAACAAATGTGCCTCAAGCTGAGGCCAATGCTGGTTGGGGAGATTGGGTTCCACGAAGGTGGTCTCCCACCAACTACGTACCTGAACCTACAGCCCCTCCATTCTCAGGTGGTACTTCATCCTCAATACCTACTGCGGACATCACTCATATGCTTCAACAGATGGAAATTGCTAACAAAGAACGCCATGAAGAAGCACGGTATTGGAATGTACAACAATCTGAGTGGCACAAGGAGCATCGTGACTGGCATGATGAGCATACACGGATGTATCACAATCAACACGCTTGGCACCAAGACTTAGTTAAATGGCATCAAGTTTTCTACAACGAAATGTCTGGCTTTATGGACGACTGCCGTGAAAATCCTGGTATCATGGACAGCTTTCGAAGCATTGAAGTTCAGAACCGATTTAGGCAATACTCCTTCATGGGCCAAAATCCAGACACAATGCCTCCTCCTCCGCCTCCGCCAAGCTACAGAGATCTCGACAGAGATGAGGAATCGTGTGGTGGCCACAATCCAAATTAACCCCCCTGCATTTCATCTCACTGCATTTCATTTCATATTGCTCAAGTTTTATTTTGTTGCACAATATATGGTTTAGCTTATGTAATCCCTAAACTCGTTCGAATCTTTAAATGCTTTTCTCTTTCTGTTTATCTCTATTGTTATTGCCCTTATTCGTCATTCTTTGTGAATGATTCTTTACTTTGAAGCTTCCTTCTTTGTGATTGATAGCTTGTTATCCATTTTTTTGCCATGTCCTGCTACACTATGCTACCTTGATAGCTCTGTTTCTTCCTCTTTTTGATGTTGACAAAGGGGGAGAAAATGCAGATATGCACAAACACAGGGGGAGTATCACACATCTTGCCAAGAATTTTCCATCATCAAAAAGGGGGAGTTTGTGAGAGAATTCTTTACCTTGAATTAATTTTTAATGATAGCAAATTGTGTGATCATCATCCAAATGTTGGTTGTGCATTATATTACATGATACATTTGTGTTCTTATTGTGTTTTCATCCCACTCTATTGTTGCATAACTGTACATATAGACCTACATTAACACTTCTCTCAAAATAACAATTAAAATGCACTTTGTGTCAGTATGCATCAATACATAAGCCTCTGCATCGATACATACAGCATGTGATAAATCACAAAACCTTTCTTGTTCAGTATGCATCGATGCATACGAGTCATGCATCAATACATGAAAGGCAAAAGGCTTTATGCATCGATCCATACGATCCCTGCATCGATACATGACCAATTGAAACAGCCTGTGTATCAATGCATACGCATTAGGCATCGATACATACTAGTGAAAAAATCACATGCATCAATACATACGAATTATGCATCGATACATGATTAATCCATTTCACCAAAATTTCACTTATCTTACAGTATGCATCGATGCATACTCTCATGTATCAATGCATAAAGTTGTTTTGCTCACTAACAGTTCTGTTGTTGCTGCATATATAAGATGTTATGACAGCAGTGAAAAACAACGAATTCTTTGAGGGAAAACAATTGAACACAAGATCAAAAGCAGTGTTGGAGCAATTGTTTGAGAGCAGATAGAAACCTGAAAGAGACTTCATCTTCTTCATCTTCTCAATCAATTTTCTTCAAGAACATCAACACATAATAATTCTTGTTCTTTGGATTAAAGGATTATCGAGATAATGTTCAGTGGTACGATCAAGGATCTAGCTGTGGTTTTCAGCGGAACGATCGAGGATCTAGCTGAGTTGAAGATTGAAGGGGGTTTCTAGGAAAAACCTATTGGTTTATCCTTCAAGAACTGGAGTGTTCTTGAGGGTTTGGGAGTCACGTTTGCAGAACAGATTCAGCCGCAGCGTTGCGTTTGGAGATCGGGGGATTTCGCAAGCAGGTCGTGGAACCGGTGAATTGTTTGCAATTTCGTGCAGGAAATTCTTGATCGTGCTCAGATCAAGTGAAGGTTCATACAAGAAGAAGTTCTTGGAATTTAGAATTCTGTCTTTGTATCATAACCTTGTATCAACGGATTTGGCAATTATCGATAATCAAAGTTCTCAATTTCATTTGAAATTGAGAGGGAGACGTACCCACACGCGAGGACGACGTGGGGAACTTCCTTACCAAATCTCTGCGTATCGTATTCTTACCTTACTTCTTTTTACGTTTAAAACAGTTTTCGCAATCTCAGTTAGTGTGTGTTGTGATTGTTCCTGTTGCAAGACAGCAGTAGCAAGAAAACAATTTCAATCAAACACTACTGCTGTTCATCATTGATCACATACACACCAACTGTTTGACTAATTGTTAGCTAGGTTTTATTCATTGGAAATAGACTTTAATGATAAGTGCATTCAATTAGCAAAAATTCTGGTGTGGATTGTTTCTGTCATTCTTATTCAAATCCAGCATTAAGACTCGTGTGTCCGGTCTTCTAGTAGCGGTTCAGAATAGACGGAAGTCGATTCGGGACTGATTTTTTCCGCCAACTTTAAAAACTCTGATAAAACTTTAAATCCGTTAAATTTTAAAGAGGTGATCTATTCACCCCCCCTCTCGATCACTAGCCACACCGTCTAACACTTTTGTCTATAAATAAGGATGTGCCAACCCAAAACATCAGGTATTCCCTTAATGCACATCGTCTATGATACATAACACATGCATCATCACCATCACCCTCTATTTTTTGCACCCTCTAGTGTCACCTATCTCCTTTTGGACATCACCCAAGTCAGCATGACCTCATCTTGTGCCATTTATCTCCTTTTCAACTTCACATAAGTCAGCATCAATAGGCCACTATCATGCTCAATGCATCATGTCTACTACATCTGGAGTAGTTTACTAATCTTCTTGTGATCGGAAGATGTAGGAAGGATGCCACATCATCAAATGTAATGGACATCTCATTGATAGGAAGATGAAATGATAAAGTATGTCTATGTCATCTCTCTATGAAAGAAAACAACAAACTATGATTAATATAACCATGCCAATTCATGTATAAATCTTTCATCCCAAATGCATGATGACATCTTGAAACCATGATTCATCAGGTTGCAACAATTTTTTAATCTTTCTATCAAGGATGATACATTTCAGCGTATCAATGTGCTGTTAGAAAAACATCATCGTCAAGAAGTTAAAATCTTATAACACATATGTTTACAAGAATAATTACATATTTATGTTACCTCTCCATCCCACACGTTCCTAACGACATGGTCTGGAAACAGGTAAAGTAGTGAAGAGTCTGAAGGGAATCCTAGAAAAACACCAGGAACGACAACAAAAGGTTCAACAAAATGGACTTTTAGGCCTTCTAGGGAAACAAGGGACTCATATCTCCGATAAAACAATTTCGGAGACACGTGAGCTCGGGAAGACAATGATTCGACATCAAATGAAGTGGCACCAATGGGTGACGCGATAGACTAGATTTTTCTCTCCGAATGAAAGCATGTTGGGTCACTCTGTCATGCCTCAATTTTTCTTTGTTGCAAGATATTTTACCTATAATTACACCAGAAAAATCATATCATAATCAATGAATCCAGACCCATAAGACATAACAAAACAGGAAAAATCAAACAAACTATGCATAATAGGTAAATTTTGATTTTGTTATCCAGACTCAGGGTACAAATTCCAATCTTTAGAGTGAACGAAACTATAGAAGCATAAATGAATAGAAAAAATAGAGCATTCCCTAAGAAATAAATTTGAAAAATAAATATAAATTCATGCGTTACAAATCAATCTAATATGCTTTTAACTACGACCTAATGTACCATAAACAACTTATTTATATAATGCATGCATCACAAATAATAAAAGTAAAGAATGAGAAACTGACCAAATTGTGAGAAAGCTTGAAAAATAAGAAACCTCAATTTAATGGAATGGGTTAGAGGTTGAGTGATGTCAGAGGCTTGAATTCAATGTAGTATAAGTTGTGAGAAAGCTTGAAAATGGTGGAAATTAAGTTTGTGCACGAGCTCTACTTTGGGTTCTAAGTAACTTTCTAAAATTAAAAAGGAGGAGGAAAAGTTCTAGCGCGAGGATATACATCAAAAAAGTCGGGAGATTGATCTCTATAGAAATTATGGAAATCGGAGTCCAGATTATTTCAACGTTGTTTTGGTCTGGATCTAAGATATAGGTGTGGTGTGGTGATTGGGGGATTCGGATTCCAATCTCCGATTTATTTTTTTAACCTTGACATCTTTAATTTAACGTGTTTTTTTTTCATTTTTGGTGCGTCCAGGTGATAAAATCTAGAACTCTAGGTTATTATTGAATTCTCACTATGGTGGGTGAGCAGCAAATTGGGTGGGAAGAATAATCCCCTAAAACTTTGAAGAGTTAGGTTAAGTAGATTCAACACTAATAATTAGGGGTGTAAACTTTACACATCTCCTATGTGTACTTGCAAAAATACCCACTACGGATAGGGTAAAAACCCACAAAATAGATATGGGTGTGGTTCAAGTAACTGCCTATTAAAATAAGGGGATATTGTGCGGGTATGAACACCTTAGTACCCACCTCGCCCCAAACACGCACAATATATATTTATATATTTTAATTATATTATTATATAATAATATATGTTTATCATTTAAAAACAACATCAATGTTAAACTATTATGTATTTAGTACAAGTGTTTGTTTATTTCAAAATTTAACAATAATTTAAAAAAAAAAACTTCTATAATGTTTTTAAAAGCTTTAAATGATATGATGATTTATAATTGATCTATTTATTTTTATTATAAATGCGTGTAATAGATACGAGTATGTGTACTTACATACCCATAGGGTACGAGTATGGACGCTAGCTTTGGTGCCAAAACTGATATGGGCATTGGTATGAGGATTTTTTCCAACCGCGGATATGGGGATGTGTACGTACTAAAGTATTTTGCCCAAATCATGCTCATTGTCATCCATACTAATAATACTTATAAATTAGTCTTTACTATAGAGATACTAATAGATTACTTACATCGATTGCAAACATTAAACTCATTTTCTTTTGTGATATGAGTCAACTCTAATTGAATAAATCTTCATTTGCATACATATTTTATTAATATTTATTATAACTATTTATATTTTTAAAATAAGAATTGGTTGTGGCTGTGACACCTTAAACCCGAATAATTTATTTATAAACATATATTGCGGAATAATTATCTCATGAAATCAAAAAAGGGCATCACATTAAGATAGACAACATAAAACTTCTCATAATTGAGTACTTGATGAAAACATAGAATCAAACATAACAATGTAAAAATTATTAATCATGGCCCCGATATCACAATATCAAAGCCTTATTACAACCAACATATGAGATAACTTAACAATCCAGCAATAATAAACATAAAGAAAACTAAAGAAGTGGTCCTCTACACCATCTTCAATATCCTTGTAGCTTGGCGACTACTTCTCAGTCTCGACCTGAGAGTACTCTGCATATATATCCACACTAGAGAACATAGAAACAGAGGGTTGAAAATACATTCTACAAAATAAATGGTATAATAACAACAAAGAATAGCATAAATCGGAACATATAAAATTTCACAATCTTACAATATTTTATAGAATCATATGACATTACACAACGTGCACATGAATGCTTATGCAATACACTTATCCTTTACTCCAATGCATGTAGTACCGTTATTGAACTTAAAGCTTATTTTCCCGAGTTCTAATAGTTTATGAGGACACATGTATGTTTTCACTAAAAAACTCTCCCAGACATCCATAGATCCTCAATGTCAAGGAGTACATGTGAGCTACGTAAGCACTGCAACACCTTTAACTAAACTCTACTTCTAAGAGTACATACAAGCTACTCACATATTACAATACTCTTCTTGACATCTGTAGACCTTCAATGTCTAGGAGTACATGCGATCTACGTCATACTACACATACTCTCTAGACAAAACCTACTCCGATCTAGTATGATGCATGATGGTTAGACACACACAAATTCCTTTCAAACCTACACACCATTTTGAAACACATTAACCTTGATTACCATGTTAGGGATTCTATAAGTCTTACAACATATTCACTTGATTCCCCATATTAGGGCTTCAAAGTATATAACGCGTTTACTTTAATTTGCACATTAGGGCTTCATAAGGATTTTATCAAACATTGGACTCATATCCTAGGATTATTCTCACAATTATTCATCATTCACATAATGATTCATACATATAAACATCATGAAACCTTTACCACAAGATAGTTTTTTTCATTAGCTTTCTAACGCATTTGACCGCACCTTAATCTGAGTTTCTAACTCAAGTTATGAATATTTAAAATTACCGGGAATGTAATCGATTGCATATTTAGTGCAATCAAATGCACTACCATTCTTCCTGATTTTGTGCTACAGAAAAGGGTGGTTATCTATTTCACATTTAAAACAATCGATTGTACTATGCAATTTTCACTTTTTCGCCGTCGTAATCACTTTTAAACTCTCTCCAAGTTGCAGTTTCAATACCATTAAGAAATTACAGTCTAAACACATTATGGCATCAATTTTCCACCGATTTAACAAGATTAATACATCATAACACATCTTCATGAAATAAACACATGATATTGGAATTTGAACTCAGGATTCATGGAAAACACGTTGAATTCCGTACTTAAATCAAACCATTGAAGATAAGAAAGAGATTCATAACTTAGGGTCTATGAACCATCATCTCGTAGAAAAATTCACATGGAAATTCAAATAATTCGGGGTTCAATGGAAACTCCATTATCCTAAACACTAAAATACCAAAGTTATAGAATAATCCCCCACCCACCTTTACCTTGTTAGTTTAAAATTTTTTTGCGAAGCTTCTTGCAATGGTGGATATATTTCCCTGTAGCATCTCTCTTGCGATTTGCTTGGTGAATTGAGGCTCTTTTTCATATTTTTGAAGTAGAAAAGAGATTTTTGGATAAGTTAAGGTTTGCCTCCTTAAAATATATGTATTCCCTTTTTTAGATTCTTTCTCTTCTCTATTCCTCATTTATTTTCTATTTAACATTCTAATATATAATTCCTTGTACTCCCACCCCCCTTAATAAAATTCTGATTTTTTTTATTAATTCCTTTGAGTCCTCTTCACTCCCCACTAATTCTATCTTTCAAACTTCTTTTTGCCATTAATTCTACTTTAATTCTAATTTATTAATTAATTCCAATCATTAATAATAATAATAATAATAATAATAATAACTCTTTAATAATAATAATAATAATAATAATAATAATAATAATAATAATAATAAAAATCCTGAAACACACCAAAATTGAAATATTAGTAAAAATAATATTCAAATAATTTTTGGGGGTGTTACATTTCTCCCCCACATATTGAATTTTAGTCCTATTTTTTTACCTAAAACGAACAAGAGGATAAGATTCATTTATTTGGCTTTTTATCTCCCAAGTCACGCTACAATCAACAGTTACGCCCGATACAACCTTAAGCAAATGAATTTACTTTCCTTTCAAATATTTTACCTTTCGATCTTCAATTTGCAAATGTGATTTTTCATAAGTTAAGTTTTCTCTTATTTGCACATCATTCGGCTTAATCACATGCGACCGATCAGAAATATACTTACAAAGGAGACATGAAAGGCACTATGCAGATTTGAAAGAGGTGTGGGTAATGAAATTATGTATGCGAATTTTCCGAAACTTCTAAGAATTTGATAAGGACCAATGAAACAAGGAGTAAGCTTTCACTACCTCAATGCTCGACCAACCTTAGTCATTGGAGTGACTCTCAAGAACATATGATATCCTTCTTGAAATTCGAGGGCTTTTCTTCACTAATCAAGATAGCTTTTCTTCCTACTTTGCAATGTCCTCATATTTTCCAGAATCATCTTAGGCTTCTCGGTAATTTGGTGAGCTACCTCAGGTCCTAACACAAAGCTTTAACCAAATTCATACCAACAGAAAGACGTTCTACACCTTGTACCATATAACGCTTCAAAATGTGACATTTTGGTACTAGAAACAAAATAGTTGTTATAAGTAAACCCAATCAACGGTAAATAACTAACCCAACTACCTCCTTGTTACAAAACACATGCTCTTTAAAGATCTTCTAAGGATTGGATAGTTCTTTCTGTCTGACTGTCTGACTGCGGATGATAGGAAGAGCTAAATCTTAACTTAGTCCCCATTGCTTTATGCAGACTTTCCAAAAAACTCTACATGAATATAGAATCTCTATCTGAAACTATGCTAGATGGAATCCCATGCAATCTCACTATTTCACTTATATAAATGTCAACCAACTTCTTTAATGGGCAAGTTATATTGATCAAGATAAAGTGAGTTGACTTGGTCAACATATCCACTATAACCCATATTGAATCATACCTTTTAGAGGTTCTAATAAAATCCACCATAAAATCCATAGAGATACTATCCCATTTCCACTCGGGGATATTCAAAGGTTGCATAAATCAATATGGCTTTTGATGTTCTATCTTTGACTTCTGACAAACTAAGTAAGAATACACAAACTCAGCAACATCTTTTTTATGATTGGCCACCGAAATATTATTTTAAGGTCTTGATACATCTTTTTAGCTCCTGTATGAATATTCAAACTACTCATATGACATTCTTCCAAAATCATCTTCTTAAGTTTGATATATCTAGCACATAAACCCTATCATCAAATCTCATAATCCCATCATCACAAACTTTAAAATCCACTTCTTTTCCTTGACTTATCAGTGCCAATTAATCCAATAAGTGTAAATCCAACTTATGACCTTCTTTAATCTCTAATAACACTTTGTTAGTTACCTTCAACATACACAATTTCACAATTTTTGGTGTTAGCACACACACCAAGTTTAGATCTCCAAACTACTTGATTAAATCCATTTCTTTGACCATCAAAGAAGATATATGCAACAATGTCCTACTCAAAGCATTTGCGACTATATTAGCTTTACCTGGATGATAACCTAACTCGAAATCACAATCCTTCAAAAGTTCCAGCCACCTCCTCGACCTCATGTTCAATTCATTTAGATTGAACATATACTTTAAACTCTTATGATCAATTAAAACTTCAAATCTAGATCCATAAATATAGTGCCTCCAAATCATAAGCAGAAAAGCCACTACCGCTAATTCTAAATCATGGGTAGGATAATTCCTTTCATGAACCTTAAGTTATCTAGAAGCAAAAGCTATAACTTGACTTTTCTGTATAAGCACACCATATGGATCCAACTTATATGCATCACAAAACACTCACTTGGACTTGGTAGAATTAAGATTGTCGCTGATGTCAATCTCTTCTTAAGGTCTTGAAAACTTCCTTCACACTAAGCATCCCACACAAAAGCTTGGTCTATCTAGGTCAACTTGGTTAAAGGCATTGCTAAATTTGAGAAACCTTCTATGAATATTCTATAATAACCGACTAATCCCAAAAAATTGACATCAGTTACCAATTTAGGCGTTTCCCATTGCATTACTGTGTCTACCTTAGACAGATCCGCCACTATTCCACTATTAGAAATTTCATGTCCAAGGAAACTAACTTCTTTCAACAAAAACTCGCACTTCGACAACTTAGCATACAACTTCCTGTCTTTCAAGGTTTGCAATAATATTCTCAGATGTTTTGCATGCTCTTGTTCCTACTTAAAATATACAAAAATATCATATATATAAACACTACAACAAATTGATCCAAATAGGGATGAAAATCCTATTCATATATTCCATGAACACTTCCAGTGCATTGGTTATACCGAATGGAATAAATGAATACTCATAATGACCATAATGAGTCTTACACGCTCTCTTAGAAATATCTTCCGACTTCACTCAAATATGGTGGTAACCTGATCTCATATCTATCTTACATAACATACAAGATCTCACCAACCGATCCATACGATCATCAATTCTAGGAAGAGGATATCTATTCTTAATAGTAACTTTATTAAACTCCCAATAATCCACGCATTACCTCATGGTTCCATCTTTCTCCTTAACAAACAACACAGGTGCACCCCAAGATGATACGTCGTGTCTTAGAAGTACTCACCCTCTTCAACTGCCATATGAGTTAAGAACGATACCTTATGCCTATCCATACATATAATTGTCCTAAAAAAATTCTCAATCTCTTGAATTCCAAATCTGAGCACCTTCTGGGTTATATCATTCCCTTAAATGTAGGCGAGTTATTCTTATGAAAACTTCTCAACCTATAGAATTCATCATCTCTCGCACCTTGAGCATCCTGAAAAAGCTTGAGCAATAAAATTAACTATTGCCTCAAGGGCATTAGCTATCAGCTAATCATTTTTTATAGCAGCCATTTCATTCTGCACAACCCTGATAAAATATAGACTGGTTATAAAAAGTAAATTAAATAACGCTTACGGGAATACATAACTAACAATGATAAAACACATGTCGTACACAAAGGTATATCAAACTCATAACACACAAGGCCAGATAGACCAACCTGACTGTGATACCAACTATGTGACACCCTAAACCTTAATATTAATTTTTAAACATACATTGTGGAATAAGTATCTCCTGAAATAAAAAATGGAACCATATTTAACATAGGTAACATAAAAATTCTCATAATTCAATACTTGATGAAAACATGGAATTAAACATAACAATGTGAAACTTATTAATCCTCACCCCAATATCACAATATCAGAGCCTTATTACAACTAACATACGGGCTGACTTAACATTTCAACAACAATAAACATAAAGAAAAATAAAGAAGTGATCCCCTGCATCATCTTTAAAATCCTTACAGCAAACTCCTCAGTCTCGACCAAAGAATTCTCTGCATATAGATCCATATTGGAGAACATAGAAACATAGGGGTAAGAATACATTCTACAAAATACATGATATAATTACAACAAAGGGCAACATAAATCCAAACATACAACATTACACTATCTTACAATATTTCATAGAATCATATGACATTATACAACATGCACATAAATGGTTATGCCATGCACTTATCCTCTAGTCCAATGCATTTAGTACCATCACTGAACTCAGAGTTTATTTTCTTGAGTTTTAATATTTTAGGAGGATATATGAGCTACATTCCTAAATATAACACTCTCCTAGATGTCCTTAGACCCTCAATGTCTACGAGTACATATGAGCTACGTATGCATTACAACACCCTTCAATTAATTATACTTATAGGAGTACATGACAGATATGCTTGTACTATGAAAAACTCCTAGATGTACGTAGACCCTCAATGTATATGAGTACATGTTAGCTACTTCGTACTACACACTCTCTCTTGAAGAAACCTACTCTGGTCCAGTATGATGCATGATGATCAAACAAACACAAATTCCTTTCGACCCTTTATACCCTTTTGAAACACATTAAAATTGATTACTATGTTAGGTTTCCACAAATATTACATCACATTCATGTATTCTCCATATTAGGACTTCACAATTTATCCCACATTTAATTTAATTGTCACATTATGGCTTCACGAGGATTTTATCAAACGTCAGACTCATTCCCTATAATTTTTCTCACAATCATTCATCATTAACAACATTATTCATTCATATAAACATCTTAAAACAATTACAAAAATATAGGTCTTTGCATTATCTTTCTATCGCATCTAACCGCACCTTAATCTGAGTTTCTAAACTAAAGTTACTAATTTTTGAAAATTCTCAAACATGTAATCAATTACACATTTAGTGCAATCTTTTTCACTTTTTCGCAGCCGTAATAAATTTTAAACTTCATCCAAGCTCCAATTTTAATACCATTATGAAATCACAGTCTAAAACATATTTCAACATTAATTTTCATAAATTTAACAAGATCAATACATCATAACACATCATTTTGATAGGGGGGCTCTTTGCATACAATAACAAAAAACAAAAATAAAATAAAAGGTTGTTTTAGACTATACGGTGCTAGAATAAAACTTCAATATTAAAAATATCTCCCCGACAACGGCGCCAAACATTTGATGCAAGCCACGAGTGCGCGAAAATGCGAAGTAGTAAAAGATATCGACTCACAGAGAGATATGGTTGATTACTGATTTTTACTCTAATAATGTGTATCTAGAGCGATCGAATCATTAAGGGTTTAATTCAAATGAATTAACATTAACAGAATAAAAAGCAGAACATGGGGTATGTGACTATCTATCTTGACATATCGAGTTGAATTTCCGAATCGAATACGAGAAAAACATATTAAGTTATAGAAAATAGACAAAACTTTGTAAAACACCTAGTTTTGTAGCATGCATACTCTCTCGGATGAATAATTCATCTGCTTTCACTAGCCCTAATTATTCATCTGAGAACTCGTATTTTGGCACGACTATAATACTTTTTATACCAAGAGCAAGATACCTTGTCACGTAGGTGCCTCAAACATGACTTTATCAACTAAGAGCGAGACGCCTTGTCAGTGGCATCGTAACTTGGTTTTTTAGTAATCCGCCCTCGGATACCGAATCATTACCTTTTAGTACATGATTGATATCTCAGTTGCCTTTTCTTTCATAACCGACATAAGTATGGTTAAGCTTTTAGATTCTAAAATTACCCTACCTATTTGTTTTCTCGTCTGGGGTTTTCCTTGAGATAGGTCTCACAGCACCTTGTCTCTAATGGACTACTCACTCATGGTGTTATTTACCACAATTAAACAATGTAGAGACATAGCAAGCATATATATCAAAGCAATAAAAAAGTAAAGAGTAGACCTTAATGAAACCAATTCTTTTAATTATAAGAAATAGTTCCTATGGTGCTTGAATGCTCTTACACGGAAGTGAAAAAACTCAACAAGATAATACATAAAAGCTTAGAACAAAAACTTCAAAGATGGAAAACAATTCTAGAGTAATGTGAAGAAAAATACAAGATGATTTCTAACAATGATTCAAGGATTATTTATAGCCTCTAAACACATTCAATGCACTAAATTCGTATAAAAGTCACTTAAGGTCATTAAGCATCCTAATTGGAACAGTTTGGAGGTACCAACGATCATAAAACGTAAAAAACATAAAGAATTTGTAATTGCCGCTAGATTGAACATGCGCAATATCAAGAAATACTACCAGCCCGTGTTGTTCTCTGAAAATATAGGGGGGAACTATGGAAACAACACGACCCATGTCAGGGAACACGGTCTGTCGATGTTTTCCCCGTTTCTGATGTATGGATGAGGTGCTTCCAACCTACACGGCCCGTGTCAGCTGACATGGCACAACTGTGTTGGTCTCAGGTATTTTGTATGGGATGACCTCCTTTTTGCGTGATTCTTGATTTCTTTGCTTCAGTTTAGTCTGACACCTCCTTATTACCCAAAAATAGTAAAAACACACCAAAAGTTCATAAAAGCGAAATAAAACAAGATGAAAAAAGAATAAAAAACACTCCTAAAGACACACAATATATGGTATAAACACCACTTATCATGTTTGAAAATCTCTCTAGTAACTTGTCTTCCAACTCCTTCCAAGTATGAATGGTACCATTTGGTAAACATTGCAACCAGTTTTTTGCTCTGCCTCTTGGAGAGAAACCAAATAACTGTAATTTCACTTTATCTTTAGTCACATCATTCAGTTTTCATATCAAACAAGTTTCATAAAATCTTGCCTGATGCTCCCATGTATCTCTTATATCTTGTCCATTGAACTGTTTGTCTCTTAAAATTGAAAGCATAAAATTTTTGACATCAAAAGTAACAGGGTTAGCTGGTTGAATACCTAAGGGTATTTATAATCCTCCATCGTTTATCGTGGTGGATTAGCCATCTCTTATTCAAGTTCTTATTTAGTTTGTAGTGCTTCTCTTTTTTTCCTTCTGAGTTGCTCGTATTTTCCTTTCCACTTTCGGGTCTATCGATATCACGATCGAATTCCAACCTCCCAAAAACAAACAAACAATATCTTAGTAGCACTCCACCAAGCCAAACTGAATAAAAGTAAAGAAATAAAAATTAGAAATTAAAAATTAAAAAATAACTACAATATTAATGTTAAAATTCAAAATTAAAAACGTCACACGAATATTTCCTTGTTGAAATTATCAACAATACCCGGAAATTGCGCCAAAGTTCTGTATTTTTTCTATTTAAGACTGAAATGCATGTCAGAGTTGCGCTTCATCGCGACAACGCTAACATTAATTATGATCGCGATGTGATGTTGTACCCACGAGGTCAACATCACGACCACGAAAAAACTAGTGGAAAAATCTTTATTTTTGCTTCCTTTTTCTTATAATTTTCACTAAGTCCCAACTTTCTTCTCCTTTGGAGTTTTTGCTCAATTCTTCAATCTTTTGATTTGGTTTTTCTCATAATTCGACCGATTTATGTGAAATTACTCACAAATATCACGTAATGGTCGAGTGTCATCAATGCTCAACATAATTATTACCTTTACGGTAAATGTGAGACACCTTGAAATAGAAAGATCTAATGATGCAAATAATTTTTCTATTTGTATAGAAACTTCTAAGGGGCAACAATAGTATTAGTGAATGCGCGTATGACAAGTAGAAAATTACTTTCAAGTCAAAGTTGATTCCATCACCATATTGTATATATAACTATAATGATACATGTAACTTCAACTTAAAAAGAAGTCGTGATACCCACATTTATTGATAGTGCACCTAAGTAGCTGTCTAACGAATCACGAAAAATTCTTCCACAGGTTGCAAGTCCCAAATTTTCTTGAGATGCCCCATTTATGTTGTATTTTACCCAATAAGTTTTTAGAAACTTCCAATTGTTTTACTTAATTAAAGGTGTGAGGGGGGTATATATTTCATATCAAAGTGTTTAGAGATTGCGAATTCATGCAGCAATGAGGATATGTGTCCCATTGAGAGCGATAACTATGCTATGAATAATTTTTAATGTCTCTATGAATATAATTTTACTCCTTATGTTATGTGTTTTCCTAATGATTAAGGCAATGACTAAAACAATAAGATTTTTGGATGGTAGACTTCAACATCAATTAGTAATGTTGTATGGGCTTAAAAAGGTGGCTCGAACAAGGTGTATGCATAATAAGGATTACAACCATGTCCATAACTTGAATGTCTAGATGTAATTCAAGAAGATGTGCCAAGGAGTTTCCAAACCTTGATTATAGAAGGAATATCTTAAAATCAATGTAACTCCTCTCCTTTTAATACTTCTATATGTGGCAGTTGTATTATGCATAAGTCTCTAAGATATGAGAGATTCTGTAGGCGGAATGTAGGATTTTCAAATGGTTTTCACCCAACTAACTTTTGCATGATCATTATAATGACATTCATAGGCATATTTGAATGTGAGTGTTGAGCTTATTCAAATCATAGTGTCTTCATCATTTCATAAAAAGGGATAATGATTTGTAGTATAACATCTGTTATAATTGGTGCAAAGGTGGTGAATTTCTCTAGAGTGTTCCAAACACTACCTTGAATTAGTGCTTGGATAGTATTATCTTCCAAGTACTTAAGTTTATCTAGAAGTATAACGAAATATTTGATTTTATAAACTAACCAATTGACATGCTAGAAAGAAATTTTTTTGCCATTCCCTATTTGACACATGTTATGATCTTCACTGTCATTCAAAACATGTTATAAACCAATCCATATTGAGGAAGATATGTTATGATTTGTTGTCTTCAGTTTACTCCATACATTTGGAGAAGATTATGAATGCTTGTTGAATTCCTCCTTGTCTCATGCGGCTAGAACAATTAAAAAACGTTGCAGCTTTTCCAGTGGTTAGGGTATATAGTTTTCATGATTTGAGGATTGTGAGAATTGAAATGCAATAAATAGTTTTAAAACCAAATTACAAAAGTATTCTTGTGAACAAATTATATATATTTTTTAGAATTCATTTAAAATATTTTGAATATTGATAAATTAGTAAAAAATGATGAAAAATTTAAAAGGTAATTAAATAATTTTAGTTCATTTTTTAAAAATTTACTTTGGTAATATTAGATAAATACATTTAATTTTTTCACGGTCTTCTCCATTATGACTTCTCTCAACACTTTGTCGCCGAGACATAGAATAATGACACTCATTTTCTTATATATTTTCTCGATTTTCTCTGATTGTATTAGGGTTGTCAAAATCATATCTCCGTTCTTCAGTTTATCCACACAGTTTTGTTGAATTATTATTTTATGCATCTTCACTTTCCACATCCCAAAATCGTTATCTTAAATAATTTTGATATCTCGTTTGATATTCATGATACTCACATTAAATATTTGATCATATGCTCCACAATAGGCGTCATTTGTTGGGGGATTAAAAACCTTCAAAGCAACAAGAACAAAATGGTGAAGCAAATAAAAATGGAAGCCAACAAATAAGTAGGTTCAACTAATAATAATAACCATTCATATACAGAAATCACGCAATATGTCAAAACACAAGATAAAGGATGAAGACAAACAAACATATTGACATTTGTTTATTCAATTTGATCCAAAATAATCAACATCTCGAAAAGAAATTAAACATCTAATTCACAATAAATATACAAGAGTTACAAAGAGGTTACAAGAAACTAGCCTTCAAAGTTCTTCAAGAATAATCCTTAATTTCTATCCTAATCCTTTTTACTCAATCCACACGAAAATTGTGAGAGAAAACATGAGAGAAAGTTTATATTCTTTCTCTAATGAAATCTCGTTAACAAATTTGTTTGTAATGTATTTTCCAACCTAACAAATCTCTTCCAAAAGCACTCAACTCTTAGATAAACTTAATTTTCCTAAGAGTTCCTATTTTGATTTCTCAATATTAGCCACAAATCAGTTCGCACTTCTATGTATCAAAAATCGAGGCAGACATCTACCCTGA
The DNA here is from genome assembly GCF_024323335.1 of Lathyrus oleraceus. NCBI lineage: Eukaryota > Viridiplantae > Streptophyta > Magnoliopsida > Fabales > Fabaceae > Lathyrus > Lathyrus oleraceus. The sequence goes on from NC_066585.1 coordinate 72,957,148, forward strand.
GTGCCTCACGCCTCAGCTAACGATCATTGAGGCGTATCGTGCCATTTTCCATCCTCCTCGAAGATGGGGCAAAACCAAACCTCCACAAAATGCTTCAAACTCCCACCTCGCGGTCCTTGCTGGAAACCTCGTGGGTGGACAATATTTTGTGACCAAAACATTTCATTCGCTTTTTGTGAGAAACTTTAAGACATAAACAATAAGAATAAGTAAAATCATATCAACAATCTTATCATCAAAGGGATCAGAGAGTTGTGATCAATTCAACCTTAAACTACATATCACTGTATAAATTTTAGAAAACTAAATACTACCAAAAATACAAAAATATCTTTTTTGTTGACAATGTAGTAAGAATGAGTAATGTGGGTAATAGTCTCACATTGATTGAAAATAAGGAGACTTAAGCATTTATAAGTGAGAGAATTCACTCCCCTATCACCTTAAGGTTTTCGGTGAATATCTGATGTGTCTCTCACAAAGGTGTTGCTATAAAAAGAAGAAGTCTCACAATGTTCAATGCTCCCTAGTAAAAAACTCCTCAAACATGATATCACGAGCCTTTGGTTCGAGAAAGGGACCAGCTTACTAGTATCGAAAGTCAACGGTGCCAAAAGGGTGGTGAGTAAGAAACTTTTTGTTGAAGAGTGTCAACGGTGCCAAAAGGGTGGTGAGTAAGAAACTTTTTGTTGAAGAGTGTCAACGGCGCCACAAGGGTGGTGAGTACGAAACGTTCCGTTCGGTGCAAGAGTTTGTGGAAGTAAGAAGAGTTTCCACTTGAGGGGGGGCATTGTGGACTCACGCTTGATGGAGATGTTGAGAATGTAGCTAGTGTGAGTAGTGTGGATAATAGTCATACATTTGTTGAAAATGTGGAGACTTGATCATTTATAAGAGAGAGAATACATCCACATATCACCTTAAGATTTTGGATAAATATCTCTCACAAATGTGTCGCTCTAAAAAGAAGAAGTCTCACAATATTCAATGCTCCCTAGTAAAAACTTCCCCCAATATTTTTATACATCTATAATTCTAATACATATGTCTCTTTTTCAGGATAGATAGGTATTTGTTCAAATATAAATTTTTCTTATCTCTTTTCATATAATATACAAACTAATAATAAATTATAATTAGATTTATTTACTTTTTTTTTTGTCACAAACTCTATTTTTCTAATAAAAAATCTTACACATGTCAATTTAATTTAAAAAATTATAAATTGTTTTCTCTCAACTTTTTTTTACGTCATTTTGTTATTTTGAGATTATTTTTATAAATATATTATTAAAAAAATTATTAGTACATATTATCCATTCACGAATTTAATACTTGATTGTCACCGATCAATTAGTTAAAAAAATATTATATGTTTAAAATAAAAATAAGAATAATTTTAATATATTAATATGAGTATTTGAAATAAGAATAAGAATAATTTTAATATATTAGTATGGGTAATTGTAATCAAAGAATCAGTTAAAAATAGAATTTTTAAAATATGGTTAAAATAAAAAATTTATAACAAACTAATAATAATTCTTTTACATATTTTAATTTTATTCATTTGTTTTTATTAATAGAAAAAAATACAACAAAAGTATTTATCATTAAGGAATAAACTAACACGAGACAAATATTTTAAAACGAATGAAGAATTAGTTATAGTTGATGTTTTTAATATCATCATAACATAAAAATAATATGCAATACATTTCTTATCATAATTAATATTGAAAAATATGAGACATATTTCTCATTGATAATTCTTTAAAAAAATACAGCATAAATATTTTTCACTACTACAATAAAAAATACATAATCAATATTTAAAATTGATAAATAAAAAAGCATGAAATAAATATTTATCTCTCAACATAAAAATGTGCAAGACAAATATTTTTTCGTTATTATAAAAAAAAATCTACACAAAGTTTATCATTAAGGCATAAATAAACACGAGATGAATATTTTTCATCAATAAATATAACTAAATAAAGAAAAAATATTTGTCACTAATGTATAAATATTATATAAATATTTGAATCACCAAAGTAAATCCACTTCAAATTCGTAAAAGATAATTTTGACAGTAAATTCATTTTAACATAAAAGAGGAGGCATTAGTGTAATTTCGCTTCATATGGACCAAGGTACTGACACAAGAGTTTAGGGTGGAACAAATGCATGTACTTTTACCGTTTCATCGTCTTATAAAGTGTTATGTAATTTTGATGAAGATATGTTTGATATTGTGTGGGATAGAATATGACGTCTCAATGTTGGAAAGCGAATGTTAGAAATTTTAGAAAGATTAAAGGGATCTAGGCTTGAATCGTGAACGCAACATTTTTCTTATAGTATTTCTTAGAGTTCTGATACAGGAATACCCAGGATAATTCAGCCTTATCGAGTTTGCACAAGACCGGCGAAAACCCGAATGCAGCGAAAAGCGTCTAGAATTATTTAGAGGGTTTTCGGATTTTGTGTGTTGTATTCTGAATCCGGATTTATGCTTTTATAAGCCATGTTGATATTGTTTCACAAAGTAGCGACTCTTGGTGAAACAATGTCCTTTTCCAATAATCATAATGGTTGACCTGCAGCATGTTTCACCAACAGTTGCATCGTTTCGCCTTTGCAACATCTCATGAAGAGTTACAATCTTCGAATTCAAAATTCAAAATTCATGAAGAGTTATCTCATGCATTTATTAGCATTAACTCACTTCCACCATTTGTCATTTTGGAACACACTTGTATTTAATAAATTACAACAATCCCCCACTTGTTCTAATAATGACAAATCCAATTCCAGAATATAGAAAGCAAAAAGTGTTAATACAGTTAGGTATCTTTCGATTTGAACTTAACCTTAGTAAAGACAACACAAAGCCTAATCGGAACGTTGGGTAGCTATGCTTTGAACCATTATCCCATGTGATCAGACCGGCGTTGCTATACACACACTTTTAGAGGTTCTTCGCCTACATATCTCGCTTAGCACTATTTATGACCATGTGTTTTTCCTGTTTTCATGAACTTTTCATGAGAGAAACTCCAACTCTCACCTTAAGACAGCACCATCTTGAAGTTCATATAGGTGAAGTTCAATTCGTATCTATTTCTTGAAATACGTATCCTCCTTGATATAGAACTTCATTAAGAGTTTCTTTGAAAACTCAACCCTCAGTTTGTAATCGTCAACATTATCGCGGAATGTGGCATAACCTTCCGAATCAACGATTTGTTGTTACCCATTGAATCTTAGGTTAAGATGTGTTAACTTCAGATTGGGTTGCTATCATTGTCGGAACCCTTATTCAAGGAGTTTTAATCCCATACCTTTCGAGGTAGTCTTTACTAAATCTCTGGCCAGTGGTTTAGTAAATGGATCAGCCAAATTATAGCTTGTTTGTATATATGTTAGTGAAATGATCCCATCCTTTATCATTTTTCTCACGAGAGAGTGTCTAAGACCTACGTGTCTAGACTTTCCATTGTACACTTCACTGAACGCTCTAGCCAGGGTGGCTTGACTATCACAATGTATCAATACTTTTGAAACATTGTCTTTAGCTAACGGAACCTCCAATAAGAGGTCCCTCAACCATTCTGCTTCTTGTCCAGCAGACGCAAGAGCCACAAACTCTGATTCCATGGTTGAGAGAGTAATGCATGTTTGTGTCTTGCTTTTCCAAGAAATCGCACCTCCAGCAAATGTTAATATCCACCCAGTTGTAGATTTATAATCTCCAACATTTGATATCCAACTTGCGTCGGTATATCCTTCTAGTACGACAGGAAACTTACCATAATGAAGGCCAAGATTTTTGGTCTTTAACAAATATCTGAAAATCCTAGTTATGGCCTTCCAATGTTCATCATTTGGATTGCTAGTAAATCTACTCATCTTACTAACTGCAAAAGCTATGTCAGGTCTGGTGCATTGTGTAACACCCTTCTAAAATACCCCAAAATTTAATTAAAATAACGTATATAAATCAGAGTAATTATGCAATCAAGGGTGTCACACAACATTACACACCATAAATAACTGTCATGCTCTTTTATTAACTCAAAACATAAAACATTTGCACAATACGCAGCGGATAGAGATCAAATCGATCATTCGAAACATGTAACATATTACATATAAAATGGTTCACAACCAATCAATAAAACATTCAAAGCATCCCATCCCGATGTTACATCTATCAGAGCATGACTCACTAAGGAGACTACACTAGACTCCAAGCACTAGCTTCTACTCAATCACTGCTCGTTACCTGAAAAATAGTTGTAAGGGTGAGTTCCTCAATCGATATAATAAGCATTATAAAATATCATGCAATGTTGAGTAATTTAACACATCAATCACCCTAATCACATCACACATTCAGTAACGGCACATCAACTCGAATATCATACTCAATGTCAACACAATTCATACTCATGCTCAATGCCAACACAACACACGTATAACATTGGAATACATCCATTCATATTATACGCTACACATATATTATGCAATGAGACTCCATGCATGCGGTACCGACTATTCGTGAACATATAGTTCAACTTCACCGACCAAATCCAGGTACGGCTACCAAGCTCACTAGTCCCACTCATTTGAGACCTAGTGACTCACATCACTAATTCCTCACCATGGGAATTAGCTACCACCCCAAGGGCCATGCTATGCACGCTAAATCACCTAGCATGCAAACGTCAACAACAGTCCAAAATGACTAACATCACTAATTCCTCACCATGGGAATTAGCTACCACCATAAAGGCCACAATATGCATGCTAATCACCTAGCAATGCAACATCATCAACAATAATTCACAATGGACATCTGCTCACACTCTAAGCCATAAAATAGTCCATTCACAAACACATGCATAATATATACATTCACAACATTATGCATATCATCATACATCATCCACACATGTATCAAACATCATATCATGTCAAATAATTAATCACAGTATTAGCACGCTCTACTAATACCCTTACTACTCAAAACAACAGGAATTAATCCCTATTACATCATACGCCAACATAGGCCAACCATCGACTAAGCACACAACATTTAAAACACCAATTTCCCACTCTGCAACAGTGTTAACCGGTTAACGCCCTGGGTTAACCGGTTAACGCAGCACAAACACGCTTCCTGCCCAAAACTTAACAGTGTTAACCGGTTAACGCCCTGGGTTAACCGGTTAACGCAGCACAAACAGCAATATCTCAGCAATCACAACAGTGTTAACCGGTTAACGCCCTGGGTTAACCGGTTAACGCAAGCAAAACAGCAGTTTTTACACAACACAACACAGTGTTAACCGGTTAACACCCTGGGTTAACCGGTTAACGCAAGACAGAAGCTGTTCCTGCGCTAACACAAAGCAGAATGCAGAATTCTCCGCATTTTCCGCCGTTGGAGGACTTCCGGACCTCCGATTCCAATTCCGTAAAAAGCTACACGTCCAGCAATTTACGACACACACCATTATCGATTCAAATTACAGTTTTCACACAACTTATTCATCACAATTTCTCAGCATTTCAAATCCCAATTAGGGTCAATTCAACGGTTTATCACTACCCATTACATGCTAACCCATAATACCCATTAAACAACGATAAACCCCCCTTACTTGAGTTAATCCGGCGAATCTTTAAGCTTCAAGCTTTTCTCTTCTCCAACCTTTGCCTTTGCTCTTCCTCTTTGCCCTTCCTCCACTTTTCACTTTTCAGCCGCTTCTCTGTTTCACGTAAAACTCTTTTTACAAAATGGGATTCTTTTTCCTTATTTCACACTTATATAATTCCAATAATTATTATTCCAAAATAATAATAATAATCCAATAATTCCAATTATTTATTTAAATTAATAAATATAATATTAATTTAAATCAAATAATTATCTTATTTTTTATTGGGGTGTTACAACTCTCCCCCACTAAAATAGTTTTCGTCCTCGAAAACATACCTCAAGCGAATAACTCCGGATAAGATTCCTTCATCTGACTCTCAAGTTCCCAAGTCACATTGCCACCTGCTGGTCCTCCCCAAGCTACCTTCACCAAGGCAATCTCTTTACCCCGCAACTGCTTCAACTCTCGATCCTCGATCCTCATAGGTGATGTTTCCACAGTCAGGTTATCTCTCACCTGTACATCATCTATTTGGACTACATGCGACGGATCATGAATGTACCTCCTCAACTGAGACACATGAAAAACCTCATGCAAATTCGCAAGCGACGGCGGTAAAGCGATACGATAGGCTACCTCCCCTATCCTCTCCAAAATCTGATAAGGACCAATAAATCGAGGTGTCAACTTCTTCGACTTCAAAGCTCGACCAACCCCAGTTATCGGAGTAACACGAAGAAACACATGATCTCCCTCTTGGAACTCAAGTGCCTTCCTCCTCTTGTCGTGATAACTCTTTTGACGACTCTGAGCAATTCTCATCTTCTCCTGAATCATCTTAATCTTTTCCGTAGTCTGTTGAACAATCTTCGGTCCAACCACAGCATTCTCACCGGACTCGTACCAACATAAAGGCGTCTGACATCTCCTACCATACAAAGCTTCAAACGGTGCCATACCAATGCTCGAATGAAAACTATTGTTGTAGGTAAACTCAATCAAAGGTAAGTAACAATCCCAAGCACCTCCCTTTTCCAAAACACAAGCTCTCAAAAGATCCTCCAGTGACTGAATCGTCCTCTCAGTCTGACCATCAGTCTGCGGATGATATGCAGAACTCAATCTCAGCTTAGTTCCCAAAGCCTTCTGCAAACCTTCCCAAAACTTCGATGTAAATCTAGGATCTCCGTCCGTAACAATACTCGACGGAATACCATGCAAACTTACAATCTTCTCAATATACAACTCGGCTAATCTCTCTAACGGATAATCCATTCTGATCGGAATGAAATGAGCCGATTTCGTCAATCTATCTACAATCACCCAAATAGCTTCAAAATTCTTACTTGTCCTCGATAAACCAGAAACAAAATCCATACTGATACTATCCCACTTCCACTCTGGAATAGCCAACGGTTGCATTAGCCCAGACGGCTTCTGATGCTCTATCTTCGACTTCTGACAAGTCAAACAAGAATAAACAAAACTCGCAATTTCTCTTTTCATTCCCGGCCACCAAAATAGCTTTTTCAAATCATGATACATCTTCGTGGCTCCAGGATGAATACTCAGGCCACTACGATGTCCTTCCTCAAGAATACTCGTCTTAAGTTCGGTAACATCCGGAATACACACCCGATTACCAAATTTCAAAACACCATTCTCATCAACTCTGAATTCACCACCTTGACCTTGATTTACTAGAGTCAACTTATCAACCAAAAGCACATCGGATTTCTGACCCTCTCTAATCTCATCCAGAATACCACTCGTTAACTTCAACATTCCCAATTTAACACTATTGTGAGTACTCTCACACACCAAACTCAAGTCTCTAAACTGCTCAATTAAATCCAATTCCTTAACCATTAACATAGACATATGCAATGATTTCCGACTCAATGCATCAGCCACTACGTTTGCTTTACCCGGATGGTAATTCAAACCAAAGTCATAATCCTTCAGAAACTCTAACCATCTCCTCTGTCTCATATTCAGCTCTTTCTGATCAAACAAATACTTTAAACTTTTATGGTCACTGAAAACCTCAAATCTTGACCCGTACAAGTAATGCCTCCATAACTTCAGAACAAATACCACTGCTGCCAACTCAAAATCGTGTGTCGGATAGTTCCTCTCATGAACCTTCAGTTGTCTCGAAGCATAAGCTATAACTTGCTTATTCTGCATCAACACACCACCCAAACCCAACAATGAAGCATCACAGTAAACCTCAAATAGTTCTGACGGACTCGGTAATATCAGAATAGGAGCAGTAGTTAACCTTCTCTTTAACTCTTGGAAACCTTCTTCACATTTTGAGTCCCAAACAAACGCTTGCCCCTTTCTAGTCAACATCGTCAACGGTAACGCCAACTTAGAAAATCCCTCGATGAACTTCCTATAATAACCAGCCAAACCAAGAAAACTCCTTATCTCAGAAACTGACTTCGGAGCTTCCCACTTAGATACCGCTTCTATCTTAGAAGGATCAACAGCAACTCCACCTCTTGAAATCACATGACCAAGAAAACTAACCTCTTCTAACCAAAATTCACACTTGGACAGTTTAGCAAATAACTTCTTTTCTCGTAGAACTTCTAAAACCACTCTCAAATGCTCAGCATGCTCTTCTTCTGATTTCGAATACACCAAAATATCGTCAATAAACACCACAACAAACTTGTCTAGGTACGGATGGAAAATCCTATTCATATACTCCATAAATACTCCAGGCGCATTAGTCACACCAAAAGGCATTACAGAATACTCATAATGTCCATACCTTGTTCTGAAAGCAGTCTTCTGAATATCCTCAGTTTTCACACGTATCTGATGATACCCCGATCTCAAATCTATTTTGCTGAACACACTCGCACCAACCAACTGATCCATCAAATCATCAATCCTCGGCAAAGGATACCGATTCTTGATCGTCACTTTATTCAGTTGCCTGTAGTCCACACACAACCTCATAGTACCTTCTTTCTTCTTAACCAATAACACTGGTGCACCCCACGGTGACACACTCGGACGAATAAATTTCTTATCCAACAGATCTTCCAACTGACTCTTCAATTCAGTTAACTCAATTGCAGACATACGGTACGGAGCCATCGATATCGGCCTAGTACCAGGTACCAAATCAATCGAGAACTCAACTTCACGCTCTGGCGGTAATTCATTCACTTCTTCTGGAAACACATCAGGAAAATCACACACCACTGCTAGATCACAAATCGCCAGTTTATCTTTAGCCTCCAAAGTCGCTAACAGCATAAACAACTCTGCCCCATCTGCTACTGCCTCATTCACCTGCCTTGCTGATAGAAACAAACTCTTCCCTTCCTCAATCTCTGGAAAGATCACAGTCTTATCAAAACAGTTGATAGAAACCCGGTTAGACACCAACCAGTTCATACCCAAGATAACGTCAATCTGCACTAGTGGAAGACACACTAGGTCCATCCCAAAGTCTCTACCAAAAATACTCAAAGGACAATTTAAACAAACTGAAGTAGTAGTCACTAAACCCTTCGCAGGAGTATCAATCACCATACTTCCATGCATCTCAGATATCTCTAACTTTAGTTTCACAGCACAATCCAAAGATATAAAGGAATGAGTCGCACCTGTGTCAATAATAGCTACAAGAGGAAAGCCATTAATATAACACGTACCTCGGATCAAACGATCATCTGCAGAAGTCTCGGAACCCGATAAAGCAAAGACCTTGCCTCCCGACTGGTTCTCTTTCTTCGGCTTAGGACACTGTGGACTGATGTGACCCACCTCTCCACAGTTGAAACAAGTCATAGTCTTCAACCGGCACTCTGCAGCCAAGTGACCACCTTTGCCACACTTAAAACACTTCTTCTCAGCACTGGTACACTCATGGAAACGATGTCCAGCCTGACCACATCTGTAACACTTAGCAGGGGCACTAGAGTCTCCCCCACTAGGCCTCTTTATCCCACTCTGTCTCTGGAAACCTTTGCCAGCTGCATACGGTTTCCCACGATCATTCTGATTTTTGTCTTTCCTATCAACCCTCTACTGATAGCTTTCCGCTCTGGCCTTGGTATCCTGTTCAAAAATCCTGCAACAGTCAACCAGATCAGAAAACACTCTAATCCGCTGATATCCAATAGCCTGCTTGATCTCGGGACGCAACCCGTTCTCAAACTTCACACATTTTGAAAATTCTCCAGCAGCCTCATTATAGGGAGTATAATACTTTGACAGCTCTGTGAACTTAGCAGCATACTCAGTAACAGACCTGTTACCCTGTTTCAATTCCAAGAATTCTATCTCTTTCTTTCCTCTGACATCCTCTGGAAAGTACTTCCTCAGAAATCTCTCTCTGAATACAGCCCAAGTGATCTCAGCATTCCCAGCAGATTCCAACTCAGTGCGGGTAGCAACCCACCAATCATCTGCTTCTTCTGACAGCATATGCGTACCGAACCTGACCTTCTGGTTATCGACACACTCAGTCACTCGGAAGATTCTCTCTATCTCCTTCAACCACTTCTGAGCGCCATCTGGATCGTATGCTCCCTTGAACATTGGAGGATTGTTCTTCTGGAACTCACTCAATTGACGAGCAGCTCCCATTCCCACAACATTCGGATTTCCTCCAAGTACTCCAGCTAGCATACCCAGAGCCTCAACAATCGCAGCATCATCTCTACCTCTTCCAGCCATCTCTATTCTGAAAACCCAACAAACTAAAACAATAAGTACTGATAGGGTTACACAACACCTATCCCGTACAGGGGAAACAGAATAATTACGACTCGACTCGACCGACTATGCTCTGATACCACTAATGTAACACCCTTCTAAAATACCCCAAAATTTAATTAAAATAACGTATATAAATCAGAGTAATTATGCAATCAAGGGTGTCACACAACATTACACACCATAAATAACTGTCATGCTCTTTTATTAACTCAAAACATAAAACATTTGCACAATACGCAGCGGATAGAGATCAAATCGATCATTCGAAACATGTAACATATTACATATAAAATGGTTCACAACCAATCAATAAAACATTCAAAGCATCCCATCCCGATGTTACATCTATCAGAGCATGACTCACTAAGGAGACTACACTAGACTCCAAGCACTAGCTTCTACTCAATCACTGCTCGTTACCTGAAAAATAGTTGTAAGGGTGAGTTCCTCAATCGATATAATAAGCATTATAAAATATCATGCAATGTTGAGTAATTTAACACATCAATCACCCTAATCACATCACACATTCAGTAACGGCACATCAACTCGAATATCATACTCAATGTCAACACAATTCATACTCATGCTCAATGCCAACACAACACACGTATAACATTGGAATACATCCATTCATATTATATGCTACACATATATTATGCAATGAGACTCCATGCATGCGGTACCGACTATTCGTGAACATATAGTTCAACTTCACCGACCAAATCCAGGTACGGCTACCAAGCTCACTAGTCCCACTCATTTGAGACCTAGTGACTCACATCACTAATTCCTCACCATGGGAATTAGCTACCACCCCAAGGGCCATGCTATGCACGCTAAATCACCTAGCATGCAAACGTCAACAACAGTCCAAAATGACTAACATCACTAATTCCTCACCATGGGAATTAGCTACCACCATAAAGGCCACAATATGCATGCTAATCACCTAGCAATGCAACATCATCAACAATAATTCACAATGGACATCTGCTCACACTCTAAGCCATAAAATAGTCCATTCACAAACACATGCATAATATATACATTCACAATATTATGCATATCATCATACATCATCCACACATGTATCAAACATCATATCATGTCAAATAATTAATCACAGTATTAGCACGCTCTACTAATACCCTTACTACTCAAAACAACAGGAATTAATCCCTATTACATCATACGCCAACATAGGCCAACCATCGACTAAGCACACAACATTTAAAACACCAATTTCCCACTCTGCAACAGTGTTAACCGGTTAACGCCCTGGGTTAACCGGTTAACGCAGCACAAACACGCTTCCTGCCCAAAACTTAACAGTGTTAACCGGTTAACGCCCTGGGTTAACCGGTTAACGCAGCACAAACAGCAATATCTCAGCAATCACAACAGTGTTAACCGGTTAACGCCCTGGGTTAACCGGTTAACGCAAGCAAAACAACAGTTTTTACACAACACAACACAGTGTTAACCGGTTAACACCCTGGGTTAACCGGTTAACGCAAGACAGAAGCTGTTCCTGCGCTAACACAAAGCAGAATGCAGAATTCTCCGCATTTTCCGCCGTTGGAGGACTTCCGGACCTCCGATTCCAATTCCGTAAAAAGCTACACGTCCAGCAATTTACGACACACACCATTATCGATTCAAATTACAGTTTTCACACAACTTATTCATCACAATTTCTCAGCATTTCAAATCCCAATTAGGGTCAATTCAACGGTTTATCACTACCCATTACATGCTAACCCATAATACCCATTAAACGACGATAAACCCCCCTTACCTGAGTTAATCCGGCGAATCTTTAAGCTTCAAGCTTTTCTCTTCTCCAACCTTTGCCTTTGCTCTTCCTCTTTGCCCTTCCTCCACTTTTCACTTTTCAGCCGCTTCTCTGTTTCACGTAAAACTCTTTTTACAAAATGGGATTCTTTTTCCTTATTTCACACTTATATAATTCCAATAATTATTATTCCAAAATAATAATAATAATAATCCAATAATTCCAATTATTTAATTAAATTAATAAATATAATATTAATTTAAATCAAATAATTATCTTATTTTTTATTGGGGTGTTACACATTGCATTAAGTACATTAGACATCCAATTGCACTTGCATATTCCAGTTGTGCCACGGTTCTCCCATTGTTCTTTTGAAGTTTGACACTAGGATCGAATGGAGTGTTTACTTCCTTAAAGTTTAGGTGTTTGAACTTTTCCAACATTTTCTCAATATAATGTGTTTGATTAAGTTCATAACCCCCACTATTTCGTTTTACTTTGATCCCTAGTATAATGTCAACTAGTCCAAGATCTTTCATCTTGAATGTGGAAGTCAAAAATTTCTTTGTTTCTAATATTCCATTCATTTCATTGCTGATAATCAACATGTCATCAACATATAGACATAGAAATATCACAACACTTCTGCGCACCTTTGTGTACAAGCATTTGTCACAAGAGTTTGGAACAAACCCATTTGAAATTATGGCGGTGTCAAATTTTTGATGCCATTATTTTGGTGCCTGTTTTAAACAGTATAAAGACTTAACAAGTTTGCATACTTTTTGTTAATTTCCAGGAAGCATGAAGCCTTCTGGTTGCTCCATGTAGATCTCCTCATCGAGATCTCCGTTTAGGAATGCTGTTTTAACATCCATTTGATGAACAATAAGGTTATTCAAGGAAGCTAGTGCAAACAGGATTCTAATTGTCGTAGTTTTTGCTACCGGTGCATATGTGTCAAAATAATCGACACCTTCCTTTTGTTTAAATCTTTTTGCTACTAGTATACCCTTGTAGGTGTTTAATGTACCGTTACTATGATACTTTTTTCTAAACACCCACTTGCATCCAATGGATCTTGATCCCTTCGGAAGATCAACTAGTTCCCAAGTATGATTTGACATAATTGAATCAATTTCATCTTGGATAGCATCTTTCCAAAAAGAAGCGTCCCTAGAAGTCACTGTTTCCTTATATGTTTTAGGATCATCTTCTACTTGAAGAATAATAGGAATTTTATGAACATCATTCTTGCTATTTCCTTCAACTAAATAAAGAGAAATGAGTTGGGAATTGATTTCATCTAGTCCTAGATCCTTAGTTTTTCGTGCCCTTTTGCTTCTCCTTGGTTCTGATTGTGTTTCAACAATTCGTGTCGAATCTTTGTCACGAGATTCTTCAATTGTGGGATTTTCAGGTCCCTTATCCTTTGTGATGAGATTTTCAAGAAATTCCACATCTCTGGATTCAACAATTACATTAGACTCTAGATTTAGAAGTCTGTATGCTTTGTTATTTGGTGCATATCCTATGAAGGCACATCTGATTCCTCGAGGACCCAATTTTATCCTTTTGGGATCCATGTTCTTGTAATAAGCTACACACCCCCACACTCTGAAATAACCAATACTTGGTGGTCTTCCTTTCCATTTCTCATATGGAGAAATACTAGTTGTTTTTAAAGGAATCCTGTTCATTATGTGACATGCGGACAACAGTGCTTCACCCCATAAATTAAATGGTAATTCTGAATGCATTAACATAGCATTTATCATCTCTTGATATGTTCTATTTTTTCTTTCGGCCATGACATTTTGTTGTGGTGTGCGGGGCGCAGAACATTCGTGTATGATGCCATATTCTTCACAATATGCATCAAATTCTGCTGAGAAATATTTTCCGCCTCTATCGCTCCTAAGTACTTTTATAGTTGTACTTAATTGATTTTCTACTTCTACTTTATATGTCTTAAATGCATTAAAAGCATCATCTTTATGCTTTAAGAGATATACATGTGTGAACCTAGAGCAATCATCGATAAACGTTATAAAATAACGGTTTCCCCCACGGGTCAACATACCATTAAATTCACACAAATCAGAGTGCACAAGATCTAGCACGTTTGTTTTTCTTTCAACACTTTTGAAAGGTTTCTTTATCATTTTTGATTTAACACATATTTCACATTTTCCGAAATCATGAATGTTGCATGATATCAAACCGGATTTAATTAGTCTATTCATAGTACTAATACCAATATGTGCCAATCTAGAGTGTCATAAGAAAATAGATTCAAGCATATAAGCAGAATTAGAAATTTCATTAATAATATTGTCGGTAGTACAAAGTTTGATCATTCCTTCAGCGAAATATCATTTTCCTACAAATATACCATTACGGGTCAATATTAATTTGCCTGATTCATATACAGATTTAATACCCGGTTTTCCCAATAAGTCCCCACTAACAAGGTTTCTATTCATATCAGGAACATGAAGCACATTAACAAGAGTGACTTTCTTTCCGGAAGTGAAGTTGAGTTCGACGGATCCTGTTCCAATGACTTTAGATCGCATTTCATTTCCCATTTGCACTTCTTGTCCATCATTGACTTCGGTATAGGTTTTGAATGCGGTTTTATCATAAGATACATGCACAGTTGCACATGTGTCATACCACCATCCTTGCACTTTGCCTTTGATTGCCATAATTTCGCTTACCGTAGCGATTATGTCGCCATCGGCATGAACAACATTGACCTCATTTTTGGACTTATTGTGCATGCAATCTCGAGCATAATGTCCAGGTTTGCCACATACATAACAACCAATTTTAGTACCTTTTGGTCCGCCAGAATTTTTGAACTTGTTGTGTTCTTTCCTTGGGCCGAGATGGTTTTTCATGCCATCATATTTTTTCTTTCCTTTAGCGGCAACAACATTTGCTTTAGAAAATCCAGCAGACTCAGTTTTTTCTCGATCCTTCGTTTCCTCCTCGATACGAAGGTGTTTCTGAAGTTTCTCCAAAGAAAAGTCCTCAGAACTATGCAGCAATTTCTTTCTGTATCCTTTCCACGAAGGTGACAATTTTGCTATTATTGCACCGACTTGGAATGCTTCAGGAATGTCAATTTTCACGGCTTTTATTTTATTCACGAGAACCTGTAACTCGTGTACTTGTGCAAGAATCGGCTTGGAATCCAACATCTTAAAATCAAAGTATTTAGATATTAAAAACTTTTTCGTACCTTCTTCTTCGGCCTTGAATTTGAATTCGAGAGCGTTCCAGATTTCCTTTGCGGATGTAGTATTGGTGTAGAGATCATAGAGACGATCAGATAATGTGTTCAAGATGTGTCAACGGCAAAGCAGTTCATCTTCTTTTCGTTTCCTTCTCTCCTTTTTTACTTCATCAGTGTCATTCTCAATTGGTTATAGAATTGCCTCCAGATCAGGATCCAAGACATATTGAATTTTCAGGGCGGTCGGGAGAAATGTCATTTTGTCTTGTCAGCGGGTATAGTTTGTTCCATCGAAACGATCTAACTTAACAAGGTCCTGATTCATCAGTTTGATGCTTGAAACAGAAGCGTCGGTGGCCATGATTTGAGATATTATAAGACTGTTAGAAATTTTAGAAAGATTAAAGGGATCTAGGCTTGAATCGTGAACGCAACACTTTCCTTATAGTATTTCAAGCACTCTCGATTGTCTTAGAGTTCTGATGCAGGAATACCCAGGATAATTCAGCCTTATCGAGTTTGCGCAAGACCGGCAAAAACCCGAATTCAGCGAAGAGTGTCTGAAATTATTTAGAGGGTTTTCGGATTTTGTGTGTTGTATTCTGAATCCGGATTTATGCTTTTATATGCCATGTTGATATTGTTTCACAAGGTAGCGACCCTTGGTGAAACAATGTCCTTTTCCAATAATCATAATGGTTGATCTGCAGCATGTTTCACCAACAGTTGCATGGTTTCGCCTTTGCAACATCTCATGAAGAGTTACAATCTTCGAATTCAAAATTCAAAATTCAAAATTCAAAATTCAAAATTCATGAAGAGTTATCTCATGTATTTATTAGCATTAACTCACTTCTACCATTTGTCATTTTAAAACACACTTGTATTTAAGAAATTACAACAGCGAATACATATCATTATTTAGATTTTGTTTCATGGTAGATTGCTTATGAATCATACTAAAAATAAATGCTCTTAGGGGATCCTTGGTTCAAGCATCGTAAAGATGCGATCGAGGATATTCTCCATGTCATGCTTGACTATCCTTTGGTCAAAGCGATTTGGTATACCTTTGTTTCCTCGAGGATGAGTGACATTTTCTTCTAAAAAAATATTGAAGAATGTATTTGCCTCAACATGCTATAAGATTGTGGAGGTAACAAGGCAAGTATTTGGTCGGAGTTTAGGGCTACTAGCACTTTCTTTGAAGATGGAAGAATATGGTACGTCATAATGATACGTACCTCCAACATACCACAACGAAATTGCTAAAAGATTTTGAGGTTGGTGAAAGATTATCAATTGCTCAAAGCAGTAATGCAGTTAATTAAAATAAATGTATTATGCAAGCTTTGATCACATGGAAAGCTCCACGGAAGGGTTAAATTTGTTTGAACACTAAATGCGGTGGGTTAGTTAGAAGTTATCAATGTATATGGCTAAGTTGATTTTCCATAAATCTTGGAAGTTACATCTTGCACAAGCTAATGGCTATTAAAAAAATTAGCTTCATGTAGACTCATAGATTATCCTTGATACTTTGAGAAAAATAAAAATGGATAATGTTGTAGGTTGAAGATTAATTTAGCATATCAAACAACTTTGGACTATGGAGAGGGAAATCAAAATTTACCATTTGTACCATAAAGCAAATGTTAGCATGAATGCTCTCACAAACATGCCTTATGATCATAGTTCCATTTTTATTCATTACGAGCAATGTCCTCCTCACATTAGTTCTTTGCTTATAGAAGATTTGTTTGCAACTGTCACGCAAAGACTATTTTCTATTAAATTTTATTTTTTTCGAGCTTCGACCCTCTTTATTTTCAAAAAAAAAAAGTAACTCTTAATCACGTATTTTATTCATATGTAACATAATAACAATATTTACCACAAATAGGTGAGATAGCAATTAACTATAACCCTCTTATTTAAAAATGAGTTATTAAAGAAGTAGTTGAAGTAACAACTCTTACATAGGATAAATGTTTTTTTCTATAATCAATTAATTAATTTTTTATATCTTTTAATTTAAAAAAAAAATAATAATAATAATAATAATATATTTATTATAAAAATATATACGCAACAAATGTTTATGACTAAAGAATTAATTTTTTTAAAACTGAAAAATTAGTTATAAATACTGATTTTTAATATTATCAGAATATAAAAAATAATATATTGCACATATTACTCTTAGTCAAATATATTATTCATCTGACAGTTTATTCACACTTAACATAATATCTCGCACGAGTATTTGCATAGTAGTTATCAATAAGTGATGATCCATTTCAAAAAAATAAATAATATATAGTCATCCCAAAGAAAATAATGAATGACAAGTTTCTTATGCGTTAAGCATAGCAAGCCCTTTTCAGCTGCTTTTATTGCTGAATAAAAAGCATAACCCACTTTGGCAAAGAATTCACGAACATACAAAATAACTAATCCAAGAAAAACAAAAGCTGTTTTAGTTTATAGTAGAATCATAGGCTCCACACAAGAGAAGAAAAAACACTATATTATTATAAACTAGAAAGAAAGATTAGACCCATGTGTAGAACTTGGAGCAAGACACTCGTTTAAAGAATATAAGGTAACCTTTTGTTGCTGCAGTCCTAAGCAAAGGCATTCAAATATATGCAACTTGGACTTGTAATTAAATTCTAATTTACTTTGACAAATTAAAGTAAGCTCTTTAAATCAACATCTTCTTCATGAAGGAAAGTGCTGAAACTTTTTTAATAATGGGGTACAAGAAATGCATGCTCTAGTATATCTTATTCTTAGCTGACTATTTGTCCATGTAATTAGGTCGTGAGTTTGCTTTGTGGATTTCTCTTTTATCAAATTCAATTTCTATGTAGACTTTGTAAAACAACAATCCAAAATTAAGTGTAGCATAACCGAACTAAGTTAGTATACAAGGTAAAGTAATTCATCTTGGAATATTTTAAAAAACTTAACTTTATAGTAATTAAAAGCAATCAGAATCTATTTGATTCACTATGAGAGAGATAAATAACAATATGATAAAATTTAATTATATATATATATATATATATATATATATATATATATATATATATATATATATATATTCCATCGGGAACTAAAATTGTTTGATATAGATTTTTGATGTGGTGGTGCATGTTTCTCCGATATGGTCACGTGGGATGGACTTGCAAGGTTAGCACTTCAAAGGTCAAGTTAGTCAGTAAATGAAAATGGAGTAAGTCAATTATAAATAAAATCATACATTTTTACTGCACACGATGATTTACATACAATGGGTGACAATTGAGCTTATGCAGTATTGGGTATGTGGTCAGCTCAAACAATTATCTGTAAGACTTGTCGTGACGTGATGTATGGAAAGTCTTTCGAGGAACTTGATCAAGTATCCTTAGTCAGGATCTTGTATTGAGAAGTGGAAGAGATTTAGGGACAGTTGCATTAAATGTTATTCTCATCAGTGAGACATTTAATAGATTTCACTTCACATATGGCCATAGGTTCATAGGTTAGGGTGTAATGCTTCCCACTAGGATGCTCGAGTGTACTCAAGTGTCGTTATATTTTTTAGATGAAATATGACCGTTGTTTTTTCATCTTCCCATTTTCTTTCATTTAGCATTGTTGGTTTACCTATCCTGCTTCATTATATAAAGGTTGTCTTGACCTTTCAAACAAATTTTGTTATCTCTCACAACTGAGACTTACGTTTATTCACAACATCTTTATTCTTTTTCTATGTTTTTGTGACTTCTGATTTTGCCACCCCCTCTTCTTAGTTCAGTCCATTGTTTCTAATTCATCTTCATTTTCGAGTTTGTTTTGCTTCTAATTCTTTATTCGCTCGACTTCTTTACTCAGGTATCACCTCTAGTTCCTTTTCCTTACATTTGTTTTTACTTTCTCGTATTTACTATAGCAAATAAAGAAAATAACATGATGAATGAATCTGATGGTAAATATTCTCTATTATCAGCAATATATGAAAATTTAGATCTCCCAAACGCTGACTTTTTAGAGGTTAACTATCAAGCCTAATCTTAGTTGTACATAGTGATAGTTCAAGGCCTGGTGGGGGTTCTATATAGAGTGGTTATGGACTCCTCAGTGCTTCTACTAATGGAAGTACTAACAGATCTTCTAAAGAAAATGGAGAGGGGAATTTTGACAACCTTGATTTAAGTGACATGTTTGTCTATCTTTATTCCTCTATAAGATCCCACATGAGGATGAGATCTCAGCCTTCTACATGAATAGTAAATGTTAAATATGGGCAAGAAAATTTCCTGATGAGTCATAGTAGAAAATAGATAAACAAAGATTAAACATAAATAGCCCTTAAGGGTGATGCTCAACAAAATTTTCATACACATTGTGTCAGTCATCGTGTTTGACATCTGTCTGTCTGAAGAATAAAGTTACTGTTGCAATTTTGTGGTATGTGTTCTTGTGTTCTTGCTATCTAGTACTTGTGCCCATTTTAAGCTGGATTTTTCTATTGCCCCTTGCCTATTTTGATAAAATTAGGGGGAGATAGTGATATGGTGAATTGCAGGAAAGACTATTGCTTCCAACTAGCATTCATAAGAAGTTGTGAGTTGTTGTAATCTGAAGCTTATACTCATGGTTGTGTTTAGCTAACATGTTTTGGTTTTGCTGCCCTCTATTATTTATGCTTGAAGAATATCTGGAATAATTTGCGCAACATCTTATCTGTTTGCATGATCTGTTGCTGGTTTCTTGGTTTCTACAATTGGTTTCTGTTATGGCTTGCTTTGGAGTTGTTGTTGCTGCTTGTATGATTGGCTTGTTTTTATAGGTAACCTGTTGAGAAAAATGTATATGTTATGTGACATCTTGGCGCGCAGACTGCTCGTACTGCACTAAATGTCCGCTTCAGCATTTGGTTAAAAAAACCTGTATTAATTATGGTATGATGAGAAGATTACTTTGGGGAGAAGTTTGTTAATCCATAAGATTGAAGAAAATATTTAATTGGATATGCTTTGAAGGAAGATTTGGTTCAATTTTTGCAAGAGATTTATTCTGAATCCTTTACTTGAAAAGTTAGAATTGTGATGTTTATCAAGTAAATATTTTACTTGATTTGTTAAAGATTTAAAATTGTGTTACACGAAGAGATGTCAAGTCAAATGTTCCACAATCTATGAGACATATGTCTCATATTGGTTACAAAGATCTCAATCTTTCTAATAAAGATTTTATTGATCTTGTGTTTTTGGAGGATGTCATCTGTATCAAATACAACAAGAATAATCAAGAGATTCTGATTTATTAAAGGAGATCGATCAAGATTGGAAATCATTATTGAAGATTGATCACATGAAATTTTTAGAAGTCCAACAAAATTCATGAACTAAATCCTCATGAGCTTTTAGAGTTGTACTTTTGTGGATATATAAGTAGCTCATATCCTTTGTGAAGACTCGAGCCTGAAGAGTAAATATTTGCACAGTAAGGAAGATGCAGATTCCTTAAGTGAAGAAGAAGAATCAAGCTCTGAAGACTGAAGTAATCTAGCCAGAGTTGTTCGTGTTGTTTTTGAAGAAAGATGTTATGATTTTTTTAGGCCCTTATATATGGGCATGTTTTAATTATTATGTCCCTAGGTCTATAATCTAGCTGTGGTATTTTTGGTTATGCATATCTCAATGGTTCATGCCTTATGGTATTTATTTGGTTTCTTTCTTTTCACACATTTGCCAAATTGTGGCAAAAAGGGGGAGTAATGGTGTGTATATGATATAGTATGAATGTGATACTCATGATGTACTACTCTTGCTACAATGGATGTTTTGATGTGTATGTGGAGCAATGTTTAGCTTATATACTACAACATTGCAGCATTAATTCTTGTTAATTATGATGTGTGCTCACATGCTCAAGCATATGTCCTAGCATTTGGCCTATGAGCAACTATGAGCTGATGTACTAAATATGTATGAATTGTGATTTTTGATATGTACTAGTTGTGGTGTCTGTTGACTATTGACTTGATTGATAACTACTGACTGTAAAAAGCATTTTGCTTGATTTATTCTGTTGTGGCAACCATATTTCGTGCTTTTTTATTGTGTTACTTCTGTTGCTACTGTTGTTGTCTATGTGTGCTTGTGTGTGGTGTGCTTAATGCTAAACTTATATTTCACATCTTGTAGGTCTTTGAAAATGATGTTTTTCCAAAATTTTACAAATGGGAGATTATTGTTCCTTTTGGATTGACTGTATTATGCAAAACAACATTGTGTGTACAAGTTGTTTTGGTGAAGAGCGGACGCATATGGGACATGATGTTCTAGCAGGTGTAGCACATTTGGCCCCTATTGCTACTACTGTATTGGTGTGTTTTGAGTTTGAATTTTGAGCGCATTTTTGGATTTATTTCTAGTTGATTTGTTGTTATCTTTTATAAACCTAATTAGTTAGATTTGTTTGATGATTTATTAAGATCAAATTAAAGATTTGGAAATTTAAACTTCAATTCAAATCAAACCAAATCTTGTTGTGGAGTTGTTTTAAAAAAACTAATCTTAACTAAATCCCCACTTTATATGCTGATCAAATTTTATGCCCATTTGTGGAAAGCCCAACAGAAGAATTCTATTTAAAGAGACTTGGCTTTATCTTAAAAGAAGATGAGCAAGTATTGAAGATTCCTAATATTAGGGTTTTATTTGAGTCCTATTTTGTGCTCACTTTCATATTTTAAGGCACGGTGTTGGTTTGTTTAGTTGAGTTGTAATTCAACATTCTTTAAGTTGTTTAATGAAGTTGATCACTTGGGATTAGTGATTGAGGGATATTTAGAGGGATTCTCATATTTATGGGGAGTCCTGAATAGAAAGTCCTTAGGTTTAGGAAGAGATATTGAACAATATGTGGTTTTTGAACATGTTAATGGGGCTCAAATTTATCTTATGATATATATATATATATATATATATATATATATATATATATATATATATATATATATAAAGGTTATGTGGTCCTTATCCCTATCAAAGTAGATAATAGAGGTTTCTACCAAATTCTCCTTCAACCTAGATACCTCATCCTTAAGTTTTTTTGAGTGGCGAGGGCATGTTCCAGGGATTCCTATAGTTCATTATCTTTGGTATCTCAATTCAAGTGGATTTCTTGTCAATCAGGTTGTTTTCACTCTTATTTGATATTGTTAATTTGTGATTTTACCGGTAATCATATTTTCGATTGTGATAATTGCTCTGATTTTATTGCTCTTCATCATGAGTGAGTAGTCCATTTGGGACTAAGGGTTACGAGGCTTATCTCATGAATATTCATATGATATGTCACAAATCTATTACGAGAGTTTTATTCACGTTTTAATATATGAATTCTTTCATTCCATCCCTTGTACGAAAGTAAAGAGTTTTCAGGTATGAATCGTAGTCTGAAAGGATATGTATTGGTACCCAAGAGCAGGTTTTTAAACAATCGACTCAAATACAACGAAAGTGCTTGGATAAGATTGACAAATGTCCCATAATCCTTGACGAATAATCCAACCGTGCGAAAGTAGACGAATTATTCGTAATGGATAAAACAACACGCTGGCGAAAGCAGGTGTTGTCCATATTTATCTATTTTATATAAGTCGTGTCAGAATTCTCATAATAGATTTGAATTGGATCATACAGAGATGTCAAAGTAAGAATCCTGGCCATAAGTCCTATTATTATTTAATCTATTTTTATGAAAAGTGCTTTTTAAGATATTTTTATTTGTGCTATTTTTATAAAAAGTGATTTTTAAGTGATTTTTATTTAAGCTATTTTTAAGTGATTTTTATTTAAACTATTTTTATGAAAGGTGAGTTTTAAATAAGATGTTTTACAAAACCCAAAATTTTGGTCTCTCTAGATATACAATTATAAGACAAAATTCGGTATTGAATCCATTGGTCCTTGTGGTTCGATAATATTTTATTACTTCACACAGTCGTTTACTTGCCGCATGTGTAACACCCTAAATCCCAAAACTTATTAATAAAGCATATTTAAGGTGTTACACGTCAATTCATTTTTCAACACATCAAATCATTTAAAACTATGCAACGGAAAAATATTTTTCAACACAACTTTATAAATAAGTTATAAACTCCAAAACAAGAAAAACAACATCAACTTCGAAAATATAATAACTCTGGTCCCCGATGTTACATGACCAGTGTCGTAAACGAATAATGTAATAAAAAGAAAAAAAAAAGTAAAAGTAAATAGTAGCTCCAACAAGCCACCTTCCAACACACTACAACAAGGATCACTCATGAGTATTTGCAAGATGTCCATGGTGGATAACATGAAGCAAAGGGGGTGAGCAACAATATTCAATATAAACAGTGTAAAGAATACTAAGGTAGAGAATACACAACAAACACATTCATTACCCAACCAATAACAACATAGTCTCACACCCATTCATAACAACATGCTCGTATTCACAACCAATCAACAACATCGTGAACAATAAACTACATATGCAAACATGTATGCAGTATACCCCATAATTTACTCATTATGCATGTGGTATCATTTATGAACACTCAAGTTCATCTCGCTCATGAATCCCCACCATAGGACGAGAGGACGCTAAATCGTTACCATCACCATAGGTAACGCTTCACTAATTTCCATCTAGAACCAGCTACTCGCTCCTAAATCGCCACCATAGGACTAGAGCACACCAAAACTCATTCATCACCATAAGTAACGCTTCATCGATTCCCATCTAGAATCAGTTATTTTCTCCTGAATTCATACCATCGGACCAGAGCACACCAAAACTGGACCGAAGTACGTACACCGTGATTCATGACTCTCAACAACATGCATTATCACCAAAAGGTTCACAAAATGATCATCATGCATTTATCAGCATTATGCACAACATCATTCACCGTACATAATAATTAATTAGTGTTACAACATTCAACAAACAACACCAAACAACAACAACTCAACAAATACATATTCACAAGCATTTAATCATGGTAATTCATCATGACAACATTAGGTAATCACAATGAATTGCTAATTGATCATACATGCCATCACATATGTAACACCCCGATTAAAATAAGAGAATTATTTAATTGAGTTAATATTATTTTATTAATTTAATTAAATAAAGTTGAATTATTGGATTATTTTTATTATTATTATAGATGTTATTTATTTTAATAATAATTAAATAAATAAAATAAATGGAATATGAAGAGTGGAAGGGTAAAAGTGGAGATTGGATAAAAGAGGCCAAAGTGAGGACTCAGGTTGTTTTCACGTGTTTTGCCTCAGAGTCAGAGAAAGGGGGAGAAACGCTGAAGAGAAAGAGAAGGAAGAGGAAAAGGCCAAAGATTGCTCAGAGTTTCCTTCAATCCAAAGAGGTAAGGGGTCTGAACCTTATTAAACGATAATATGCGAGCAATTTCATGATATCTGTTGGATTATTGATGGATTTTGGGGATTTTAGGGAGATTGGGAAAGTTGGGGTTTTGATGGGAAATTCTCCGATCTGTGAGTTTTGTTGAATTATATGCACTGTAATCGAAGTATGTTGTGTATATATGACTGTTAAATGTCGATATTGAGTTGTTAGCTGTGGAGTATGAGTTGTGGCGAGTAGAGAAGCAAAGTTGCGCTGGTTTTGCTCAGCAGAGGGCTTCTGTTCGCGCGCGATTCGCGGCGCGAAGCCCAGTTCGCGGCGCGAACTGGGCAGGATTCAGAGGAGTTCTGTAACGCATCGTTCGCGGCGCGAACCCTGCTTCGCGGCGCGTACTGAAGCGAATTTAATTGTTCGCGACGCGATCCTTCGTTCGCGGCGCGTCCTGGAGAAATGGAGGAGTTCGCGGCGCGTCCCTATGTTGGCGGCGCGAACTGGGAAAATGCAGAAGCTAATGTTGGTGAGTTTTTTTGAGTACGTTGAGTTGCGAGACTCTTAGTAAGTCGCTGTAATTGTATTATAAATAATTAATAGTGATTATATGATTGTGTATGAGGTGTTTATGATGATGAGATATTGAATTTACGTGTTTACTTATGAATGTGTTATGTGACGATGTGATATCGTTGTAATGTTGTTGTTGTTTTGATTGAGTTGAATGTCATGCTATTAATGATGATGATAACATGACTATATGATGCTGTTGTTGCTATGTTGATTATGATGCATGTTTGGTGTGCATGCATTCATGAAAGGCCGATGCCTAGTGATGAACGGACTGAGTTCCAATGATGTTGTTGACTCCGGGCTTGTTGAGAGGCTTGGTTCCTTGTGGGGAACTCGGATTCTATGGTGATGAATCTGGGAGTGGTGATCCTGTAGTTGGTCACAAAATGGGTATACCGAGTCGTGTTGAGTCATGCATGGGTGTGTACATTGCATTTGATATGTTGTTTTGTTGATGTTCATGAATTTGTTGATTATGATGATTATGATGAGCTGTGTTGGCATATGTGAAATATATTTATGTTTATATTTCTGTCGTTATATTATTATTTAATAATGTAATTCTCACCCCTTCTGCATGTGTTTATGTTCATCTATGATGAGCAATGTGCAGATAAAGAGGAGTAGCTATTGTTGAGGTTTGAAGAATAAGTGTAGAGTTATTCTACAGAGTCGAGTCAAATGCTCTGGTCATGTGACACCGGGGTTATGGGATTCGATAGATAATTGGTTATTATTTACGTTGTTTATGATGACTAATATGTTGAGATGTTTTGTTGAGATAATGTTGAAACATTATTATGAATTGTTATATGATGAATGATAAAATTTGTGTTGTTGTCCGCTGCGAAGTTTTAAATAAATTAAATAATATGTTTTATGTTGTGATGCGATAATTGTTATGTTGTAAGAAATGTAAACTCTTCTACATGTTGTACTCTGATAATCTATTTAAATATGTCGTTTGGGTAGAAGGGTGTTACATTAGTGGTATCAGAGCCTGGTTAGTCCAGTCGAGTCATAATGTGATGTTTTCCCTGTTGGTCGATTAGTGTAAATGACACTGTCGATATTTAACGGTTGTGGTTGTGTTGTGCAGAAAGAGAGTATGGCTGGAGAAAATGACCGTGCGATTGCTGAGGCTTTGGCTGCTATGGCGCAGGCTATGCAGGCGCAGCAGAATCCGCCGGTCGACGAGTTTAAGAATTTGGGAAGGTTTCTGAAGAATAACCCTCCTACATTCAAAGGGCGCTATGATCCAGATGGTGCTCAGATTTGGCTGAAGGAAATTGAGAAGATTTTCCGGGTGATGACGTGTACTGAAGCACAGAAGGTGCAGTTTGGTACGCATATGTTATCTGAAGAGGCTTAAAACTGGTGGGATAACACTCGCCAGAGAATTGAAGTACCAGGTGCTGAGATGACTTGGGAAAGGTTCAAGGCGGCCTTTCTGGAGAAATATTTTCCTGCTGATGTGCGATGTAAGAAGGAGATGGAATTTCTAGGACTGAAGCAGGGTAACATGTCTGTTGCTGATTACGCTTCGAAGTTTGAGGAGCTGGTGCAGTATTGTCCTCATTATAATAATGCTGATGCTGAGGAATCCAAGTGTGTCAAGTTTGAGAACGGGTTGCGTCCCGAGATCAAACAAGGCATTGGTTACCAGGAGATTCGTAGGTTTCCTACACTGGTTAATAAGTGTAGGATATTTGATGAAGATAGCAAGGCTAGGACTGCTCACTACAAGAGTCTTAGTGAGAAGAAGAATAAGGATCGTGGTAGTCCTTATGCATCTCCGAATGGTAAAGGTAAGCAGAAAGTGGTAGATGAGAAGAAGCCAAGTGGGGGAGGATCTCCCATAGCTGGTAAATGTTTCAAGTGTGGCGAGCCAGGCCACCGTGCTGATAGCTGTACCAAGAAAGTGCTGAGATGTTTCCGATGCGGTCAGGCGGGTCATAGAGTTACGGAATGTAAGGATGCTGGTCCGACATGTTTTAATTGTGGCGAGAAAGGCCATATCAGTTCGCAGTGCTCGAAACCGAAGAAGGCGGCTACTGCAGCTCACACTACTGGTAGGGTGTTTGCTCTGAGTGGGGCTGAAACTCCTAAAGAAGATAATCTGATTAAAGGTACTTGCTTGATTAATAATGTTGAACTGCTTGCTATTGTTGACACTGGTGCTACTCATTCGTTTATTTCGTACGAGTGTGCGACTAGGATTGGTGTGATTATGTCGTCCCTAGGCGGAAGTATGGTGATAGATACTCCTGCTAATGGTTCTGTGAAGACTTCTGTTGTCTGTCGAGGTTGTCGTTTGACGATCTTTGAGAGAGAGTTCGTGGTTGATTTGGTGTGCTTACCCTTGCACCAAATTGATATTATTCTGGGAATGAATTGGCTAGAATTCTATGGCGTGTTTATCAACTGCTATAGTAAGACGGTGCGGTTTTCTGAAGTTGGTGAGAATGATGAGGCAAGATTTCTATCTGCTAGGCAGGTGGGGGAATTTGTGAAAGATGAAGCTCAGATATTCGCTTTATTTGCGTCTCTGCAAGCGGATAAGAAAGTGGTGAGTGTAGATTTGCCTGTTGTCTGTGAATTTCAAGATGTGTTTCCGGAGGATGTAAGTGAATTACCTCCAGAACGTGAAGTCGAATTTGCCATTGACTTAGTACCAGGTACGAGTCCAGTGTCGATGTCTCCTTATAGAATGTCGGCAACTGAATTAGTTGAATTGAAGAAGCAACTTGAAGAATTGCTTGAGAAGAAGTTTGTGCGTCCAAGTGTTTCTCCTTGGGGTGCACCAGTATTGTTAGTGAAGAAGAAAGAAGGTACGATGAGGTTGTGTGTCGATTATCGGCAGTTGAATAAGGTGACTATCAAGAATCGGTATCCATTGCCGAGGATTGATGATTTGATGGATCAGTTGGTTGGAGCTCATGTTTTCAGTAAGATTGATTTGCGGTCGGGTTATCATCAGATCCGAGTGAAGTCAGATGATATTGCGAAGACTGCTTTCCGTACGAGGTATGGTCATTATGAATACACTGTGATGCCGTTCAGTGTGTCTAATGCTCCAGGTGTGTTTATGGAATATATGAATCGTATATTTCATCCGTACCTTGATAATTTTGTTGTGGTGTTCATAGATGATATATTGATATATTCTAAGACGGAAGAAGAGCATGCAGGACATCTGAGAATTGTTTTGCAGGTGTTAAGAGAAAAGAAATTATATGCAAAGTTATCTAAATGTGAGTTCTGGTTGAAGGAAGTGAGTTTCCTTGGCCATGTGATTTCGAGTGGTGGGATTTCTGTTGATCCGGCTAAAGTTGTTGCTGTATTACAGTGGGAGACTCCGAAGTCTGCTACTGAGATACGCAGTTTTCTGGGGTTAGCTGGTTATTATCGCAGATTTATTGAGGGCTTCTCTAAGTTGGCATTGCCGTTGACGCAGTTGACTAAGAAGGGTCAAGTGTATGTGTGGGATGCAGCTTGTGAAGCGAGTTTTGTGGAGTTGAAGAGGCGGTTGACCAGTGCTCCAGTGTTGATCTTGCCTAATCCTGGTGAGTCCTTCGTTGTTTATTGTGATGCTTCTTTGATGGGTCTTGGTGGTGTTTTGATGCAGAATGGTAAAGTTGTAGCTTATGCTTCTAGACAGTTGAAAGTTCATGAGAGGAATTATCCTACGCATGATCTAGAACTTGCAGCTGTTGTATTTGTGTTGAAAATGTGGAGGCATTATCTGTATGGTTCCAGATTCGAAGTGTTCAGTGATCACAAGAGTCTGAAGTATCTGTTTGATCAGAAAGAGTTAAATATGAGGCAGAGAAGGTGGTTAGAATTACTGAAGGATTTTGACTTTGAATTGAGTTATCATCCCGGTAAGGCTAATGTAGTTGCAGATGCGCTGAGTAGAAAGTCTCTACATATGTCTATGATGATGGTTCGGGAGCTTGAGTTAATTGAACAGTTCCGTGATATGAGTTTGGGTTGTGAAGTTTCCGCTGATAGTGTAAAGTTGGGTATGCTGAAGTTGACTAGTGGAATTCTGGAAGATATTCGGAATGGTCAGCAAGTTGATGTCGCTCTAGTTGATCATATTACTATGGTTAACCAGGGTAATGGTGGTAATTTTGAGATTGATGAGAATGGCATCCTGCGATTTAAAGGTAGAGTTTGTGTTCCTGAGGTGTCTGAATTGAAAAAGAGTATTCTTGAAGAGGGCCATAGGAGTGGATTGAGTATCCATCCAGGTGCAACTAAAATGTATCAAGATTTGAAGAAGTTGTTTTGGTGGGCTGGTATGAAAAGAGATGTTGCTAAGTTTGTGTATGCCTGTTTAACTTGTCAGAAGTCAAAGATTGAACATCAGAAACCGGCAGGTATGATGCAACCTTTGAAGATTCCTGAATGGAAGTGGGATAGCATTTCCATGGATTTTGTGACGGGATTGCCGAGGACGGTGAAAGGTAATGATTCTATTTGGGTGATTGTGGATCGATTGACTAAGTCGGCGCATTTCTTGCCGATGAAGATTAATCACTCTTTAGAGAAGTTGGCAGAGTTGTATATTGAGGAAATAGTGAGGCTACATGGTATTCCATCCAGTATTGTGTCTGATAGAGATCCCAGATTTACTTCTAGATTTTGGGAAAGTTTGCAGAAAGCGTTGGGGACTAAGTTGAGGTTGAGTTCAGCTTATCATCCTCAGACTGATGGTCAGACTGAAAGAACTATCCAATCCTTGGAGGATTTGTTGAGAGCTTGTGTGTTGGAGCAGAGTGGTTCTTGGGATAGTTATTTGCCGTTGGTGGAGTTTACTTATAATAATAGTTTTCATGCTAGTATCGGTATGGCTCCATATGAAACATTGTATGGTAGGAGGTGTAGAACTCCATTGTGTTGGTATGAATCAGGTGAGAGTGTTGTACTCGGACCTGAGATTGTGCAGCAGACGACTGAAAGGGTTAAGATGATTCAGGAGAAAATGAAGATTTCTCAGAGTCGTCAGAAGAGTTATCATGATAACAGGAGAAAGGCACTTGAGTTCCAAGAGGGAGATCATGTGTTCTTGAGAGTTACTCCGACGACAGGTGTGGGTAGAGCTTTAAAGTCTAAAAAGCTTACTCCGAGGTTTGTGGGTCCGTATCAGATTTTGAAGAGGGTTGGGGAAGTGGCGTATCGGATAGCTTTACCGCCGTCGCTTTCTAATCTGCATGATGTGTTTCATGTATCTCTGTTGAGAAAATATATTGCGGATCCTTCGCATGTTGTTCAGTTGGATGATATCCAGGTGAGGGATAATTTGACCGTTGAGGTGTTGCCAATTCGGATAGATGACCGAGAAGAGAAGACCCTGAGAGGTAAGAAGATTGCTCTAGTGAAAGTTGTTTGGGGAGGTCCAGCTGGTGAGAGCTTGACTTGGGAGCGTGAAGATCAGATGAAGGAGTCGTATCCGGCTCTATTTGCTTGAGGTATGTTTTCGAGGACGAAAACTCTTTTAGTGGGGGAGAGTTGTAACACCCCGATTAAAATAACAGAATTATTTAATTGAGTTAATATTATTTTATTAATTTAATTAAATAAAGTTGAATTATTGGATTATTTTTATTATTATTATAGATGTTATTTATTTTAATAATAATTAAATAAATAAAATAAATGGAATATGAAGAGTGGAAGGGTAAAAGTGGAGATTGGATAAAAGAGGCCAAAGTGAGGACTCAGGTTGTTTTCACGTGTTTTGCCTCAGAGTCAGAGAAAGGGGGAGAAACGCTGAAGAGAAAGAGAAGGAAGAGGAAAAGGCCAAAGATTGCTCAGAGTTTCCTTCAATCCAAAGAGGTAAGGGGTCTGAACCTTATTAAACGATAATATGCGAGCAATTTCATGATATCTGTTGGATTATTGATGGATTTTGGGGATTTTAGGGAGATTGGGAAAGTTGGGGTTTTGATGGGAAATTCTCCGATCTGTGAGTTTTGTTGAATTATATGCACTGTAATCGAAGTATGTTGTGTATATATGACTGTTAAATGTCGATATTGAGTTGTTAGCTGTGGAGTATGAGTTGTGGCGAGTAGAGAAGCAAAGTTGCGCTGGTTTTGCTCAGCAGAGGGCTTCTGTTCGCGCGCGATTCGCGGCGCGAAGCCCAGTTCGCGGCGCGAACTGGGCAGGATTCAGAGGAGTTCTGTAACGCATCGTTCGCGGCGCGAACCCTGCTTCGCGGCGCGTACTGAAGCGAATTTAATTGTTCGCGACGCGATCCTTCGTTCGCGGCGCGTCCTGGAGAAATGGAGGAGTTCGCGGCGCGTCCCTATGTTGGCGGCGCGAACTGGGAAAATGCAGAAGCTAATGTTGGTGAGTTTTTTGAGTACGTTGAGTTGCGAGACTCTTAGTAAGTCGCTGTAATTGTATTATAAACAATTAATAGTGATTATATGATTGTGTATGAGGTGTTTATGATGATGAGATATTGAATTTACGTGTTTACTTATGAATGTGTTATGTGACGATGTGATATCGTTGTAATGTTGTTGTTGTTTTGATTGAGTTGAATGTCATGCTATTAATGATGATGATAACATGACTATATGATGCTGTTGTTGCTATGTTGATTATGATGCATGTTTGGTGTGCATGCATTCATGAAAGGCCGATGCCTAGTGATGAACGGACTGAGTTCCAATGATGTTGTTGACTCCGGGCTTGTTGAGAGGCTTGGTTCCTTGTGGGGAACTCGGATTCTATGGTGATGAATCTGGGAGTGGTGATCATGTAGTTGGTCACAAAATGGGTATACCGAGTCGTGTTGAGTCATGCATGGGTGTGTACATTGCATTTGATATGTTGTTTTGTTGATGTTCATGAATTTGTTGATTATGATGATTATGATGAGCTGTGTTGGCATATGTGAAATATATTTATGTTTATATTTCTGTCGTTATATTATTATTTAATAATGTAATTCTCACCCCTTCTGCATGTGTTTATGTTCATCTATGATGAGCAATGTGCAGATAAAGAGGAGTAGCTATTGTTGAGGTTTGAAGAATAAGTGTAGAGTTATTCTACAGAGTCGAGTCAAATGCTCTGGTCATGTGACACCGGGGTTATGGGATTCGATAGATAATTGGTTATTATTTACGTTGTTTATGATGACTAATATGTTGAGATGTTTTGTTGAGATAATGTTGAAACATTATTATGAATTGTTATATGATGAATGATAAAATTTGTGTTGTTGTCCGCTGCGAAGTTTTAAATAAATTAAATAATATGTTTTATGTTGTGATGCGATAATTGTTATGTTGTAAGAAATGTAAACTCTTCTACATGTTGTACTCTGATAATCTATTTAAATATGTCGTTTGGGTAGAAGGGTGTTACAACATAAATCCCTACAGTAGGCACATGACTATAATTCAATTGTTTCACTAAGAACTACCATGATGTAACTCTACACTTTATTTTTTCCAAGACTTTGAACGACATCTCATTTGGATCTATGGAACTAAAGTTATGATAAAAACAGTATTTTGGTTCAATTTGCCTTTTGATTCGAATCAAACCAGGCAGGGCTACTCATAAGGCTATGATTCGAATCAAAATTACATTGTGAACCTCTAATTCGAATAAATCCAGTCATCAATGTTTTTTTGCTTATTTTTCACCATTGAAGGCCTTCCGAACCTCCGATTTCGATTCCGTAAAAGGGTAAACGCTCAAGATAATTCATACATCAATTATATTACATAAAACATGATAATTTCCCATAGACTAACACCTAGTTTCCCCAATTAATCATGATTCATAGTAATTCATGAACAACTTTAACAACAATTTCATCATCAATCATGAACACAACTCAAGCATTGAAACATTCATTAATGGCAAAATTTTATACATGAATATTCATGATAATTCAAACATAAATTCAGCCATAGAAACACATGTATACACATAATCAATCAACAAATTCCATAATTCAAACATAATAATAATTCATCAAAGCAAATCATGGAACCCTAATGAGAGCAAGGACCTATCTTCTCTACGCCATCATGCAATACACACATATTGGGATCCTCCCCCCCCCCCCCAACCTTATATTTCCAGCAACTCAAGCAGCTCTTATGGATCCTCCCTTCAAAACTTAGCTCTCCTCCAATTGCTCTTGTTTTCTCTAGCCTCCTTGTTTTTACGTACTGAAAAAAATTCTCCCAAACCTAATTTTTCCAAATTTTTAAAATATATAGTATTATCATTATTTCTCAAAATTATAGTTTTTGGCCAATCCATTCCCAGCTTCTCTCCTCTTTCCACATACTTCCCTCAAATCACACAATTAGCCCAATTCTTTATTTTTACCAATTTTCTCAATCTATTTCTATTATTAATTAAAATACTAATTATTCTAATTATTTTCTTAATTATTATACTAATCTCCTACCTTCTCACCACACCTTACTAATACCACTACTCCCTAACAACAAATATAGTCACATAATCTTATTTAAAGGAACACCAAACACCAAATAATTAAATAAAAATCTAAATAATTTAATTAAATAATTTAATCGAATTTGAGGTGTTACACTCTGTCAAGAAGCATGTATCATTTACACATATTGGACACCCTTTTTGTCCCTTAATGTTGTACTCAAGCAAATTACTGTATGCAGGAAAGTCATTGATTGTGCAAAACAACATGACACACAGCTTAAAGTTATCACATGTATACGCATCATCAATATCAATGCATTCCTCCTACAATATTCTTAAATCTTCATCAATGGCGTTAAATAAACATCTATGTTGTTTCCTAGTTGTTTTGGACCCGAAATCATAATTGACAACATCATATATTTGCACTCCATGCACAACCAAGGAGATATATTGTAAATTATGGGAATAACATGCCATGAAGATTAGGAATCAAATTACTAAACTGGTTCATTCTTTAGGTAGAAAATCCAAGCCTAAGGCTCCTTGGCTCAAGGGAAAAACATGGAAACAACTAATCAAATTTCTTCCATTGCAATGAATCAGTTACATGGAGAATTTGTCTATCGCATAATCTTTCATCCGCATGCCATCTAGTATCCTTTGCGTCATTTACAATAGAAAACAGTCTCTTGAACCTTTGAATTATCGATAGGTGCCACATCACCTTGGAAGGAACACCCTTTCTAGTTACATCATCGTCATCTTTAGCATCATTGTCCTTCTTCTTGTAGTGTGACTCCCCACACCTAGGGAACTCCTTCAAGCTTTCATACTCTTTCCTATATAATATGCCATCATTATGACATGCATGTATTTTGATGTAGTCCAAACCCATTGAACACAATTTCTTTTTAGCCTCATAACTACGGTTCGGCTACGTGTTACCTTCTGGAAGAATTTCTTACAACAATTCAAAAAATTCAGTGAAACTTTTATCCTTCCACCCACCTCTTTCCTTAATATTAAATAGTCTTAACACAACTGACAATTTTGTAAATAAAATTCATCCTCGATATAACAACTCTTCAAGGTCTCTTCCTCAAGTATATTTCACATGAGCTTTCTTAAAAGCATCTACTCCAATATCAAGAATCATATCTTCTAGCATATCGTTCATAAACTCATCATATTTAACTATATGTGAAATAAGTCTTTTTTTTATCACTTCTCCATTCCATACCCATTTCGTGTAATTTTGAATAATTTCATCACAACCTAAATGATTGAATATAACATCCCTTTGATGTTTTTGCGTATTTCAACAAATTTTACAAGGACACTTAAAAAACCCATTTTCGTCAGGAATGTTTTTTTCCTTCGTGAATTCAAGAAATTGAATCACTCCGTGCTCATATTCTTAAATTAATCTATTGGATCTCATCCAACTACGATCCATAATCACATACAGCTTCGGAAAGTAAAATAAAAATGAACATTCCAAAATAAAACAACAATCAACTACAAATACCAGAAAAATAACATTATATTATACCCTTAGTCTCAAAACCCATGACAATAATAACAAAAGCAATAACAACAATGATGATAACAACAATAACAATGGAAACAACAATAACAACAATGACAACAACCACAACAACAACTACTACAAATACATTAGCAACATGGAAAGAGTTTTACATACCGAAGATGTGATGAGAGGGTCATAGAAAAGTGTTGGTTTGAGGTTCGAGATTTCTTACTCACTAGAGAAGATGGTGTTTGAGTTTGTTAGGTGGAGAGAATGGTGTTTCATTTGCTAGGGCGTAAAAAGTGAAATAAACTTAACATTATGTTGAGTGAGTAAAATATTGTTTAAAGTTTACATCTCGGTTTTCAGAAAACCAAGAGAACATAACAAAGGTAAAAATTTCGTTCAATTTAATTAAATAAAATATTAATCAACATTTAATATGGGTTTTCTTAATAATCGAGGGATAAGATGATTTATAAAATAAAAGTGAAATTTTGGTTGTAATTAAAGTATAAATTTGCAGGAGTTAGGAATCGAAGCTTAACTCCTGAGCTACATATCTTGTCAGTTTTTTGCAAAATCGAGGGATAAGATTAAAATTTTAAACAGAATGTTGCGTTTCAGGTCATTTGACTTTGGATTTTCAATGGATGAGGTGAAAGTTTTGTTATAAAATGTATTATTTGTAGTAGTGAGAAAAATGGGAAGTGAACCCCAACCTTTCGATCGTGCAATCAAATTATTTGGATAATAATTTTGAACATATTTTGAAATTGTTGTTGTTGAGTTGATCACAATTCCTTAGATTGTGATTGGGTTGTAAGATTAACAATACCATATAAGATTCCAAATAATATCGATTTCATACTAGGTGCTCGACAAATTATCTTAATTGTTTTTTTGTGTGAATTATCATTGGAAATAGACTAGCCTTGTTGCTTTGCATTCAACTGGTTGTGTTTAATTGTGTTCGATCAATTTGTTATCCATTATAATACAATTATTACTATTACGCATATCCGAGATTTTTGATCCGGGATATTTCCACTTGCTTCCGCACCATAAAATTTTCAAAATTATTTTTTGTCAAAGTTTTTAACTCAGGATCTATTCACACTCTATAGATCCAAGCCTATTGTCTAACACATGTTTGGAAGTTATGAGAGTTTTCTTAATTTGGATAGTGATAGCGGTGGTGATACTGACTCATCTTTTCCTTTTGTTTCCTAAGAAATAGGAAAATCATGGAAACATGTTATTCTGAGGCTAAGGACATAAGTGAAGTTGGGCCCATTTACACCAACGATGACCAAATAGCCTCCCTTCAGCAACAACTTTCTTTCTCTTCCTCCGATATTTAAGAAGAAGTTATTTTAGATGTGTATTCTATAGTCGAGAATGCCAACATGGCCGCCAATGATGCCTGCAGTTCCCTAATCGACCTTGATATGGGTACGTCTGCCCTTAATTCGAACTCGAATTGAGATAGTGTAATATACTTTGCAAATATATGAGTACAAGAGAGATGTAGCAATCCAACCTTACAAACCCTAAGTTTTATGTTGATTCTGACACCTTTTCTTCCCTTGATCAAATCTTGATCAAGTAACCCAAGAATTCCGCTTCGATTCACCGTCTCATGCTACCTCTTTGCAAAACACCCATTGTTCTTCAAAGCTTTCACTCGATCGAATCCAAAACGCATAATTGTTATAACCTAAGATTTACCAATGTGATCCACCGTCCCACACTAATCCTTTACAAGAACCTCCCATTCTTTAAAGACTTCACTCGATCTGATTCGGATTGCGCAATATTGTCCAAAACCTTCAAACCATAAATGATCTTGAAAGAAAACCCTAGCTCGGTATTCTGATTTGAAATCCTCAAAGTTCTCAACCCAATTTACAGTATAATCAACCTAAACTGGGCGTTATCAACTCTAACTCTAGATGTCACCCAACCAAAAAATGATTATGTGTAGTTTTATTGTGTGTATACATAGAATGAGGTTGAAGATGATGAGAATGCTTTGAAATCCTGGTTTCGTATAGGTTTTATTCTCTAGAAACCTTCCTAAAAAATTATGCATGTACCATGTTTATTTATATATATATATATATATATATATATATATATATATATATATATATATATATATATATATATATATATATATATATATATATATATATATGAAGCAAAAGGAATGGAAAAGAATGCAAATTTTCAAGAATTTTAATGTATTTGTCGATACATACGATGCATGTGCCGACTTGTACAAGCAATGAGTCGACCTGTGCAAGTTATGTGCTGACCTGTAGAGGCGGCATGTCTAACAGAGCATGCATGCTTTAAAACTGCTACACATAAGTTGACCTATAAAACGTATGTGTCAACCTGTAGAATAAATTTTCTTCTATAGATCGACCTATAATGCGTATGTGGCGACCCGTATGATGTTACAAAAACAAGTTTTTGATGCACAAAACCTTTTCTTGATGCATGAATCGTTTCTAAACCAATTCCAAACATGTTGTCATGCTTCCTAATGCTAAAATACACAACTAGACTCAGATGATACCGTCCAATATACATAAACGTTAAAGTATCCTAGTTTTGACATCATACAAAATACATCTAACGGAAAGTTACACTCACAACATCTCTAGTTCCACTAATCAACAGTTCTGCCAGGACACCTAACATTCTTATAATAATAGTTCCATATGGTTATACGCTAGTCACGAGTCGAAGGTTCAACCAGATTTCCATCATCATCTAAATCCCTAATAATCTCTAAAAGGAAAAGGGGAAAAGGGAATATCAAATTTGTACCCGTGTAGGGTAAGAACATGAGTTTGTAGAGATATTGTAGTTGTTGAAGGTAGAAGAAACCTTTTGAAAACTTTAATAAGAAAGTTTGTGAAAAAGTAAAAATGTTGGGGTTCATCATTTTAAATAGGAGAAAGGGGTAATAAAAGGTTTCTTAGGTTTTTAATTAGATGTGAAAGTTTCTACATGTTTTTTACGTGCCAGGAAAATAAGTTAAGTTGGGCGTCCCAAGGATAAGTCATCATCGATGACATTAAAAGCCTCACACGCTTTTACTCCAACAAACATTCTTGGGACTTTCCAACTGACGTGTAACTCAGAGTCTGACACCTATAAATGCGCTGAGACTCGCATGAAGGCCTTAGCTAGCTTATCGCCTAAAACACTCAACTAACCTCTCGCATACGAAACTCAAATAATGTCTCGTCTGAGGGAATTTCACTTGTGTTTCATATAATGAGTTTAACTTAAGATCGTACCACTTACGATTCTTCTAGAAGATAAGAAGAATGAACTAAATCACTTTTTCATTTCTAAGCCCTCGTGCTTGAGGGATTATGTATCAATATATTTATAAAAGAACCTTAAAAAAGGAGACATTAATATCTTTAGTCTCCAACTTATCGGATCAACTGCCCCTTTATTAAATGTGTCACCCTTGTATTAGATGCATCGAGCTTCTCCAAGTTTAATAGCCTAAGTGCAAAAATGGGTGACGTGTCTTCCTCATGTAAGTTGGAAAGGGGCATGGGAAAGGTGAATCATGCTCCCCTGAATAGCATGAGGGAAACTTCCCATTCTCTGAGTAGTTGTTATCTCCAAGGACACCTAAGATCTAGACTATGTGTGGATATTAATATCCCATGAATGTGGTTGAGAGGGGAGAACAAATAACACATAAGTACAGTCATACAAGAGTTTTTCACTCCATGTGAGGTAGCTCTCAACCCTTAACAATCTTAAAGCCTCAAACAACCCTTAATCCCTGAGGGTTGTCATTTTAACGTGTGTGTGTATATATATATATATATATATATATATATATATATATATATATATATATATATATATATTCTAAATTTGGAATGGAAAAACGGGCCCGATCCACCGGACATGCCAGGTTTGCCCCCACTTTTTTTGTGGCATGAGCCAAAGTTTTACGCCCGCAGTCTATCCTATCCCATTTTTTGCATGCTTTTGCGGGTGCATGTATTAACATAATTCTTTTGTATCTTTAGACTTAAAAGATGAAGTGCTAGCAAACCCCTCTTGCCCCGCTCTCATTTTGGGGTCTGCCCTAATTTTTTCAAAAAATTTGTGCCACGGATCTTAAGGAATTGACACCTCTAATATAAAGTGACATATAACTTATTAAATTTATTGGAACTTAAAAAAGGATTATGTTTTTTTTTTGGACAAATTAACTTAATTAATATGTTTTATTTGAGTTAAATAAATATAAACAAGATCAATCTTTTTAACTAAGATTTATTTATATTTATGTATTTGTTATATTTATGTATTAGCCTTAATAAATTATTGATATTTAATATCTTAAAAATAAAAGACGGGTTAAGATTTTTAAAATAAAATTGTTAAAGTAATTCGTTCTTTACTCACCCTTTATAGTTTATATATAACCAAACAATTGTGCTGGTAGATAATTGACATATTATTAAATAAAAAAAAGAAGCTTCGACTTTAGAAAGATTTGCAGCATGACATAAAGTATGTCTGAGTCATCTATCCATTGATAATTCAAATTCATAATAGTGAAAGGAAAGGGAAACAAAATAATAAATAAATAAACAAATAATTAAATAAAATAAAATTAGTTAAAGAGTTGTTTATCGAAAACGTTATCTTGTTTCTGTTTGGATAGTTTGCTTCTCTCTTTATTTGGGCTTTGAGGATCCCTTATATTTGTCTTCTATAAAAAAAATCAAAGTCCCATCAATTTAAAAATACATTTTAAAAAATATTTATATAAAAGGATATAAAATTATACATAAATAATAATAGTTAAAATTTTATGAAAATAAATTAAAATATTTATATGGTAAGGTTGTTGATTTTTTTACGTGAAAGACGCCAAGTCAAAGTTGTTTTATTTCGTTAGGTTAGAAATATGACACATACATTTCCCCTTTAGAAAATCTTCTATTTCTTATCCTTCAAACAATAATAATAATAGAATAGTTAAGAAATCAAACCATTAGATTATTATTTTTTGAGATCAAACTGCTAAAATATGGGACAATGAGTTTTCTTGGTGAGGATGGAAATGTTGTCGGAGAAGATCACCGAAGGTGAAGAAGTTCATAACAATGATGATGAGTTATGATGATTTGTTTCTGAAAAAACATCCACAACAATCTGATAAAGAAACCTGGATTTCGACCAACACATTTGATGAATACTTAGTGTGTTTCTAAATTTAAAAAGCTTTTAAAATTTAAAACATTTTGTTTGGTGTTCTCTTGCATTTTCCTAAACGATCAGACAACTTTATTTTGAATAACTTAAATAGGAAAAGTTGATCTGAGGTAGATTTTGTTAAACTTGAATTTAACTTTTTCAAAAATTTAAGTCCAAATTTAAGAGGTAGTCTATTATAAACTTATTTTTATATGTGAGTCTGACTTTTTAGAAAGTTTGATAGGTTTATTATCCTATTTAAAAGTCTATTTCATTGAACATTTTTAAAAAAGAAATTTAACTAATTTTTAAATAGATTAATGACAGACTGCAAGCTTACGGCAAATGTCAGAATAGTAAAAAAGTACTGAACCTCAATGACCAATAATTAATTAGTGATTTCTATCGTATATATGTAAAGCTAGAGCAATCGAATAGTAGAAAAATAAAGTGACTTAAGTGAAAAATCACTAAAGTTAAAACAACTTATTTGAAAAAACACTTCTATGAAAATAACTTAATTGAATGAAAACACTTCAAATATATATATAACAAACATGATTTAGGGTTATGACTCCTATCTTAGACGTCTCCGCGTGACTTAAGCATTTCTATTACGAGAATCCAGACTCATTTTATAAAAAAAATAGATTATTATGGCAATACCTACTTTCATCAGCTTAGTGTCCTACATCTAACGAACGGGATGTTCGCCGACTTTCGCTCATTCGTTAGTGGTCATTACATTTGCACAACTATTAAAAATTGAAACTTTTCTAAATTTCGTTCGATCACTTTCCTGGCTTCGGACTTGATTGTTTAAAAACGGCTTCCCGACGTTCACCTCTACCCTTTCAGCGTAAGGAGAACGCCTAAAAACACTCATACTTTTGTAGCGAGGTTTGAGTTAAAAATTCAGACTTTTAAAATAAAAAGGGTAGAATTCTCGTAACTAGCTTAAGTTCATGCAAATAGTCATATGATAGGGTTCATAACCCTTAGTCTCTTGTGGACTACTCACTCATGGTGAGGAATGATCTAGTCAAAGCAATTACTACATATAAAGACATAATTGATAAAAAATATAGATCAAGCGATAAACAAAAATCGGAATAATGGAAAAGTAGTACTTGAATTAAGAATTTGATCCAGCTTCTCCAATCGAAACTTTTACTATATACGGTAAAAATAAGTGTGAAAACATAAAATGGAATGAAAAAACTGGATAAAAACTCAAGACTACCTATGAGCTTTTATATCAAAAACTAAACATGGAAAGAATCTCCCTAGTTCAATGCCAATTACAAACAATGAATATCATATCCAAGCAATCAAAAATCTTTAAGCAGATGGAATCAGGCCAGAAAAGGAAACGAATCGGAGAAAAACTCGCCTTCATGTTATGGCCCGTAATAGCCATTATAGGTGGCCGTAATAGGCCTTTGGTATTTGTACTAGGACACTTTAAAATAGGGTTGGAGGGTCATGTATGTTACGGCCCGTAATAGCCATTAAGGGTGGATGTAACAAGCCTCTGGTTTTTGTCTGGAGAATTTCTGATTCTTCGTCTTTTTCCGCATTTTATCCACTTTCCTCCTTCATCCGCTTGGAAATATGACCTTAAAACAAAGGAAACATAATACTGAAGCGTAAAACATGGTAAAATGAAAGGAAAGCGAAGTAAAATGGTAAAATATGAAGGAAAAATAATTAATAAAAATGTTATAAAACCACTTACAAAACTCCCCCAAACTTAGAACGTTGCTTGTCCTCAAGCAACAAAGCTTGCATAGAATTTTTTTGGATCAAGTGGTTTACTTCAAATGAAAGAGCTTGTGAAAATGAAGCATGTAGTACTCATACGTGAGTTTTTGTTCCGATTGGCTAGGTCTAGTTCTCTTGGTAGTCATCTATCATTTTTTGTGCCAAAATTATTTGTTTCTCAACCAACCAACCATACATGAAAGTCTTTTTAATTATGCCGGATTGTCAATATAAACTAATCGGGAAATACTTCTCAGAGTCGAGTACTATGGCGCAAATATATACGTTGGACCCGCGTCCTTACTCTGAGAGATCTAGGGTGTTTGGGTCATACCTAAGTTTTCAAACTTTTCCAATGTCCATAGTCCTAGCCTCTCTTCCCTCAAACTCTATATACTTCATCAACATCCCTCAAAATCAAAGCTTTTAAAAGAATTATTTTATACTGTCCTAATTTGGGAGAGAATTTAAAAGTGATTTTTAGGGAATAAAACTAACAAAATAAAATAGAAAATAAATGACAAAAAATAAGAAAATAATGAAAATAGGTAAAACCCCTCAAACTTGAACCAATCATTGTCCTCAATGTTTTAGCGCAAGAAAGGTGGGATGGACTCACATCTATCCTCACCGAGGAGTAGGGAAATGCAACATTAGATGTTGCATCGTTGCTTTCATATCATCCAGAATTGTGCCTTAATGGGTTTGCTCTACCCTCATATCCCGGAGTTAATTCTGAACCCAATCCCATCTATCCTGCTT
The DNA here is from genome assembly GCF_024323335.1 of Lathyrus oleraceus. Lineage (NCBI taxonomy): Eukaryota > Viridiplantae > Streptophyta > Magnoliopsida > Fabales > Fabaceae > Lathyrus > Lathyrus oleraceus. The sequence goes on from NC_066585.1 coordinate 73,000,389, forward strand.
TTTGTCGATGTTCCGACTTCATTATAGGTAGGTCGGGTGGCTGCTACAGTATAATCTGTTAGTAAAATCGAATTCGCCCTCCTTCTCAGATGAGACATCCGGAGAATCGACGCCGCCATATACAACCAATTCATATCAATATCAACCCTTATTTTTCTTGGGTTGGGTAGGTCAAGTATGGCAATGTTATTCATCATCACCAAGTAAATATTGCCTTCCCAATGGATTATGCCTTTGTGGATGAGGGATTACATGTCGAATTTGGATCTTCCCTCAACAATACGTTCATCTTCAAGGTTAAATTCAAGACCTAAATGCTCGGCAATAAGGGTGATCATTCCTTCAACCGAGATGTCACCGGATGAAGCCTATGCAACTCGTCCTAAGTAATTTTCCGCAAAAAAGGCGTCATTAAGGAACTTATTATTAAGCATATAGTGCATGAAGAAAAGTTCCTTTGGAAAGATACATCAGTGTTATCGCCTTGGCCAAACATGGTGTAGGCCATGGATTTTTGGATATACCTAAAGATCGAGTTTTGGATTTTTAAGGCCTTAGAATTTGCAGCAGTGTAATCATGATGTCCGGTAATGGAAGCCCATAAACTAGAAAAATCAAAACCATGTGGGACTTCTCTGGGACCAAAGACGGGTAAACGAAGAATTAAACCTAAATCCTCAACATTTAACACAATGTCTTGGTTGAACAACCGGAATTTTAGAGTACCATAGTAGTATCTCATACCATCAACCCACTTTTTCTCTAACTTGAATGTTAGGGTGCTCAAGAATTCAAGGGTAATACACTCATTAGTGGGAGTGTCCCTTTGCATAAAATCTAGCAAGCCAATATTGCTAAACAACCTATCAACTTCACTTTTCAATCCTAAAGTACATAGAGTTTGTTCACACATCTACCTTCTTGGAGTGAGTTTGTGCTTGATCAGGTCCAAATATCTCTTTCCTTGCTCATCATCTTCAAATACAATGTTGTGAGGATTTTGTGCTCTCGTGTTTCCTCTCTTCCTTGGCCTAGATGATTTGGGTTCTTTCCCCTTTACACTTCTCTTGGGAGGCATTCTTGAGTTTTGAAAAGTAGATTATTAAAATTTTTGATTTTTTCCAAAATTGAACCCGGAATATGGTTTAGGGTGAGGAGCTAGAAAGGTTTTGTGAAGTGTGTTTGTAGTTTTGAGTTGTTATATGGGTAAAGTTGAAGGTTTTTAAGTTGGCTTTTGATGGAGTTTATGGAAGTTTTGGGAGAGAGATAGAGGTTTAAGGGATGAAGATGGTAAGATTGGAGAGAGAGAAAGATAATGATAAATGGGGTTTAAAAATCAGATTTGATTTGTTTAGTGGATATTGAATGGAGTTAATTGGGTGTGAGAGAGGTGGTGGGTTGGTGATTAGGAGAGAGGTTGATTTCAAAAGTTTGAATTTTTTTCGTTGGGCCCTTTTACGGGTGGCCGTAACAGGCCTCTGCTTTTTGTATGGAGCGTGACAATTAGATGGATGAGAGTCTAGCAACTATTACGGCTCGTAATGGCTGTTACTGGTGCCTGTAATAGCTTGTTGGTTGCATCGTTATTTTTTTTTCTTGGTTTTAGTTTGGTTTTTCGGGCAGAGTTTCAATGTCGATTTTTCTCAACTTTTCAACTGTACAAATGTCTTTTGCCTTCTCCTTTGAGTACCTATTAATTACCTGAAAAGAAAACAATGAAAACGAAAACAACAAGAAAATAGATATTTACGAAAAGGCGTGGGTTTCCTCTCACGTAGCACTTCATTTAACTTCACATGACTCGACAGTTCCCGAGTGTTCCTCTCATGAGGGTTCCATCTCCAAACTTGGGTCCCTAGAATTCCCTTTTGCAAGCTTGGTACCCCAACCAATCATCTTTATTCAAGTCATACATTCATCTTTTTTCTTCCTTTGAGGAAGTTCATACACTAAATCAACATCCTCATGAATCTTTTCTTTCTCTCTTTCTTTCTTTTTAGGCCCACCCCATGTGGTCGTCTCTCTTATAAGGTTAAGGTTATGGTGTGAACTTTTGGCATCAAAAATATCCTGATCATTACAGAAGTGAAATCCTAACTTATCTTCCCATACCTTAATGGTTAGCATCCCTTGTTTAACATATATAACATTTCTGACCGTGGCTATGAAGGGCCTCCCTAGGATAACTTGAATACTATGATCCTCCTCTACATCCATCACCATAAATTTGGTCGGTATGTATAGTTTTCCCACTTTGACGGGCATATTCTCTAGAACTCCTAACACAGGTTTTACCGTCTCATCGGCAAGTTGTAGACATAAGTTAGAGGGTTTCATCTCTCCTAGGTTAAGCATCCTATGACTGGCTACGAGTATCATGCTAACACTAGCACCAAGAACATAAAGGGCATTAAGAAACTTTAAAATATCCTATCTCACAAGGGATCAAGAAATTCCCAAGGTCTCCTAACTTAGGGGGCATTCCGTGTTGAATCAAAGCATTACACTTAGCAGTGAGTTTTATGGTTCCACAATCCTTCAATTTCCTTTTCTTGGAAAGGATTTTCTTTAGGATTTGCTCGAAGATGGGAAATTGAGATAGAGTCTCAGAAAAATGGATGTTGGCATAGAGTTTTTTCAATAACTCTACGAAGCTCATGAGGCGGGCTTCCTTCTTAGTTTTAACGGTTTCTTTCTGAGACAAAATCTGAACTTTATAGGAGTGAAGCAATGTGAGTTTCTTTCTTTCCTTCCTCTTCAATGACCTCCTTTTCAGGGGGTGTTGGTGTGTCTTTCCTAATCTCACAAATTATCTTCCTAAAACGATCATAAACCTCTATTTCCTTCCCATTTAAACTAACCAATTATTCATCACTTAGGGTGGTTATAACATTCAAATGTCCCCTAGGATTTTTCTCGGGTTGTCCCAAAAAAGCTCCTGGAGACACGGAGGTGGATGCTTGTTGCTGAGAAACTTGGGATATTTGAGTCTCCAGCATCTTAGAATGTGTAGAAATACCATCAACCTTGATATTTAACTGCCTAAGGACATCGTTGATGTGGAGGTTTTGATTTTTGAACTCTTAATTTAGGTGAGTTTGCGTCGCCTTGAAGTTCTCCACCATCAAATCTAGATTAGATTTTTTTTGTAACTAAGGCGACATTTTAGAAACCTGGTGGTCCCCTAATCTAATGAGGTAGGTTGTTTTGTAAGAAAATTTTGGGTGGCTTCACCACCCAGAGTTGTATGTATTCGAGTACGGATTGTTCCGTTAGTAATTATTCACAAAGTTCACATTGTCCTGAATAAACCCTCCTGTGAGAATCATTTGACAATCGTTACTTGTATGCCCATTTATGCCGCAAATTTCACAGTTGAAGTTCGCGGGGGAAACAGAGGCTACATGGGTAGGACTAGGAGTGGTGATGCTCAAATCATCAAATTTCTTAGAAAGAGCATCGACTGTGGCATTCATGTGATCAAGTTGACTCACTTCATACATCCCTCCAGTTTTAGGGGTGGTTTTAGAAACAACTTGTCGAGCGCTTCCCCAAGAATGATGGTTTTTGGCCATGTCCTCTATAGGTTTATAGGCCACATCTTGTGGACTATTCATAAAGGATCCTCCATAAGCCGCATCAAGGGTCATCCTTGTGAAGTAAAGGAGATCGTTATAAAAATTATGGATTATCATCCATTTTTCGAACCCATTGAAAGGGAAAAGCCTTTATAAGTCCTTAAAACGCTCACATGCGTTAAACAAAGATTCTCCCTCTTATTTCCTAAAATTATTTATCTCATTCCTAACTTGGGTTGTCTTACTCGGTGGAAAATGCCGTTCGAGGAAAGAGGCTTTCAATTAAGCCCAAGAAGTTATCAAATTTTCAGGCAAGGATTGAAGCCAACCCCGCGCTCGATCTCTCAGAGATAAGGGGAAAAGTATTAGGTGAATAGTATTTTGGTCAACGTCGTTTGCCTTAACAGTACCATAGTTATCGAAAAAAATAGATAGGTGCAAGTTTGGGTTTTCCAAAGTTAACCCTCAAAATTGGTCTTGTTGGATCTTACCTATCAATGAAGGCTTAAATTTGAAATTATTTTCCCCAATAGGTGGGTTCACGATACTGCAGTGCGGTTCCTCTTCGGTCGGAACCGCATAATATTTCAAAGGTTTTGTATCAACAACGAGTTCATCCATAGCAAGTTGCCTTTGAGTTTGGCGCCTTTCTATTAAAAAAAAGTGCTCGATCTCGTCAACGAGTTCGACTATAGTATCAGTAGAACGTGTTTTTCGCATACAAAAGTAGCGGTAGAACTTAAACATATAAAAATAAAAACTCTAGTCTCTACAGTGGTCAGATAGAACTTTAATATTAACGTAATTGGTCCCCGACAATGGCGCCAAAAACTTGACACTCTGCAAGCGTACGGAAAATGTCAGAGTAGTAAAAAAAGTATCAAACCTTATAGACTAATGGTTAGTTACAAATTTCTATCTTATCTATGTAAAGCTAGAGCAACTAAATCGTGGAAAAATAAAGCGACTTATGTCTCTCAGTTTCATCACAAAATAAATAATATGCTCCCCAGTGTTACATATCAGATCATAACTAAAGCTAACAAGAACAAACTAAAAGAAATAGCTCCAGGAGCTAACTTCCACTCACAACAACGTCTCTACTCTTGAGTATCTGATGCCCATGTAAATGAAACATTCAAATAGAAGGGGTGACAATTCATTTCAATAATAACAACATAGAACGTAAAATAGAGTACAATATCTATACAATCATGCATAATAACATATCACATTCTCATGCCCAAATTATCATCAGCATCACATACAATAACATCATCATCACACATAGTCATATTTCACGCATATAATTCATTCATGTTATACGACTCACGACAACGACTCATATGCATGTGGTACCAATTCATCATTTGGTTCTTCTTACGAACCCAATTCTCCCTTCGGAATCCCGAACTTCCCCTTCTGAGTTCCGGATAAGTCTTTGTCCCCCTTCGGACCTATGACTTATCTCCTTCAACATATCAACAATGGATGTATCCAGGGACGGAGGTATGATATTCAAAGGGTGGGCCTATGCCCCCACTATAATTATAATTATTTATTATTAAGTGTTATAAATAATATGTTTATATAATAAATAATTTTAATAAAATAATAAGTAATCAACTTTTTTTTCCATTCCTATTAATTAATTTTGACTTTTTTGAATCACAAACGAATGACTCTCTCTTCCTCTTTCCCTTACTACAAAATACGTATTTAATACTGATTCCTTCTTTATTATTGATATTTAAAAAGCTTTTTTTTAATTTTAATCTTTATGAATTTATTATTTACTTTATTATTGTAATAAAAGATAAAATATTTTGTTACCTTATTGAACTTGAGATTGTACTAATGTTTGAAATTGTTGTGTTTGTATCTATTTTTTAGTACTAGTATGAACCATTTTTTAATATGATTTTAATTGTATTATTTATTTTTCATTTTTAGTAATAAGCAATGAACATTTTTAAAAAAATAAAACTAATAGAGGAATCTTAGACTCTTAATCCTCAAACACTTGATGAACGTGGAAGCTTTAAATTTGGGTTGTTCATGAAAAAAAAGATTTTTCAAGTTGAAAAAACTTCATAATGATCTCGGTTTAAGGCAAAAAAATATTAGTATTCTTCCAAGTGATTGAGATGAAATTTAAATATATTATTTATAAAAGGGTCGTTGACCGCTCTACTCAAAAATTTTGGCTCTGCCCCTGGATGTATCGAATGGTAATAATGCAATTAACACAATAATTATAATAATATTTCGTGATCCACAATCAATCAGACAATTGCAACCATACGTAACGTAATCCATCCTTACGTACTACCCTAATATAATCAAACACATTATCCAAATCATTCATAACACATCATCCAAATCATTCATAACACATCAAATAATTTGCCAATACGGACCTCGTCCATATTCGTCACATCATACACTTCTTTTCTACCTACTTCCAACCTATGATAAAATCGTTAAAAATATTTTATCCAAAAAAAAATTTATAGCCCTCTATTTCAGCTAACCAGTAATTTAAACACTGTCCCAAAATAACTTACGAGTTGAAAATTATGATAAAAAACGTGTACAAATGCGTTACTAAAATGTTGCTGTTTTTCTGAAATTTCCAACACGATTTTCATCTTCTTCAACCCCAAAAATATTCATAAAATCATCACCAAAAATATTTTACCTCTGAAACAAAGTTATACTCCTCTTATTTAGCTACCCAACACTTCAAATCCCGTCCCAAAATAATTTATAAGTTAAAAATTATGATCAAAACCGTGCACAAATGCTTTACTCAAAAGTTGCTATTTTTCTGAAATTTCCAACACGACTTTCATATTCTCTTATCCCAAAAACATTCATGAAATCATCACCAAATTTGTTTTATGGTTTTAAATTCAGTCATAAATATACATATATCAATCATTACTTATATTCATATAATCATGAATCTATATACTATATCAATTCCTAAAAACTTCAAACATTATCGATGGTGAACATAATGAACACTTTAGAACATAAATTGTATTCAACAGATATCAACATGCATCATCAATCCAAAAAGAATTAAACATTCCTCTACCCTTTCATTTACATCCCTATTATTGAACCAAATTCTCACCCTTACCTTGTAATTCCAGAAAAACTCAAGCTTTTGGATATGATTTCTCTTCCCTAGAGCTTTCCTTAGGTTTTTCTTGCTTTTCTCTTCTCTTGCCTCTTTTTCTCCAATTCCAAAATTTTCACCTCACTTCTCTCATCATAAAAGAAAAACCTAATTTATATCTTTCTAATATTCCACTAAGGCCCAACTTATTACTAACTTACATTATTTATTTTAGGCTTAAATAGTCTTTTGCTCCCTGTAAGTTAACGAGTTTTTTATTTTAGTCCTTGTATTTTTTTTGTTGGTCTGAGTCTCTATATTTCACTTCTATTTATATATATATTAAATCCAATACTTCAAATTGTATTGCGACACTTAACACACTCTTCTTCCAAAACAATCCACATCATCCTATTAGCTTATGTGGACATCTTCTATTAAACCACTCATCAAAACACCATTATTTATCCACATCCATATTTTGACTCTTAAAGTACCAAAATAGTCACTACTATTAACAATAATATTAATACAAATAATAAATAATAATATAATATTTGGCTAATAATAATAATAATAATAATAATAATAATAATATATAATATCTAGATACCATTATTAGAAATAATATTATTTATAAAATAAAAGAGAATGTTTAAAAGAGAGATTTTGATCTAATTAATTAATTAATTTTTTTTCAATATTATTATATTATTTTATTCTTAAAATCTTCAAACAATATTCTTTTTTTTGGTTACTACCAAAATAGTCACTACTATTACCAATAATATTAATACAAATAATAAATAATAATATATTATTTGATTAATAATAATAATAATAATAATAATAATAATATAATATAATATCTAGACACCACTATTAGTTACAAATGAAGAGTTTTATGAAACGGTGAATGTAATGAAATTTTAAATTATAAATTCAGTCACATGATATATATTAAATTTAGTAGATTTTGTTGTAGTTATAAACTCAATCAAGATATATGTGATGTTTGATTTTCTCCAATAATATTATTTTATTATTCTTAAATAGTCAATTTATTTCATTTTTTTCTTTAATAGATAAATTTCTCTTACTGTCTCCCTCACACGTATCTTTTAGAACTTGATGCATAGATCTAATTAATTAATTAATTTTTTTCAATGTTATTATATTATTTTATTCTTAAAATCTTCAAACAATATTCTTTTTTTTTTGTTACTACCAAAATAGTCACTACTATTACCAATAATATTAATACAAATAATAAATAATAATATATTATTTGGTTAATAATAATAATAATAGAATATAATATAATATCTAGATACCACTATTAGTTACAAGTTTTTAGTTATACTCTTTTAATTATTATAAAAATTAACGTTTAGAAAATGAAGAGTTTTATGACACTGTGAATGTAATGAAATTTTAAATTATAAATTCAGTCACATGGATATAAATTAAACTTAATAGATTTTGTTGTAGTTATAAACTCAATCAAGATATATGTGATGTTTGATTTTCTCCAATAATATTATTTTATTATTCTTAAATAGTCAATTTGTTTCATTTTTTTTCTTCTTTAAATAGATAAATTCCTCTCACTGTCTCCCTCCCACATATCTTTTAGAACTTGATGCATAACCTGACAAAAATTGAGATGAATTGGTGAACTATTCAACACCGATTAAAAAAATGATTTTTCTATCTTTATCTAATCCAAAAGCTCTTGGAAGATAAATAGATAAATTCCTCTCACTTTCTCCCTCACACGTATATTTTAGAACTTGATGCATACCTAGATAAAGAATGAGATGAATGGGTGAACTATTCAACATTGATTCAAAAAAAAAGATTTTTCTATCTTTATCTAATCCAAAAGCTCTTGGAAGGTTTCATCTTTTTGTTTTACATCTATTCAAATCAGTTTTTTGTCCATAATTTTTTGTATAAATTTTAATTTTTTTGTTTTGGTAAGATTTAAATTCATTTCATAAATATTAATTTTATTATATTTAAATTCATTTTATATTCATATTTATATAGTCTAACATAATTTTTAATTATTATTTTGCAGGTTTTGTAATTTGAGTGACAGTTCAATCGGCCCCAACTCCTACAAACAATCTTAGAACGAAAATTGAAATACACGTCTCTTACAATCATTCGAAGAAACACAATTCTAGAAAATGCAGTACATATGCTTTCGTTCAAATATTTTTATTTTTTGTATTGATTTTTATTTTATTTTTTTGGTTTAATTTCCATCCTCTTTCTTCATAATTCTAGAATTATAGTATTTATGTTTTCTTTCGAATATAAATTCTTATTAATTTTCTTAGTATAAATTCTAATTATTATCTTAATTATATTTTATATTCAAAATTATTTTGATATATGTTGTTTACTGTCTTTTTAATAAAGATGCACATAAATTTACGGGGCTTCAATTTCAAAGTTCATATAAATTTACGGGTCTTCAATTTGAAAGTTTATAGTCTCTACGAATAATAATCATTTAGATCATCAAATTTTTTGAACTATAATACACATGTTTTCGTCCAGATATAACCATACAAATTAGATTGTTATTTTTTTGTTTAGTTTCCTTCTTTCTCTTACGATCTCTTTCAAATATAACCATTCCAACAATATTTAATTTCCATTTAATTGTTATGAAGTTATTCTTTGATTTAATTTCCTTCCTTCTATTTTAAAAGGTTTTTGTGGTTTAGCTATATGGAATAGTTGATGTTTTTATTATTTATAAAAAATATTTTATTCCTTTAGACAAACTATTTCTAACAATACTATAATTAGTGCATATAGATAATATTTAATTTTTATTTCTAACAATCCTATAATTAGTGTATATATATAATATTTAATTTTCATTTCAATTGTTATGGAGTTTTATTTTTTATTTCTTTCTAATTGTGGCCAATAATAATCTATGATTCTACATTCATATTTAATAATTAATGACTTATTAAAAAATTAAAATTTATTCTCACTATTTTAATTATTTATCAATCTAAATTCTGACTCTAAATAAAACGAAATCATGTATTATCACAATGACACTTCAACAATTTTTGTGCCCCATCATCTAAATTCCTACGTGTCACACTCCAAAACTCTTCTTCACTTTTTTAAAAAGAAAACACACATACTTATTCCCTATGAAACATCGTGAGTTCGAATCCTAACAAAGATAAAAATTAATCAACACCCGCGCATCGCGCGGGTCTTTATCTAGTTTGTATTGGTTTTAGTCCCTAAAAGTAAAATTCGCATGAAACCTTGCTAACTTACGGGGATCAACAAACTATTTTAGCATTTATTTTAGTTCTCCACAATTCACACTTTCCATCCCAAACTCATTACTTTATTTTATTTTATTATTTTATTTAATTAATAACACTAAAACATTATTTTAATTAATTAAATAATTAAATAAATCTATCAACCTTTAATTACTCTTCACACTCTATACCTAAGGGTCACCCACCCTTGTTGTCCTAACAAATCTCAATTATCACACAAATAATGATTAGGTACACACATAAAATTATAATTAATTAATATAAATAATTTCTAAAAAAACAGTGTGTTAAACCAACTCCTCTCGAAGAAAATACATTAGACAGATGCTGACCAAGAACGTAATATCCCATGGATTTCCTAATGGACAACAGGTATAAGCAGGAATCAATATCACCTTCTCAAGCAGCGATTCTGTCAGAGTCCTGCCTCATGATAATGACCCCATGGTCATAATTGTTCAACATGAACAATGGGATATCAAGTGAATCATGATTCATCCTTGGAGCTCTGCTGATGTCCTATTTTAGGACACTTTCCAAAAACTTCAGTTTGGCCCTAATGATATCAAAGTGTTCCAAGGTTCGGTAATAGGACTGTCAGGTGGGTATATATGTGATGGACCGCATATCCTTTGAGATAACTTTTGGTGAAAGAGAAGATACCAAGGCGGTTAAAGTCTTCTACCTTATATTAGATGTCTTATCACCCTATAACATCATTTTGGGTCGACCCACCATTATTCACTAGGAGCGATTGTTTACACCCAATACCTGGTCCTGAAATACTCGTTGCTTGGTGGGAGAGTGGGAGAAGTTCGAGCTAACTAGCAAAGTGCGCAAGACTTTTATCAAAGCAAGTTGGTGGTGGAAAGGGAAGAGCTCGCCTTGTGGGCACCGCCCACCCAAAGGGGCCTGATGCAAAGATAGATTACTGTGATCCCAGGCTGGGCGGGGAGAACGAGAGACTGATGTTGTCGAAGGAATTGAAAGAAATTAGGATAGGACCATTAATCCATCAGGTAACAAAGATATGCACCTCCTTAAGCGAAGAAGAACATCAGCAAGTCTACCAACTCATAAAAAAACATAGATCTGTTTTCCTAGGCTCCAATTGACATGCCAGGAATAGAAACCGGAGTGGTATGCTACCGCCTCGGTGTCAACCCCCTGGCCAAGCCAATGGCGCAGATGAAGCATAAAGTTTGTGAGGAGAAAATATTTTCCATTGACGAAGAATTCGGTAAGCTATCCAACGTCGGTGTCATCAAGGAAACAAAATATATAACCTGGTTGGCCAACATGGTGTTATTGAGGAAAACAAAGACTAAGTGGCATATGTGTATGGACTTCACCGACCTTAATATTTCCTTCCCTAAGGACCCATATCCTCGGCCAGATATCAATTTGCTGATTGATGGGTCCTCATACTATTTCCCATTGAGCTTCATGGATGCCTACTCAGGGTACAACCAGATTTTGGTGGATGTCCTGGACACCCCTAAGATGACCTTCATGTCGAATCATGGAAACTACTACTACAATTGCATACCCTACGTCCTTAAGAATGCTTGTTCCACCTACTAGCGACTCATGGGTGCTATGATCTCCCGCCAGATAGGGCGAAACCTAGAATTTTATGTTGATGATAAGATAGTGAAAACCACTAAGGGGCGGATCCATGTTGTGGACATGGTGGATGTCATGCATTTAGTAAGGAATTATAACATGCATTTTAATCCCACCAAGTGTTCTTTAGGGGTTCAAGTCGAGAAGTTCCTTTGGTACATGCTGAATAAGAGAGGCATTAAAGCCAATCTGAGTAATTTTGGGCCATCATTAATATTAGAAGCCCCACAAATCTCAAGGAAGTACAACAACATACAGGTCGCCTTGTCGACCTATTCCGCTTCCTCTCGTGTGTGGGAGACAAGGGTTTCCTCTTCTTCACCTCCCTAAAGAATAAAGAGAGGTTTTAGTGAACCATAGAATGCGAGAAGGCCTTTTCAAAGGTAAACGCCTTCTTTACACCACCACCCATTCTTACTCGCCAGAGAAAATAATCGCCACAACTACTCTACCTCTCAATCACAAATTAGGCGATGAGTTTAGTACTTGTCCAGTAGACAAATAAGGAGAAAAGGGTCGTGTATTTCGTAAACAGGGTGTTTAAAAGTGCTAAAACATGTTATCAGAAGATTGAGAAAGCTAGTGCTCGTTATCTTTGTCATAGAGAGAAAGTTGTGACCATATTCCTAGGGACCCAAAATCATTGTCAATACCAACTATCATGTTTAACAGGTCCTAAAAAAACCAGATCTAGCGGGAGTAATGGTATTCTAGGCGGTAGAACTCTTAGCGTATGATATCCAGTACGTCCTAAGAGAAAGCACCAAATCCTAAACTCTAACAGATTTTGTGGCATAATTTAGTTCTCCTAAAGACAAAGAGATTCCCCCATAATGGATATTATCCATAATTTAGTTCTCCTAAAGATAAAGAGATTCCCCCATAATGGACACTATCATTTGATGGTGCCTCGAATGTGAAGGGGAGTGGGGCATGAATAATCATTTGATGGTGTTCTTCAAGAGCATTTGTTCCAACTCAAGATGATACTTATTAACAATCTCCATAAATATCCTTATGGAACAATATTCTACCCCTGGTTAGAAAATCTTGTTATAATCAATTCTCTCAACTTGTGTAAATTCCTTAGACATGTGTATTAATTTATACCTTATTTGTTATACTCCCAAAATTCTTTATTCTTTCTTGAAGATATGCTTGAATTCAAATACTATTTCTTTGTTAGGTATCTCCACAAGTTTCCTTTCCAGGTTCTTTTCTAACGAATTCATTTTCTTATTCACTGCCTTTAATCAGTTCATACTTTCTTTGCTCTCATTGAATTCCTTGATTGTGTTATAATTCAAGTATTGCACCTCTTCAATTGAATTTAGAGAAAAACAATATTACTTTTTCCTATCTCTTGCAAATTGATAGTTAAGGCTCGGTGTTGTTTATCTTTCTCTAGAACTTCATAGTGGGGGATTGTACTCTCTTTCTTCCCTTGTTTCACTAGTGGAAGGCTCTATATCAAACAAACTTATGTCTAGCCTTGTTTGTGAGTCTTAATAATTTGGGTTTTTGTACTTCATCCTCGTGTGGATCTCATCAAAAGTAACATAATTTCTATTAGGAATATACACAAACGCCAAACCTCTATAGGTATCTTAAAGTTTATTCATGTTGATGAATAATTGTTGATCACCTATTATTCCATACTCATAGATTTCCCCTTAAAATCTTGAGAAACACAACATCAAAAATCATACATTTAACACACTCCAAGATGGTCTCATTCACATGTTTAGGGACACCATTTTGTTCTAGTTCTTATGCAACAATCCATGTCTCTAAATACGTTTGTTTCTTACAAAAAAAATCAAACTACTAAATTCAGAGCCATAGGAAACCTTTAAAATTTCCACTTTAGTTCCTATTTGATTTTCTATAAGAGTATATCATTCCTTTAATTTATCAAACATGTTACTTTTATTTTTCAAATTTTGAAGCCATACTCTTATAGATAATGTTGGTCAGGTGACTTCAAGTACAAAAGGGGGTGAATTGTGTTATTTAAAATTCATTATTTCTTTAGTAGTTTTATCAATTACACTTGAAATCATGTTAGTAGTTTATTACAAAAAGAGTAAATAGCAGCAAAAGTAAATAGTATAAATTAAATAGGATAAGGGTTAGAGAAATTGCACCAAAGAGCTATCTAAGTTTGGCCGAATGTTGACCTAGTCATGTCCCCAAGAGAACTTCATGAGAATTTGACTATGAAGTTTGAGCCTTTAAAGGTTATGCCCACAAATCAAAGATATATTTTACTCCATGTTAAGCTTACGATCTCTTTAGATATTTTTAGGCTTATCTCAATAAAAAACACATAATTTTTTTTTGGGAAAGTTCCAGAAACCAAAGCAGAGATTTTACGACTTATTTTTCAGGAAAGTTCCAGAAACCAAACTCGATTTCCCAAGAGTATCGCACCATTAAGAATTAAAATAAGATCTCAACTAATACAAATTCTTCTTCACAAGTAACGTTTCACTGAAAAGTACCACGACAACTTAAGTGAAAGAAAATGAAGCAGAGACGAGCCTCCTTTATATAGGAGAAGGAAACTCCATAAAGGTAAAAGATCCATGGGCAAAATTAAAGTCTCAGTTGATTGGTTTCTTGCTTAAATTGATTGTATGATCAAATTTTAGTAGATTACCTTATCAAATATGGAAATTTTGGGTATGGAGTCGTTATAAGTCATTAGAATGTTGTCCTAATTGTTTGGTTAATTATTTAGGCCTTCTCCAATCGATTGGATTAACTCACCAATCAATTGGCTAGTTTAAAAAATATTTTCAATTAATTGGCTTAAATCCCCAATCGACTAGGTTATTTAAAAAAACCTTTAAAAGAGAGTAGACAGTTTCCTAGTGACTTGGATAGGACTTGAATACATTTTTAAGAGTTTAAAATAGATTTAAAAATATTGTTGTGTGTGTGTGTGAGTTGCCTTAGTACTTAAGAGTTACTTCCTTACTTTTATAAAACTTTGGTCACTCAGATAGACATGGCATGATAAGCTTTCACACTTTCTCTCTTTCATGCTTTGAAACTTTAAGACTTTTCAAATACACCGATATTATATTCACTTGCTTGAATCTTCTTGGATATGATGATAAAGATATCTTTAAGATGAATGCCATCTTTAGAGAGTTGAAAGTTATTGCCACCGACTTCAATAATCATCATTATCTTTATAAAAACTTCAGAAATGATCTTTTGTGAGATTACCAACTTTATACTTCTAATCATATAGATCCATATTCTCCTCCTTTTTGATGATGACAACACATCTCTTATGGAGGTTGTAAATGAGAACTAGATAAATATATAATTGGTGTGGTTAACCTCCCCCTCATTTAGGTAGAGAGTATACTCTACTCCCCCTGAAAATGTACTTTTCCCCCTCTGGCATAATAAAAAAGGAAAAAAGATAAAACCAAGCACATAGATCACATGGCATAGAGTTGAGAACACAACATACTAATCCATGCATGATTTATTTAAAATTCCCAGTTCAATTGTCATAGAAAAGAAGTTTTCTTTAAGAAGAGGTTTGGTAAAAATATTTGCAAGTTGATTAAATGAGATCACATATTCAAATATGTATTACTCTTTTTTAACATGGTCCCTAATAAATTGGTTCCTAACTTTAATGTGTTTAACCCAAGAGTGAAGAATCGAGTTTTTTTATGAGGATCATGGCACTAGTGTTGTCACAACTTATTGGGATAGATTCATGATTAACCTAACAATCATTGAGTTGTTGTTTCATACAAATAATTTGAGTGAAACAAGTGCTCGCGACAACGTATTCTACCTCTGTTGTGTACAATGTGACACTTGTTTGTTTCTTGATATTCCATGAGACAAGCGAGTTTCCAAGTAAGTGATGCGTACCGCTAGTACTTTTCATATCCAATCTGCAACCAACAAAATCGGAATTGGTGTACCTAACTAAGTCACAATCTGCTCCCGTAGGGTACCATAAACTCATTTGTTGTGTGCTAGAAAGATATCTCGTAATACTTTTGACCAAACCGAATATGATATTATCAATGTAAATTTGAAATAATATTATGTCATGTTCAATTTTCTTAATGAAGAGAGTTTTATCAACTTGTCCTCTTTGGATTGTGTTTTCAAGAAATAATTTACTCAAACGATCATTTCAAGCCCTAGGAGATTTATTTAGTCCATATATTGCTTTCTTAAGCTTGAAAACATGATCTGGAGAGGTTGGGTTGATGAAACTTGGAGGTTGATCAACATATACCTCGTCTTGGATGTAGCCATTTAGAAAGGAGCTTTACATCCATTTGAAATAGTTCTAAGTTCATGATACAAGAAAAGGCCAATAACATTCTTATGGCTTTTAATATAGCCATGGGAGCTTTGGGAAAGAGTTCTGAAACGTTAATTGTATCCCTTCGCAACGAATCTGGCCTTAGTTCTTAAAACATTTCCAACGTCGTCCAGCTTGTTGCGAAAGACCCATCAGGTACTAATCACTAAATTAGTTGAAGCTTTGGGAAAGAGTTCTGAAACGTTATTTCATTCAAATTAATTAACTCTTCTTGCATGGAAAGAGACCAATGTTCATTGACGATAGATTCTTCGATTCATGTTGGCTCAATTTGTAAAACAAAATCCATAAAGTTGCATACCTTATTAAGGGATCGTCAAGTAATGATTCCCTTAGAAATATCTCCAATAACGTTCTAGATAGGATGGTCTTTTATTGACTTCCATTATCTTGGAAATTCTGGATGTTCGGGTGGAGTATATACGTTTTGATCCTTAATTGGTCCATCATTTTGATTTTCATTTTGACCTTTGTCTGGTTCTCGATCATATTCCTCCAGATTTGTCTTTTCCAAGATACCTGCACAATTGAAAACTTCTAATTCTAATGGTTTAGGATTAGACTCATCAATGGTGACATGAAATTATTCTTAGGTTGTCATAGTTCTTTTGTTAAGGACTCTAAAAGCTTTGCTAGAAGTCAAATATCCTATAAAAATGCCTTCATCAACTTTTGCGTCAAATTTTTCGAGGTGATTTTTCCCGTTGTTAAGGATAAAACATCTGCATCCAAAAACATGTAAGTGGGAGATATTTGGATTTCTTAACATAGCAAGCAATGCTTACTGCATTGGCCCAAAAATACTTAGGAAGATTGGTCTCATTGAGCATTGTCCTTGAAAGCTCGACTGGATACCTATTTTTCCTCTTTACTACCCCATTTTATTTGGGACTTCGTGGAGGCGAAAAGGTGTGCCGAATTCCATTCTCATTCCATAATTTTTTGAATTCCTTGTTTTCGAATTCTCCATCATGGTCACTTCTGATAGATGTAATGCTTACGCCTTTTTTGTACTGGATAACCTTGGCTAGTTTCTAAAAGTCAGCAAACACATCTCTTTTATAAGATAAGAACATTGTACATGCATAGCGAGAGTAGCCATCCATGATTACAAGAGCGTAGATGTTTCCACCTAGACTTACAATTCTCGATGGGCCAAAAAAAGGTCCATGCGAAGCAGCTATAAGGATCGATCTTCAAAAACAATATTTTTAGCTTTAAAGGGGGCCCTAACTTGGCTGCCTTTTTGGACCGCATCACATATTCCGTTATTTTCCAAATGTAAGTCTTCCAGACTGTCTATGAGATCTTTTTGGACTAAATTATTTAAGTGATCCATGTGAATGTGAGCTATTCTCCTATGCCAGAGCCAAGATTCATCCTCATTACTCAAGAGACATACATGATTTGAAGGAATTTATTTAAATTCATTGTGTAAATATTTCCATTTCTCGAGCTTGTAAGTAGAGTTTTGTTTGATTTTGATTTAAATTTTATGACTCTGCAACTAGAAGAGCCCATAGTTATATTATTGCCTTTGTCATATAATTGACTTATGCTAAGTAAACTATGCTTAAGCCCTTTAACCAAGAGAAATTCTCCAATCATTGGACTGAGGAACTTGCCAACGGTTTCAACCCCTAGAATGTTTTTCCTAATTATCATCTCCATAAGACATGAATCCTCCCTCTTTAGGAAACAAGGTGGAGAATACATTTTTGTAACTATAGAGTGCAATCTAAGAGGGGTGAATTAGATTTTCCGGATTTTTAGAGTTTTTAAGTGATGCACTTATGTTCTTATTTTTTCGAAAATATGATGATGAACTTATGAAATAAAGTGCAAAATTTAAATGTAGAAAAATAAAGAACACAACGATATATTTTGGTTCCTCTTTCCAAAAAGAGTACTCCAATACCCTCACACCCCGTGTGATATTTTGACTATTATCTTTGTACAAGCCACTAAGATTTCTCTTACGATCTTCTAACAACAACAAAGAAGCACGCCACTTCCTTGATTTCCAAATACCAACAACTATGGTGGACTTTGAATCAACTCAATTCAAATGACCTTTTCCAATAATCCCCAACGCTATAGTGATTATCTCATAATAAACTATAAAGCACACCATTTTCTATTTACAACACTTAGAAAGCACATAAATTTCTATTACAAAACAAGTCACTGCACACTTGGTGATTAAATACAAGTCCTGAACACATATGAATATGAAGTTGTTCTTAAATCAATTCTAATACATAAAATTGATCTTCTGATTCAATTTATAATTCAAATACAATAACCTTAAATGCTCAGAAACTTTTTGCAATGATAGGACAATTAATGTAGAAAAAGTTTCAAGGTTTTGGATGGAGAAAAAATCTTAAAACATATTTGAATTGTAGTTTAAAATGGAGTGAAATAAGTGATTTGGTTTATGAAAATTGTGATATTTACATTGTATACGATACCTCTATAAACAATGGCAAGGTTTAAATAAAATGTGCATGATTCATTTGGCGATGATTTGGAAAAGGTATGATGGATCAATGCAATGAAGAAGTATGAAAAAGTTTCAATATTTTTTCAAAAAGCTAGAGGTGTAATCGGTTACACAAATATGTCAATCGGTTACACTTTTTGTAATGTTTAAAAAATATTTGAAATTACACATGTGTAATTGCTTGCACAAATATGTCAACCGGTTACATTATAGAAAAACTTCAAAAAAAATTTAAGACATAACGAAAACGCAACCTGTTGGCTTATTATGTGAACCAATTACACTAGTTGAAATTTTGAGTTTTTCATTTTTAAATGCCATTAATTGAAAGAGCGTACATTAGGAATGATTGGAAAATATTTAGAGAAGATGAGATGAAGTTTCTTAAGCATCTAAAAATTCTATAAACATAAGAATTTCCATTTAAAGTACCTTGACCAATCATCCAGTCTTTTGATTTCCAAAGCTTATGCAATCTTGACAATTGAATCCAATCTTTTTCTTCTTTGATCTTTCCTCAATGATAAGCTTTTGTCTTCCTCAAAACCAAGCTAAGAAGGATGAACACATATTATTCACAATCTCCTCCTTTTTTATGATTAAAAACACATTGATCGGAAGTTTTTGGTTAACACTTGATTTTTCCCCAGTCTTGTATATCTCCCCTATCTTGTATATATCCCCCTTTCTTTTGCAATTTAGTCTATGATTCCTTTGAAATCCTGAAAAACAACAAAAACAATCATCTCTCTTATCCCCCTTTTTATATTATCAAAAAGAAAAAGAGTAAAATCCAAAGAGTATAATAATATAAGGGAAATTATACATTAAACATAAAATACCGTATCTTATTCCCAATATATGATTTGATTTCAATCTCTTTCAAATCATCTTTAATCCAATGAAGTTTTAATTCTACCATATCATATGGTCTTATATCTTGAAAGATAAATATTGAATTGATAATACTAGCATATGATCTTCAAGTACCTACAAAAGAATTAATACTACTTATGTACCAAACATTATTTGGGTCCTCTTGGGTTAGATTCCTTCCTCGCCTATACATACTCACCATAAAGAATACCATAATTTCTTATGTAATAATTATTAGAAGTATGACCTTTTGCATTACAATAAAACCAAGTAGGTCTAAAGGCATGATTCCTTTTATTGACATAAAATTTATGTCTATCATAAGGCATTTTATGATGATTTACAACATGTACTTTCTTTGATTCCTTATTGTTGAATTCGCTAGTAGCCTTTACAAAGATAGTCGGACTTGTACTAGGCTTATTAAAGATAGAAAAGCCAAATCCATATTTATCACTTGAATATCTTTGACTAGTTAATACATTTTCTAAACCAATTTGACCTTTTTCATATTTCTTGATCATTTTGTTTAATTCAACAATTTTAGATTCATGATCTTGACATTTATTGCATGTAGAATTTTTGACTTCTTCTAATTCCATTTTTTTGTCATTAGCCATTCTTTCTAGTTTTAAAGTAGTTTTCTTTTGATTTGAACATTCTCTATAAAGTTTCAAAATTTCTTCATGTAATCCATGAAAAGAATTTTGTAATTCATCGTAGGAAGGATTATCATCAATTTTAGAATCGCTAACCTCATGCTCTTTATCACTTGAATGATATGATGCCATCAATACCTTGCTTGCATGATCTTCATCTGAAGATGAAATTATTTCATTGTCATCCCATGATACATATTCTTTCTTTGGCCTTTGGCACTTCTTGATTTTGAATTTATTCTTCATTTCAAGTATAGGACATTCACTCTTGAGATGTCATCTTTTTCCACATTCAAAGAATGTAACCTTCCTTATTGGTGCTTCTTTCTGAATGATCTCCTTTTTCCTTTATTTTCTTAAGAACTTTTCAAACCTTTTGATAAGATCAACATCTTCACCATTAATGGAATCATCCTCTTGATTGCTATCATGGTTTTGACTATAGATTTCAAGATGATATTTTTAGAATTCTTTTCTTGATTTTCATGATTCTCACATATTTCAAGTTCTATCTCATGCTCTTGGAGTTTTCTGAACAATGTTGCGGAAGTCATTTTCGATAGACTCTTATTCTCAGATATCACTATCACTTTTGGTTGTTATACATTTGTTAATGACCTGAGTAATTTGAGATTTAATTAACCATTAGTAAATGTCTTACCGAGTTCTATTAAATGGCTCCTCAAGTGTGTGAATCTTTTCTGCAAGTCAAGAATTGTTTCTCTGGGTTGCATTCTGAACATTTTGTATTCTTGAGATAATGTGTTGAGTTTCGACCTTTCATTACCAAGGTTCTTTAATGAGTTACTTCTAACATGTCCCATATCTCTTTTTCTATTTTACAATGAGAGATACAAAATAATTCGTCCATACCAGGTGCTCATTGAAGCATGTTCTTTGCCTTCTAGTCAAATAGGATATTCTTCTTATCATCATCATTCCATGAGCCTTTTACTTTGATTTGTTCTACATTGTTAGTGACTGTTGTAGGGATTAATGGACCATTTTCAACCACATCTCATATATCATTCCTTGTGCTCTAAATATGACTGCATGCAAATTTTCCAAAAATTATAGTGTTTACCAACAAATCATGAGGTTTGTTGTTACTAGCTACTGCCACCATCTCCAAAAACCGATTAGCATAAGACATTTTTACCTGAATCTAGGAGCAACTTTCCTTAACCTACTCTTATGCCAATTGTAAGTATATAGTGCAATCTAAGAGGGGGTGAAATAGATTTTCCGAATTTTTAGAGTTTTCAAGTGATTTTCTTATTTTCTGAAAATATGATGATGGACTTATGAAATAAAGTGCAGAATTTAAATGTAGACAAATAAAGAACACAATGATATATCTTGGTTTCTCTTTCCAAACAATAGTAGTTCAGTACCCTCACGCCCCGTGAGAGATTTTCACTATTGTCAGATCTTTCTACAAGCTTACCACTAAGACTTCTCTTACAATCTTCTAACAATAACAAAGAAGCACACTACTTCCTTGATTTCCAAACACCAAAAACAATGGTGGACTTTGAATAAACCAATTCAAATTACCTTTTCCAATAATCACCAACACTATGATGACTATCACATAAACCAGAAAGCACACAAGTTTCTATTACTAAATAAGTCTTGAATCAATTCCAATTCTGAAAATTTATCTTCTCTTTCAATGTACAATTCAAATATAATAACATTAAATGATCAAAAACATTTGGTAATAATATGAGAACTAATGCATAAAAAAGTTTCAAGGTTTTGAATGGAGAAAAAATCTTAAAACATATTTGAATTGTAGTTTAAAATTGAGTGCCAGAGGTGATTTGATTCATGAAAAACTATTATATTTATATTGTATATGATACCTCTATAAATAATGGAAATGTTTAAAAAAGTGTTTATGATTCATTTGGCAATGACTTTGAAAAGGTATGATAAATCAATATGATGAAGAGGTGTGAAAAAGTTTCGGAATTTTTCAAAAAGTTATAGGTGTAATTGGTTGCACAAACATGTCAATTGGTTACACTCTTCGTAGCATTTTAAAATTTTGTGAAATTACACAAGTGTAAGAGGTTGCACAAATATGTCAACCATTTACACTATAGAAAAACATCAAAAAAGTTTAAGACATAACCAAAATGCAACCGGTTGGATTATCATGTCGACCGGTTACACTAGTGGAAAAAGTTGAATTTTTCATTTTGGAATTCCATGAATTGAAAGAGAATACATTAGGAAAGATTAGGAAATCTTTAGAGAAGATCAGATGAAGTTTATTGAGAATATAAAGATTATATAAATATATGAAGTTCCATTTAAACTACCTTGACCAAACATCCAATCTATTGATTTCCAAAGCTTATGCAATCTTGACAATTGAATCCAATCTTTTTCTTCTTTGATCTTTCGTCGATGATAAGCTCTTTTACATGTTTTATCACCTGTCATATGATTTGAACAATCATGATCAAGATACCATTTGGTGTATGAGACTGTAAAGATTTCCTGCAGAAAAAGGGTTAGTTCTTAAATTTAGGTACCCGTATCATCTTGGGTCCTTTTTTGCTAGTTTCATAAACATTTTTCTTATTTCTCTTAGAGATATAGCATTTACAGGGGAAGATAAAACTTTTGTTTTGTGCTCACATTGTTTTTTGTAAAATATGAAGGAGGATGTTCGTCTTTGCTTTCATGACTCTTCTTGATGAAAAAGAACATAGCAATGTGTTCTTATTTACTATAATAGTTTCATTTTATGGTTTTACAATGAGAAGTTGTTTTTTCATTACAAATGTTGTCAATTTTTTTACTATTATTATTCGGGTCATAGCCGATCCCAACTTTGTTGTAAGAGGCTCTTTGATTTCCTAACAAAAGATTTAAATTATCTCTTTGTTTGGTGAACTTGACAAGTTTCTTTTAAAGATTGATAATTTGATTTTTCAAATCATCACATTCGTTTCACTTGTCAGGTTCGTCATCTTCTTTTGAAGTGGAAGAACTTTGAACTGGTCCATTTAGTCTCTCTATAAGGATTTCTCTTTCTCTTTCAAGGTTTTCATTTTTATTTTTAATAGAGGAAATTTTATCCTTAGATGTAGAAACAATTTATTTTGTTTTACTTGTTTTGTTTGTTAGTTTATTACAGATTTGAAAAAGATCATAGGAGAAATAAGAGGTTACCTTATTATCGTGATGACTTGCCATGATATAGAGGTTGGATTTCTTCTTCTTCATCATCGTTTGAGGACTCCATGTAATTTTCTTCCCATGCAACATATGCTTTCTTATCCTTTTTTTTAGGCTTCAAATTTTTTTATTTTCTTTCTTGATTAGGGGATAGTGTGGTCTAATATGCCATTTCTTTCCACAATTGTAATATGTTGGAATGGGTGATGTTTTTCTTCACCTTTTTCTTGCTCTTATTTTTTCTTCTTCTCGTTCTTTAGGAATGAAGTTCTTCAATATGAGAGACACGTCACCATCATAATTGAATTCCTCAGCTTTAAGTGATAAACTTTTGTTTTTCTTTTCTCCTTCTTCATATATGGAAAGCCTTTTGAGTTCCATTTTGTGTTCCTATAATTTTCCAAGCAGGGTATGTGTATCCATAGTCACCAAATCCTTAGATTCATGATTCACACTGAATTTGGGTTTCCAACTATGGTTTAGACATCTAAAAAATTTTATGACTAGATCCTCACTTGAAAATGTTTTTCCTATAGTTCTCATATGACTCGTGATATGGGTAAATCACGTTTGCCTTTGATTAATCCTCTCTTTAGGTTTCATTATGAAGATTTAATACTCATGGGTTAATGTGTACAACCTTGCTCTCTTCACCACTAGTACCTTCATGGATGATTTGGAGAAGGTCCCACATTTCTTTTACAGCCTCGTAGTGAGAAAATCGCAAAAAATTATCAAGATTGAGAGTGGTGGTGATGCCAGTTTTTTCTTTCAAACTGTGTTGCACATTTTCTTTATAATCTTTTGTCCAATCCTTTTAATGTTTGTTTACTACAACACCTTTACCATAATGTATAGGAACAAATGGACATTCTTTCACAACTTTACAAATACCATGATCCATCCCTTTTATGAAAAACTTTATTTTCTCTTTCTACAAACTATACCCTTTTTCCTTAAAGGATGTCGGTTTGTTTAGTGAATAGCTTGAATATATTTTTCCTCTCTGGACAATTAGTATTTAACAGGAATTAGACTTTTATACCACTTGCTAGACAAGTGACTTCAAGCACAATAGGGGGTGAATTGTGGTATTTTGAATTTGTGATTACTTTAATAGTTTTATCAACTACACTTGAAATCGTGTTAGTAGTTTATTATGAATAGACTAAGTAGTAGAATAAATAAATAGAATAAATTAAAGAGGATAAAGGTTAGATTAATTAAACTAGTGTTATCCAGGTTTGCCTGAACGTTGGCCTTGTCATGTCCCTAAGAAACATTTTAGAGATTTTGACTATGAAGTTTGATCTTGAGATTTTAATACAGTCTTATCCCCATCAAATATAGCTTTTACCCCAAGTTAAGCTAACGAATCGTTAAGATATTTTCGGGCTTATCTCAATAACTAAAATAGAACATTTTCAATAAATTTCCAGAAACCAAAACAAAGATTTTACGGATGGTTTATCTCACGAGCCAAACTCAATTTCTTAAGACTAGCACTATTAAGACTTAAAACAACAACATAACGAGTACAAATTCTTCCTCACAAGTAACGCTTAACTCAAAACCACATGGAAACTTAAGTGAAATAAAAATTATTTCTAAAGAGTGTGTGTGTGTGTGTGTGCGTGTGTGTGTGTGTGTGTGAGAGAGAGAGAGAGAGAGAGAGAGAGAGGGGAGGGAGAAAATAGAGAGATAGATTAAAAGAGAAAATGTAGAGCTTCATAAAATGTTGTGAAATGAAGAGGAGGTGAGCCTACTTTATATAAGAGAAGGAAAGTCCAAAAAGGTAAAATATCCATGGTAAAAATTAAAGTACCAATCAATTGTTTTCTTGCTCCAATTGATTAGATGATCAAATTTTAATCGATTGTCATTTCCAATATTGAAATTTTGGATATATAGCCATTATAAGTCATTAAGATGCTATCCTAATTTTTTGGTTAAACCTTTAGGTCTTCTTCATTCAATTGGCTTAATGCCTCGATCGATGGGCTAGTTTAAAAAATATTTCCAATCAATTGGCTTAAAGCCTCAATCAATTTCGTAAATCGAAATAGCGTTTAAAAGAGAGTAGACAGTTTCCTAATGACTTAACTAGGCTTTGAGAACATTTTTAAGAGTTTAAAAGAGATTTGAAAAGATTTTTAAATGTTTGTATGCGTGCGTGCGTGTGTATGTGTGTGCATGTGTGAGTGTCTCTCTCTCTCTCTCTCTCTCTCTCTCTCTCTCTCTCTCTATATATATATATATATATATATATATATATATATATATATATATATATATGTGTGTGTGTGTGTGTGTGTGTGTGTGTGTTTATGTCTCTCTCTGTGTGTGTGTGTGTTTATGTCTCTCTCTCTCTCTGTGTGTGTGTGTGTGTGTTTCCTTCTTACTTAGGAGTTACTTCCTTACTTTTACAAAACCATGGTCAACCGGACAAACATGATTTGTAGAGCTTTCACACTTTCTGTATTTCACACTTTGGAGCTTCAAGACTTACTAAATACGCCGATCATATATGCATTTGTTTGAATCTTCTTGAAGATGAGGCTTAAGGATATCTTTAGGTTGAATTCCATCATCAGAGAATTAAATTATATTTCCACTTACTTCAACTATCATCATTTTCGTCATCAAAACTTCAGACTGGATCTTTTGTGAGATAATCAAATTCATATATGCAAGCACATAGATCCACAGATAAATCATCATTCATAATTAGGAAATAAGAACCACCCTCTTGAGTAATTACTTTAGATAGACCCTAAAGATCTAAATGACCATACTAAAAAATTAGCTAGAATGACACATGTACTTGCTGAATGTATAATAATGAGAGAACGAGGATCTGCTCATGTAGTGGCTATGAGGTTTCTTGTATTTTACCTCTGGAATTTTTTATATGCTCCACAAGTGTACTGATGTATCATAGTAATAAAAAGATTGAACCCATAGAGATCAAATGTCAAGTGTATCCTTATCTATCATTGCTATGTAAATCTAAGGATATGGTAAATAATTTTTAGGTTGCAAATGGAAAGAAATATGCTAATTTAGAAAGAAAGAAAAAAGGAATCTATTAAAGAAGAGAGCTAAATGTAGCTTGCATCGATCTTCAATACTCGCAAAGGTGCCATATTAATTAATTAAATAGGGATAATATTTTCTCTTAGTAAAAAGAATTAACTTAAATGAACCACTCGCTTTTGCGCAGTCGGAATCGAGTTTTAGCCTAAAATCTAATATGTAGCCTTTCGCGTGTTCAACGTGTTAAAGTGAAAAACCTTGTTTTTAAAAATCAATTACTTCTTAATATTAAAAAGTTACTTAAGGTGAAAAATAAAGATAAGATGCTACCGTCTTTCGCTCGTCTAACACCAGATTTTAAGCTCGCAGACGTCCGCTTTCACGTATTCGTTTATGCTCTTAAAATCTATTTTTGAAAACATTAATTTTTGTATTTTAAATAAAAGGTACTTTCGCAGAGCAATTAATAAAAATGTTAATTTTCACCTAAGTCCGATACAAGTCCCATTCTTTCAAACGTGAACTGGTATCTCTAAATTATTCGTTCGGACTAATTATTTTAAGTAAAAACAGTTAAAAGTTAGCCCTTAAAAAAATCCCATTTAATCAATTATTTACGACTTGTATGCGAATATCTTCGGAATGACGGACCTCACATTCCGGACTCTAACAGATTTAATCGGACATAATAATTATGTAAAAGCTATTGTTATTTAAATTCATACTATATAAATTAAGTATATTTAATAATAATAATAATAATAATAATAATAATAATAATAATAATAAAAATAATAATAATAATAATAATAATAATAATAATAGCACCAATAAGAAACTTAAATAATAGTGCAAAATTTTGTAACTTAAAGAACCTGTAATAGGATTAGATCCGATTAGTAGTGCAGAACTAGTATAATAAAAGCATGAAAATAAATTCCAGAAGAATTATGATGGCAGGATTAAATGTAGATCGATCTAAGAGAACAGAAACTGATAGCAAAAACTCAATTCTAATGTGCACTTATTACTCAATGTCAAGAAATAAGTGCTTTTACAAAGTGATCATTTCCTCCTAAAATGAAAACTCTAAAAACTTGGATGTTGAAACTGAAAATTAAAGTCTTATTTATAAAGGAAAATTCGTACTGGAACTGCCAATATTCATGGATGAACTGCTGGAGAGAAAAGAGAGAAGTGAAAGACTGATTCTGATGGAGTGGAGATAAAAACGGGGTTTCGTCGTCCTGACGGGCGGCAGACCTTCAGATTTTTCATTTATCATTTTGACTGCCAAAATTTGACTGACTGACGGGCATCAGAAGGGGATGACGACCATCAGATCTTCAAAACTTGATTTTTTTTTACTTTTTCTCCAGCTGGAGGATGTTAGGCCACTGGATGATGGGTGTTAGCTCTGTTAAGATCCAGCCATGATAGCAAAAACACCTGAAACTTGTCCTGTTTTTGTCGTTTTTCCGTTGTTTTAACTTGCACAAGTCTCCAACTATCCTATTCCTGAAATATAAAGATAATATCGACACAGTACTACATAAACATATAAAAATGAAACTAAATTGCATGTTATTCGAGTCAGAATACTTATGTGTTTTTATGTTATCAAATTTGTGTTTGTCTTAAAGCTTGGAGTTTTAATTTTTTTATATATACTCATGGGCTTAGCTAATGATAGATCCCATTACCCTATAATCAAGAATATGGGAGTAGAGAGCTCTTACTCTTTAGATCAAGGGGATATGATTTCCTAGCACCTTGATATCCTTCTACTGTTATATCAATTTGTGGTACATGACGTAGAACATGTGTGCGAGGTTCAAATCCCATCGGGAAACTAACCACTTCCATTCGGGCAACCACGCCATTTCATACGCCCAAGCCTGCTTCAAGCGGCTAACCCATTTTCTGTCCCTAGCTGGGATTTGCCAAAAGCATACTTTTTCATGAGCCATTCCTTATTCAGTAAAAAATAAATTGTCCCAGTTCAAGGTCCCTTAAGCATGAGACATTGGAAAGGACAAAGTGATTTAATTCATGTGTACTACAAACTTGAAGTTCCATGAATATTCTATAGCAACGTATGAGGTGAGTCCCTCAAGTAAAGAATGGGTCAAGTCCCTCAATCAAATCATGGGGAGAATACCTCAAGCGTTAGCTAAGGAAACACATGCAACATTAATCGCTTCTAATGATGTATTCGCCTCAGGAAGTCAAGTTTGCAAAAGACCCTTGGTTTTCCACCACGTGTTAGGATGTGAGATGTGTGGCAGTTCATTCTGAAACCCTTTGCATATACCTAGCCAAAGGCAATTATAACCTATATTAACAAGGTTTACCACTTTTATATGGGAAGAATTTGATTCATTTTACAAATACACTATTATCAATTTTCCCTTTCTAGTGCAAGTTGTTCAAATCTTTTCAAGCTCAAAGTTCCCTTCCCTTATCACTTACAAGTGTGACTCCCTATTTCTTTTTCTCACCCTTCTCTTTTCAACAATGGAGAGTGGTAGTGTAATAGAACCTTCCAATATTAGAGATCTAGTGGAGTTAAATATATTGTAACCGGAACACTAGGTGAGGTGGAAAACCATCAATCATAGGCTCTTAGAAATGGGGATGTTTGGGAGTTATGAGAGAACTTCTAATTCTAGTAAAGATAGTGACTTTTTACCTGTTCTTTCTCAAGAAATCCAGAGCGGTCAATGGTGGCCAACAACTATAAATACACGAGTGTCGAAGACTTTGAAACCCACTACCTCTCTAGGGAAGAGTGGATTTTTTTTCCAGATACACATCATCCTCTCTGGTATGGGCGATGAGGGGGATGTCATCCTAGAACCCTATTCTAAAGAGGAACGGGCTAACATGACCCCCCACCTAATTCACTCTTTATCTTATTTTATATGAACTTACAATTCATACAAGGCATCAAAGTTCTGATTCCCTTCACTCTATTTAAGTCAAATATTCTTGCAACTATAAATGTCACCCCTCATAAATAATGCTAAACGGTTCGGTCTTCAATAGGTCCTTTGAAATCATTTTCTAACGGCTAGGCGCCAACCCCACCACAAGAATTTTCTTCTCTTTCTATGGTACTAAGACATGACTAAGGGGTGGTTGGGTGACCCTGGGTACCTTGGTGGGAAGAACCATGTTCAAACCTCACTCTAGGGAGATAGAAGTGGTTGACCTCATATATGGGTTCTCCGTCATGATCTCGGACAAGATAGTGGAACTCTATTGGGGGTGATAGCAAAATTGATGAGTATTTATGTAAGTTTACTTTTTGTAGATGTTCTTAACTAAGGATCTTTTGATCGCCCCTCATTTATTTCCATGTTTTTCTTCTTGTTTATATAGAGAACGTAAACTATTCTAGTATCTAAGAGGAAAGATCTCATGGCAAAGAAGAAGACCAAGCAAAAGGAAAAGTGAATTGACAGTCCAAAGAGCCACCTGAACGGTCTCATGACCAAAAGCGACAAAAGAGGTGCCATAGGGGGTTCCATTACTAACCATTTTCTCCTGAAGTCCATGAAGTTGAAGGGTTTTGGAGATATTTTGTCTCCATTTTCTGGCCAGAAAGACAAGTTTACTACCAACCCAGAAGACGAAGATAAGAACGAGGACAATATATGTTGGTGTAAGCCCTAGAGGCCAATACTATTGGTACTTGTATCGAATTATTTATTAATAATAAAAGCCTTTTTCTTTATTATGTTTGTTTAATAAAGTCCCTAGAATAGATAGTCCATTTAATGTATCAAGTGTGACTTAATCATGAGATCCAATTAAACATAAGGACATTATTCTTAAAGTATCCACAATTGAGCTTTGTTGTGAAGTGGGATAACATTAAAGCATTAAGATTGTTATGTATATAGACTGATGATCACATCTCATGGGTCATGGATAAAGAGTTATCAAGTCTTAAACATAGGTATGAATATTAGGAGTAATATTTATACTGGATTGACTCGCTATGAGAATACCATATAGAATGTTATGCAAAGTGTCAGAAGTTATTCTCATGGTGATAGTGGTGTATACCACCCTTCGACCTGAAACCACTATGGACCCTAGATGTAGAGTCGAGTGCTTTATTGCTAATCAAACATTGTCCGTAACTAGATGACCATAAAGACAGTTTATAGGTACTCCACGAAGCATGCTGAGGGACATGGGTGACCTAGATGGAATTTGCCCATCATGCATAACAGGATAAATGTCTACGGGCCCAATATTGAACTGGACAAGGATGACACGATTTATGCCTTGTCTTCAATATAGACATATGGGCAAAAGGGTAATTGTACACAAAAGTATTATCACAAAAGGATTTGTTAGATCACATGACATTTTCGTGTCTTGGGTAGCAGTGATGTGTTGCTAGATACCGCTCACTGTTTATTATGTTAAATACATGATTTAATATAATTGCTAATGTCGTGAAAACCTACAGGGTCACACACAAAAGGACAGATTGATGAGAGATAGAGTAACTAAGGAACACCATAAGATACGATGCACTTAAGTGAATTGTAGAACATCGGAAGGTACGATGTACTTAAGTAGAATATGAAATATGGTAAGGTACCACACACTTAAGTGATTTTGGCATATCATAAGGTATGGGCCACATACACTTAAGTGGCCTTTTTAGCTTGCATCCCACACAAGTGGTTCTATAAATAGAACCCTTATGCAGAAGCATTTGTGCAGTTGTAATTTAGTTTCTCTCTCTCTCTCTCTCTCTCTCTCTCTCTCTCTCTCTCTCTCTCTCTCTCTAAAAGCCTTCATTCATAGCAGCTAGCACTGAGATTTAAGGAATCCGTTCGTGTGGACTGAGTAGAGGCGTTGCCACCATTCAACGTTCGTGATCGCTCCATAGATATGCATTAAAGGTTTCAATCGCCACAAGAGGTAACGATTCTATCACTGATCATACCCATTAGTAAGGATCACTAAAGGAGAAATTTTTAAATTCCGATGCGTTTTGGATCACTCTTCTCCTTCAATATCGACTCTCCCACCATAGTTGAGGCCTATTAGATCCTCCCAGAGAAGGGCGTGCCACCATCGTTATGGAATAAAATGTTTGACATGAAGAGATACTCCAGCGCTAGGCTCCTCTTTTCTAAGCACTTCTCCAATGACTAAAAAGTGTTTTGCCAAAAGGGAACCATGTACCTGTCCAACATGGTGGAAAGCCACCTTCTAAAGGTCCTTAGGTTAGAGCATGATGACTTATCAGCAAGTGTACCAATAATGTCATAGTAATAAAAAGATTGAATCCATAGGGACTGATATTTAACAAGAAAAAAAATGTGCAATGCGTAGGAAATAGTAAAATGGGGGGGGGGGGGGGGGGGGGGGGGGGTCAAGTTCAAATGCAAAAATAAAACAAAGTTGTAATACCCCAAAAAATTTCCTACCCTTTTTACCTTTTACTCAAGATTCATTTGCATACATTGAATCATATCATGCATCATCATGACCATTGCATTTGGCCATTGGCTCACACGCATGGCCACTTTCTTTGGGTTGATTTTAAAATTAGGTTTCAAACTAACCAAAGTATCACAAGATATGGTACTTGTTTTTTCCTTTGCTCATGAGGTGATCATGCATCGATTTAAGAGAAACAAAGGTATTTTGGTCAAGGGAAATGGAAGTTTGTTTCATTTGATTCAGAGTGGTTCATGTGTTTATTTCCATGCCACATCACTCAATATGCATGCCATCTTCAAGATCATTCAAGCCTAAATAAAGTTATCATCATTGAAAATCCACAAAACCCCTACCATTTTCACTCTCCAAAAGCTTAAAAAATCAGTTTACAGTTACATGAAACCAAGCTTGTTTGAGTTTATTTCTTTGCCCCGAAAGCTTCACCGGCGTCCTCTAAACCTTTTCCAACTGGAACCAAGCCTTGAGACTGCCTGAAGTTCCCTAACCATTTTCACCATCTTCAACCTCGAGCTTTGGATAAGGTAGATACGAGTAAAATTACACTTTAAACAAGTTATTATCCTCCTAGTCTCGATCTTCTAGTGTTAAGCCCTTACTTAACTTTGATTTATTCATCATATTAACCATTTAATTGAACTTTAAAACCTTTGGTTTTTCTGTGTATTTGAGCAAATTCTCTCTGCTTAAAGAAAATCAATTTCTCTGATATAGAGAGACAAGAACGATGATGGTAGTAGAAGCTTGCATGAGCTCAAAATTCCAAGTTCCTGGATCTACAAAATCACAGTCAAAGATTGAAGATAAAGTGCTTCGTGCGCTTCTAGGCCAAATTTAAATCCTCCATCCAATCAGCGTGTGACACTTCATCTTGACCATTTCTTTTAAATTTCTTTTTTCTATTTTTAATTCATTTGATTTCTTTTTCTTTCAAAATTAGTTTTAAATAGCTCCTTTATTATTTTTTATTCAAAAAAAAATTCATAATTTCAAAAAAATATCTCCTACCACATATAATTTTTGCATAATTTTTTAAAATCATTTTGCATTTAATTCATATTTTCTTCTAATTTTCATTTAGCATTTTATTTTTAATCATTTTGAAACATTTCTTACTCCAACTTTTGAGGTTTCAATACTTATAGTATTTCTGACTTTCTCAAATTTTTTGGGACATTTGTTTGGTGTTTTGTAAGACCCCAATTTTGACCCTAAGATCCCTCATTCCATCTCATCATATTTGCATTGGCATTGGGATCACAACTTGGTATCCTCCTCACCTAACATTGATTGAGAGAGATCACCAAGCATTCATGATTGTATCATACTTTATTTTTATTTGTTTAACTAACCAAATACCAAAAATATGTCTAGTGTATCTTTATTTCTTTTTGTATGTAGTGTGTGTATCCACCTATGCCTCATCAAGCTCACAACCCTCAATGTAAATGATAAAGCAAGAAAAAGTCCACCTTGGTTATAATCATCATATATGGATCCCCATCTTCTTTATTTGTCATTTTGATCAAGAATTCATCAAGAGTTTGAAGCTTGTTTGTCAAGGAAATCCTAATTCATCTAGGTATCTTGTGTAACTTCCTCATCAAGTTTCTTCAACGATTGGTCAAAGATATTATGTTATACTTTATTTAACTTCATAATAAGCATATATGATCCTCCATTATCCCCAACGAGAAAAATAACTTCAAGTTTGCAAGTTGGTTCAAGGAGGTTGACCAGAAAAGTCAATTGATCAAATCAAGGGTTCCCTAGACCCTATATCCTGCAATTTTTGTCATATGAAATTTATTCCAAGATAAAAGTTACTCTTTATTACATTCCAAACAACTTTCATGTTGGCATCAAGAGCTAATTTTGCTTGGAAAGTCATTTTCTATGATGAACGATTATAGGTCATTTTGTTTGTGCCATAGGTAGAAGATCAACTGCCAAGAACCATAACTTGCTAAATTTTTATGATATAAATATCATTCAAGTTTCATGATCCATTTAAATATGTCTTCTTAGACTTTTATTCTTTGGTAAAGGTCAAACTCTACTTGCAAGGGCATGTGCCATGAGGAAACATTATAGGTCCATTTTGGTCCTTATCATTGAACAAGTTTGTTTCCTCAACTTCTAAAATCCATAACTTCATCATGCAAGCTCCAAATGGTATCAAATTTCTGACTAAATTGAAGTTGACTGAAACATCTACAACTTTGAAGAAGGAACCAAAGTCATTTGAAGCTCATAGCAAAAGTTATTCAAGGTGGAAAAAGGGGTCATTTGACTTTTAACGTAGAAAAATTTCAAGTATGTTTGATTCCTCCAACCTCAAGGTCAGAATTCATCAAGTTCCAAGCTTCAAATGGAAAAAGTATCAACATAAAAGTTGTTCCCTATCATGCTAGCTTTCCAAATAGCTTAAGATCATTCCATTTGGACAAATATTGAAGGACTTGCACATGGCTTCTTTGCATGGCCCAATTTGGCAACTTTTGAACTCAATTGTCAAACACCTTTGCATGGCTTCATGTTATGATCTCAGAATCATTTATGCACGAATTTGGATTATTGCAATCATCATTTAGGCCTAAACACATGCCCATGCACCCATGTACATTAATTTCTATTTTTGGATTCAAATTTGAAAGGTGTAGAAATCATATTGAATTGCCTATATAATGAGCTCCATTGCCTTAGAATGGGAGGACCCTTGCTCAAGCTTTGCTCAGCAATCCCATAGCCACCATTGAAAGAATACCTTGAATATTTAATTGAAATCAAGCTTCTAGGTTAACTTCTGTTTCTGAACTAGAACTCCAAGTATTCAAAGCCTTTTTTATTCTAATCATCTCCTTCAAGCAAGAGGAAGCAATGCCAAGTGAATTTGCATCGAGATCGAGCCTCATCACAGCAACCCGAAGGTGGAATTTCTCAAACTTTAGCTCTTAGATTCTCTTTCATTTCTTAACATTTTGGCTTGATTTTTGGTTGACTGAAGCCCTACCAATGTAGGCATTGATATTGAGTTGCTTTGAGGTTGAATCAAAGCAAATAAGTTTTGGAACCTCAATTTTCAACTCCACATTTCTCATTATAGAGTGAGAATTGGAAAAATTGGAGGTCATATTTGAAATCCTGACATTTTTCTCTTCAATTTGATGTATGATCCATAAGTTTTGGTGACATTTTTGTTGGACCAGTCCGGTGAGTGTGGCCGGAGAAGATGGCCGGAGCTAGGGATCTGGTGGTGCGCTGGCATTGTCCAAGCCATATGATCCTTGGTCCAAGTTCTAATCTGAGCTATCCATACTGATTACCATTAATGCGCGTGTGTTGACTTTGGTCCATGGTGGATGTGATGCGCTTCGCCATCAGATATGCCACCTCAATTAATGTGGGAGATCTGATGGTCCTCGTTTTTTTCTAATTTAATTCATTTTCTAATTAATATTTTAAATACCATTTTCTCATTTAATTCACTATAATTTCAATTTTAATCCAAAAAATATGGGACTTTCACCAAAATTTCACAAATAGTTTCCTCTTCTTATTTCTGAATTAAAATCATTTTTTGGATTGAGTTTAATATTTTTAGTGAATTATGTGATTTTCGACTTATTTTTAATTAATTTTAAATACTTCTGACTTTCCAAAAATGCCAAAAAAAAATAGTCAATGGTCCTTTGACCTTGTTTGACCTATGAGAAATCCCTTGGCCATTTCTTTGGTAACTTGAAGGGATTTGAGGTTTTTTGCTTTTTAAAATGCACTTTTCTTCATTTAAAAATTGAATATAAATTGTTTAATTGTTTTAATATTTGGTTGAGCTTTTTTTTTTGACTTTGTGTTGACTCAACTTCTGTTTGGCCTTGATCTTTGTTGAATTGGATATTAATTTGATCAATACCATTGGATTTAGGGGGTTGATGAAGTTTGAACTTCATCCCTCAAAATGAATGGATGATATTGATCAAGTGAGGTTCACCCCTTAATCAATTTGGGATTCTCTGCTCACTTCATCATCATCTTTATCTCTTTCTTCCCCAGTCCCTCATTGGTCAATGACTTCTCAAATATTCAAATGCTAGTTGATTCATCAATGACCTTGTGTTAGATGAATCCACATGAGCTTGATTGAGATAGGTAAATCCCCTCTTATTTTTGTGTGTGGTATGATTTAGGAGCTTGGTCTTGATACCTTGTCTCTAGCATGCATTAACACTAATATTATTATTTCTTGGTCTCAAATAGTTGTGACTTCTACCTAAGCTCAATTACGATTGCTTAACATAGCGCTAAATTTATCCCAAAGGCATTAGCGTTTTTGTAAGTGATATTGTAAGTCTCCCATTCCTCATGGTATTATGTGAAGATTGTACCTCTTTTCCATTTGTGAGAGCTAGTGGTATACTTGTTGATTTATCCAAGTTGGAGCCCTTCTCATGAATGATGTCTAGGTTCATATTTTCATGCTTGTGAGTGGATGGTTGAGTGTTCTCCAAAAAATGGCTTAAACAATTTTCTTCTTCCACTAACATTCATTAACATCCTTATTATTGACTTTATTTTTAATGTCATTTACCGTAATGCAATTTAAATTCTATCACTTTATCATCCATCGTCATTTACATTCATGCAAGTTGTTTATGTTTCAGTCATTGTACTTTACTCACTTGAGCCATATTTTATGCTTGTATATATCCGTGCTTGTTATTTTGTCTTATTTGTGGTCTTAAGACCTTAAAACACTTAATAAAAACAAAAACCCTAAAAAAATATATTGGTGGACTGTTGCACCTCTGTCTGAGACTTGATTTGGATACTTGGACTTAGAGTAGGCAACATCCCTGAGTTATGGATTCTTGGCCAATGCCATTATTTTGAGACCTTTCTTGGCTAATGCCATTCATCTGATACAAGCTTAAGAGACTCCTTTGGTTTATCTGTTATGCACTTTGTCTTTATGCTTAAGTTGTTATTTTGATCTTATTGTGATTATCAGATGCTTTCTCTTTGAGTATATTTCAAGGATATTTCATCTGATATATCTAAAGGACATTGAAGACTGCTTACTTTTGGAGTGCTTGCTTGGAAGTTTGGTTATCTTTATTTGATACCATTTGGTCTTCCTATTATTGCTTGGATGATTATGCTTGGTTGCTTGCTTAATAGTCCAAAGGAAATGGGTTTCTATCTGACACTTTTGTCTTGTGGATGCTTCCCATTGGTTAGATCTTTTCAACTCTAAACTTTTAAATCTTGTCTAGGATAGTCCCTTCATCTCTTCCTCCTTCTTTAATTTCAAAAATCTCTCCCTCATTTTCAAAACTTCTTTGTTTGTTGTTTTCAACTTATACTTGTCTTAATGAGTAGAAACTTTGGCCTTGTGCCATTGATTTTCAAAATATTTTTCTTCATCAAACTTGTGTATAAATTTATTCATATTGACTTTAATTTCAAAATACAAAAAGAACTAACAACCTCATCTAATCCTTTTGGCCCTTGTTGTGCCTTTTTTTCTTTTAAACTTTTCAAAAGAGAGCGTTTAGATTTCAGTTGTCTTTGGTTGAGATATAATTCTCCCATTCCATGATATTTTGATTATAAGTCTTTCCACTTATTAGGGGTTATGGCATACTTGTTGATTGAATCCAAGTTGGAGCCCTCACCCTTAATTATTGTAAAGCCTACATGATCGGTGGATGTTTGGTTGAGTGTTCTCCCTTTGATAACAAAAGATCTTTAAGATTTTGTTAAAATCAATCCACCCATCTTTGAAATTTTTACCACGAACTACGAGGTTTTGATCCCTCATTTTTATGTTGGCACGTAGGCATAAGACCGAAGGTCTTGTCAAAAACAAAAATATATAATAATAAATTCTTTTCTCATCCCCTCATTCTATTTTTTAGCAAACATATTTTTCAACTAAAACACTTGCACACAAAAAGGGCTCCCTAGGAGTACCTAGGACACTTTGGGTGATAATATCTTCCCTCTGTGTAACCAATCCCCTTACCTGTAATATTTGACATTTTATTAGTTCTGATTTGAAAACTTCTTATCCTTGGGTTTTGTTCGTACTTTTCCCTTTTCCTTTGGAAACAATAAAAGCACGGTGGCGACTCTGGTTTTATTGACGTTGAGCTAACCAATAGCTCAATGGTCAAGAATTTACCGCTACAGATACCTCTTTGACATTTTCCTTTTAATTTCCATTTAAAACCTTCTTTTTTAATTGTTTTATTTTTTTATCACCCTTTTTGATCCATTTTTGTGTTGACTTGTGTTGACCTTTGATCATGTGTGGTTGATTGATGCTTCATCTTGTTCAATTGGACTTTGGATTGAGGCTATGGTTATTTGAACTTTCTTCTTTTCAAATCTATCATTAAGTGATCATTTGATCATTTATGATACTTTGGATTGATGAAAAGTTTATTTCAAGGTATCATGAAGAATTTTGTTTGAAATTGATGATAGATATTCCCCTTTCCTTTGTGGTTGATGATCTCTCTCTCTCTCCATCTCTTTCTTATTCTTGTTTGGTTTTGACTTGTGTTACATTGTTAAAGGAGATTAACTTTTGTGTTAATTCTCTAACATGTATGACACAAATTATTATTGACCGGCTTCAGA
The DNA here is from genome assembly GCF_024323335.1 of Lathyrus oleraceus. NCBI lineage: Eukaryota > Viridiplantae > Streptophyta > Magnoliopsida > Fabales > Fabaceae > Lathyrus > Lathyrus oleraceus. Next base: position 73,038,837 of record NC_066585.1, read on the forward strand.
TAGATATGGTTTTTACATAAGTCTACTTATGATTGCTTAACATAGCGCTAAATTATCCCGACACAATTAATTGAATACTAACTCCTAACATTTATTTATGTAATTCTTGCAATTTACTTAATGTCATTTACTTAATGCAACTTACTTTAATGTGTCATTAATCATCATCTCACTTCATACATTATTCATCTTGTCTTATTCATCTGTTGCTTCTTATCTTGTTGAATGACCTGCTTGATAATCTCAATGAATCAAAACATGATAAAATGCATAGACTTGATCTTTAAGACACTTGATTGACTTGGAGTGATGATGAACTCTTGGACTCTTTGGAATTTGGACCTTGGACTTAGGCCTTAGAACCTCTGCTTGACTTGGAGTGGCGTTGGATCCTTGGACCTTTTTGGACACTTTGCACCTTGCTCCTATTGAATTGTGGAGCTTGTGTTCTTGCCACTTGTTTTTGTTCATTTTCTTTATGCTTATGCCTGTCTCGTTCATTTGTTTAGGTTAGCAGACTTTGCACCCACATGGCTTTGTCTTGGGCTACCTAACAATGATACATTGGGTTAGTCTTTGTATAATCATGCATTATGTGTTTCTATCCCTCTCATTCCCTCTGATTTGGATTGATCAAGGTCCACTTGATCAACTAAATCTTTTGACTTTGCACATTCCCTCAATATTTGTCAAGTGACCATAAGTATTCAGATCACTTTATGGGACTTGCCTATGCTACTTTGGAGCTTCAAACTCTCAACAAATACGAGACCTCAAGCACAGATTTCCTCAGCAAATCTCAGTCATTTGCCTCATCCCCAAGAAGCATCTTTGAGAACCTGCTCCAACAACTTGACAATCATTGACAAGGATTACATGCCATGAGCCTTAAGTAATAAAGAAGGGGTGAAAGGGAGCATTCTTATCCTCATTCTGAATATTTTAGGTACGGGGAGAATGACCCGGTTACTCAGAGTGTTCACCTATATTCATAGAATTTAGTGCAATTCAAGTCATTTTACAATCAAAGTCTGCAACCTGCCCTAGTGACTCTCCCTTTAGCTCCTTCCTTTTGGGGTTGACACCTTCTCTTAGTTATGCACCCCTTTCCTTGCAATTTAGGTTGACACCTTCAGTGGTTATATACCTTTTTGCCTTCTTCTTTGGGTTGAAACCTTCTCTTGGTTATACACCCCTTTCCTTGCAATTTAGGTTGACATCTTCAGTGGTTATAAACCTCTTTGCCTTCCTTTTTGGGTTGACACATTCTCTTGGTTATATAGCCCTCTTTGCAATTTAGGTTAACACCTTTAGTGGTTATATACCTCTTTTCCTTCATTTTAGGGTTGATACCTTCTCTTGGTTATACACTCATTACTTTGCAATTTAGGTTGACACCTTTAATGGTTATATAGCTCATTTCCTTCCTTTTTGGGTTGGCACATTCTCTTGGTTATACAACACTTTCTTTTAAATTTAGGTTGACACCTTAACTGGTTATATACCTCTTTGCCTCCCTTCTTTGGGTTGACACCTTCTCTTGATTATACACCCTCTATTTCCTTTTAACTTTAAGTTGACACCCTCAGTGGTTACATACCTTTGTCTTTCTTTTTGGATTGGCACCTTTAGTGGTTATACACCCATCTTCTTGGTTTTGACATCATTTTCTGCTTTCTTTCTCTTGCCTTATTAGTCCCAGTGTTTAGGAAAGCTCTTTCCATTTGGTTTTTACACCACCATCAATAATCTCTTTCAGTCTTAGTTCTCCGAAATGTGGAGCTATGACTTCCTAATTTCACTATGAGGATACGTAGGCACGAGAATGCAAATCCTTGGCAAGCACTTTTATTTCTTTTCCCCCTTTCTCTCTCTGGTTCTACGAACTACGAGGCTCTGACTTTCTCATTCAACTATAAGAATATGTAGGCATGAGGGTTCCAATCCTCCTCGAGCACTCTCTTTCTAACCTTTTTTTTTCTATTTCGCAGGTACATTAAGATAACAACACCCATCCATGAAAGAGCATTCAAAATGGTTCTCACGGAATACCATGGATGTAAGGGGTGCTAATATCTTCCCATTGCATAACCGGCTTCTCTACCCGTTTCTCTGTTCCCTTTGGATTTTATCGATATTTTCCCTTCCCTCTTTTGGGATAAGTAAAGTTCGATGGCGACTCTATTGTATGCTCGATCGTGTGGCGCATTCGGGTATATTTTTGTCTAGTTTCAAAAGTGTTCAGACAGAATTACGAAAGCGGACAGGTTGTGTATAGAATCCCTTATTTCTCTATTGTTGATGTTCGATGCATTACATGAATGATATTGACACAGTAATCTCACGACGAATTAATAAAAGCGTTATAACTAATCCCTTGTGATATAGCTCACTAATCATTACTCGGAATTTTCTATCCCTAGTCCACCAGCGTAAGCAGGATTAGGCGATGCAACAAAACGTTAATTCACTAGCCACTACTCAGGGTCTCCTATCCCTATTCAACCAGCGTAAGCACAACAATTTCCTTAGGTCCAACACATAGACTATTGGTCAGTATTCCCTATGTGGCCAAAAGAAGATTAAAAGAGTATCTCACATGAAAAGCATTACGAACAAAAAGCAATTGACTAGAGTTATAGGTGAAAATACTCATGCAATATCAAATCAAACATATGTCCCAACAGTATTGAAACAAGTTCATCAAACACAACCTAACCTAGAGATATTTAGCTACTCATAATTCAAAATACAATACCAAAAACAATTAAGAAGAATTGCATATGAGATCCCTTTAAGGATTGGTCTCCAATGGTTTCAAATACTCTCAAAAATCCCTTATGGTGCAGTAAAACTTGTACTTGTTGTGCCAAATTTTGTAACCCTTGAAAAAGTGACAAAATCCCCTTTAAAAAGACTTCAGAATGGACCAGAACATGTCAGAAAATCCTAGAAAAGAGGTCACTGCAAGCATGATGATATACATCGCGTGCGCGATGCAGCTTATACATCCTTATTGCGTTCGTGATTATGCGCGTGATTATTCTAGTAGTTGCACACTCTTGCTCCCCTTTTCACCTGATTTTTCACTAAGTCCCTATTTCTTCACACTTACCTATTGTTTCCTCATTCTTTGGTCTTTCTTCTTCATTTTTTCTCATCTTTAAATTGTTTTGATCAGTTTCTTCAACCGAATTACTGCAAGGAAGGACTGTCATCACAACCCTAAACTTGAAGCGTTTCTTGTCCTCAAGTAACTTGCCTGCAAGTGCACATTTCAACAGAAAAAAAGTTGCACAATAACATTTGAAAATCACCATATAATTTTTTCTTTACCTGACCATCGTTCTAGATTCCAACTTCCATCTGGCAAATTCGGAAAACATCCTCAAACTTTGACAAGTACTCAATTTGTCTCTCATCTCACCTTGACTCACTCAATGGATAAGATAATCTCTCAATCAACATGCAAAATACTTTATGCTTAGCTTGATCATATTCTAATATAATTCATCAAAGAAATTAAAACACACATATTTGAGGGCTTTTTCGGGTGCATCTTCGCTTATGTTCGGGTAGGATATTTTTAAAAAAGTAGGTTAATCCTTTGGAGTTAGATGCCTAGTTCTCCTTCTATTAACTTACCCATTTGTTCCTTCTTTATGATACTAGAGATATTTCAATTATGGTCCTTAATATACATTCTTTTAATTCTTTTTTTAAGAAGTTTCTTTTTTCACTTCTTATTTCCTCAAATTTTTGAATTTTTGACCAATTTTCTCCAGTACCCCAACCCCAAACTTAGAACTTTGTTCACTTCCAAGAGCGACCCAAACTTAATCTTGTTCATACCACTTAAGAACTACAATTCTACCTAACTCCAAAGAGAGAGTGAAAAGATAAGATCTTTCAAGTCATATGGTTAAAAATTAAGGCTAAGTCACCGAAAGAAAGACTAAGCTCAAAGTGGTTAGCAATGGATATACCTATTACTACAGGGTGACTAAAAAGGCTTAAAGTTATAGACAAACAACTGTCTCAATATGTATTAATCAATTAAGACAAATTTAATTGGAAATAGTTCAAACAATTTTGATTTTTTTTCTTTGATTTAGATTTATTAGACCTAGATTTCTTATCTTTATAGTTTCTTTGACTCTCACTTCTTCCCCTTAAGATACTCTAGACGTATCCAATATCTTCCACCTCTAAGTCTTAAATCTTGGTTAGTTTATTGGTCTGGAAGACATATTCACCACAAATTAGGAGATATCAATATCCAACTTGGCAATCAATGAAAAATTGGATTCGAGGAGGAGGTTTTGTGAGAAATCAACAGGCTCTTACTGAAATCCAATTACATGATTGTGTTTCATGTAAAGTTGAGTTTATGATTTCTTATATATCAAATGACTAATATAAATGTTGGATAAAAGTGTGAGTTATTAAGTCTCAATCATTTATGAATAAGTGAAATATTTGGTTTATAAGAGAGATGACTTATATACTCAATGTTTTAAGATTTTGGATGGAGATGTGCATTAAGATTTTGGGTGGAGATGTGTTGTGTCCTCTCTTATGATCTTGGAGTGTTAATTGGTCCCGTTATTTCTTCCGAATTTCCCGGACTCTACAACAATTATAAAAGAGTTAACATGTATATCTAATGTCTTAAGATTTTGAGTGAAGATGTGGTGTATTCCTCTTTTATGATTTTGAAGAATTTATCTGACTGTTGCCCTCGACTTCCCAAGACTCCAACAATAAATATGTTTGTGTAATGCAATTAACATGAGCAAGTTTATTTGGCTGATTAATTTTCTCTCACAAAAAATCAGCAGTGGCTAACTCAAAATCCTTGTTAATGAGTGATATGGCATTGGCTAAGAAATCATATATATAATCATTTTAATGGAAAATAAAAAATTCAATACATTCATAACTAAAGTTTTAGTTATCATTTCAATGAAAATATATCCCTTTATAATTGTTTCGAGGGGGAAAAACCTGGCTCCTTTATCATTTTATCATATAAAGCAAAACCATAACAAAAGGCAAACTAAAAGACCTTTAATGATGATAAGTAAAGAAAAAATTGTTTGTCAAACATGAAACTTAGGGCCTGTTTGAAATGCATCTTAAAAACTGTTTTTTAGTTTTTGAAAATTTAAAATTTAAAAACTTGTTTGAATATAATGTTTTGCAAAAGTGTTTTTAAAAACTCTTTTCTATTTTTCAGTTTTTAAAAGTAAAAAAGTGAAACAGTTTAGTTGTGTTTTCCTTCTCACTTTTTAGTTTTTAGTATTATAAAACTTGAAGAAAAAACATAAAAAATTTATAATTTTCATTAATAACATTAATGTGATTTTAAAAGATTAGATTATCAAACAAGTTTTTTCATTTTCATACTTTTAAAACAGTTTTTAAAAATTACCTTATCAAACAAATTTTTTGTTAATTTTCTTCTTAAAAATAGTTTTTTAAAATAGATTTGAAAAACAAATTTTAAGAACTAAAATTGGAAAGTGTTTCAAACAGGTCCTTAGTATGTTAAGTATTGTCCCCTTTCCACAAAGACAAGAGTTATAGCTTTCATTTCTCTCTCATTATCATCCCATATTTATAAATACCATGCAAACTTAACTCATTCATGTGCTTCTCTTCACCCTCACTTAATTTGAGAAGAGTGAGTACAATTTTCAGTGTTTAATAAGCAAATGGAAAAGCTGAACTTTATTAAAAATGGAGTGAGTAGATTGCCTCCTGGTTTTCGTTTCCAACCGACGGATGAAGAACTTGTTTTTCAGTATTTGAAATGTAAAATCTTCTCATGCCCCTTGCCAGCTTCCATCATTCCTGAGGTCAATGTTTGCAAGTATGATCCTTGGGATTTGCCAGGTCAGTAACTCCGATGCAATATTAAATTTTTATTTTGAGTCATATAACTCAAATTTATAAAACTGACTTATAAAACGAAGAATACACTAATTTTTTATACAGACTCGGAACTAAGTCAGTGCTTAACATTGTTTTGATTGATATAGGAGGCTGTGATGAGCATGAGAGGCACTTTTTCAGCTCCAAGGAAGCAAAATATAGAAATAGTAATAGGATGAGTAGAACAACAAAATGTGGATATTGGAAGGCGACAGGATCAGACAAAAGAATTTCATCTTCAAGTTGTAATGGCATTGTTGGAATAAGAAAAACCCTAGTTTTTTATCAAGGAAAATCACCAAATGGTTGTAGAACTAATTGGATCTTGCATGAATATCGTCTCGTCAACGTAGAAACTAGTTCTTCAAATTCAACTCAGGTAACTATTTGGGTCCGTTCGTTATATATGTATTTTTTAAAAGTTTCCGTTCGTCTCTTGCGATGATACTTATTTAGTTAATATTTCTTCGATTGGCAGAATTATGGAAATGAAATTGGAGATTGGCTTCTATGTCGATTATCGACGAGGAAAAGAAATTTAGAATATGGAAGCACTAGTACTCATAATAATAATAATAATAACAATAACAATAATGCTACTCCGAATTCGAGATTAATGTTTGATTTTATGATGGTAAACAACAAGGCATGTTCTTCTACTTCATCTTCATGTTCAAGTTCAAGTAACAACAACATTGAGGTCTCTTCAAATCTACAAGATCATGAACAAGATTATGCTGAACATTTTTAATTAAGCAGTGAATATTTTTAATTAATTAATGTTAATTTCTTTGCTTGTTTCCTAACTATGATCATGATGTTGTAATATGCTTATACTCTTTGTTGTTTAAAATATTTAATATTAGTATTTTCTTTGGACTTGTATTAAAGAATGATTAAGCTTAGTCATGAAATTAAAGGTTTTGATTTTCCCTACAAAACCGTAAAGGAGTGTGTCTTATTGATGCTTTACTTTATTGAGAGCAAAAGAAGATGAAAAAGGGTTGCATACATACCTTATTTGGTGCGATCCATATAACCAAAGTAGCAATATTTTTATTTTAAATTTGCACGTTGTAAGACTTCACAACCAAGAAAGAACCATTATTCATACTCATTTCATATGTATATATATTATGCTAATCAAGTTTAAATAATCACATAATTAGACTACATTTAGTGGAATAAATATGAGCATAGCTCAAGAAAATGTTAAAGTAGATAACATGATTTTGATGCCTTCAAGAGAAATGTAATATATTTATAATTCCATGACTATGTTGATTGTAGTTAATTTATGTTTGAGCCTCATTAATCTAATATGTTTTAGATAAAAATCTCAAGAAACGAAAGTGAGGAATGCTTCAAAACCTGAGATTGAGATTGAGATTGTCCAAGAGGAAGGTACATTTGATTAAGATGAAGGTACAAAGGTTGATGATGATGCAAATGCTAGAAATGTCTAAGAGTGAGGTAGAAATGCTTGGACTGAGGTGAATGACCCTAAAATTGATGCAGTTATTGAAGATATTAATACTACAATTGAAGTTGAAGAACAACAATCTCAAGTTGTTAATCTAACACTTGATAATGTCAAGAATAATGTGAGTCCCACGCTTCCTACAAAAAAGATACATAAAGTTTCTAGTCAAAAACCTCTTAAAAATAAGAAACTAGAGGTACCAAAAAGAACTATTGATAAGTGCTAAAATTATTGAACATATGATTCCACACACAAGAAGAGGTGAATTGTGGGGTTTCAGAAAAATTATAGTTTGAACAACTTTTAGGATTATTTTTAGAGTTTAAATTCATTTCAAAAATATTTTAAAAATAAGCATCCGAAATAAAGAATAAAATGCGAAAATTAAAGAGTTAAGGGATAGAGAGATAACACTAGGAATTATAGTGGTTCTGTTAACAAGAAAAGACTTAATCATCTCTCCAAGATGTTATTGAGAGTATACAGTCAATTTTAATAGTTTTTAGTAGGTTGAACTCTCGATCCCCTTATATAAGGAAAATGAATTTTCTGTCTAACATCCAACCAAACATCGAACAAGGAGAGAAGTGGTGAGTCTTCTTACCAAACGACGGATTAAAGCGGTTACTCTTATTTCGAAACTTGAAGCGGTTAGTCCCCAAGCTAAACCGATATTTTACACGGGATGATCTCGAACCTAGGTGAGCTTTTAGTCTGGTCTGAACTCACAAATCAAACTGAGACTTTGACGCTGACCACGAACCTATGAGATTTCATATCGCGTTTATCTCTAACCTTACAAGCTTTTAAACAGGCCGAGCTTACGAAATGAACTAGGATTATTACCGAGATAACCACGAACGAATGTGAGATTTTATATTGGGATAATCTCAAACCAAAGAAAGCTTTTGAGTGGGTTGAGCTTTCGAACCAAACAAGCGACTTAGTAACTAAATCTTCAAACCAAAGCTTTTAAAGGTTTAGTTTCGAACCCAAAAAACAATCCCTAATTGAATAAAATAATCAACCAAGGTAAAAATATTCTTTGGTGAATTTACAATATTACCCTTCCAATTACAAAGATGTCTCACTTGTAAAAGACCTTTCTCGAAAACACTATGGCTAAATTTCTACGTGAGAAATATTGAAAAAAACATCTATAGAGAGAGTGAGGAGTGAGATATGAGAGCTCACGGTTCTAGATATGAAAATATGAAGGAAGGATCCTTTATTCATAGGCTAGAGGGTGGCACGAAAAAGAAAAATTTACTGGACCAAAATTGATGTGTCAATCGATTTGCATCTTTCTCCAAATGATTAGAAGGCCTCAAATTAATCGTTTAGGCTAGTTAAAAGGGAAAGAAGTGATATAAATTTGTTTTTTTTCATTAAGAAAATGTCCTAAATGATCAATAATGGTTTTTACACTGACCTAGTCGATTGGGTAATAAGTTCCAATCGATTGGACAATACAATTTTTTTCCAAATCATTTAGATTGTTCCTCATAACATATTTAGGAATAACTCTAAGAAAAATAGGTTTGAAAATGTGTGTGTGTGTGTGTGTGTGTGTGTGTGTGTGTGTTGTGTGTGTGTGTGTGTGTGTGTGTGTGTGTGTGTGTGCATCTGTGTGCACGTGCGTGTGTGTGTGTGTGCATGCGCGTGCGCGCGTGTGTGTGTGTGTGTGTGTGTGTGTGTGTGTGTGTGCGCACGCGCGCGTGCGCGTGCGTGTGCATGTGCGTGTGCGTGTGCGTGTGTGTGTGTGGGTGCGTTCGTGCGTACGTGTATGTGTGTGTGTGTGTGTGTGTGCGTGCGTGTGTGCGTGTGTGTGTGTGTGTCGGTCATACCCTAAAATTTTCCCTACCCTTTCAATTTTATTTGGATTATTACTACATCCATATGCATGTATAGTTCTTTTATTAACCAGTCATTTAGATATTATCATTGATTCATATGCATATTCGTGCCATAATTACTTACGTCATTACTTAACAAATGCATGCTTCAAAAGACATCATTGGATTCAAAGGTTTCTAGTCACAAGACATTAAAGTAATTTGCAAGCTTATGGTCATGTTGGTTCATCTAGATATTTTGATTATGGATGCAACAAATTGGTGGATTGATCTTGGTTAACTTCTCAGGGGAACCTTAATCCTTGGTTTTGGTTATCTGATCATACTATCCATATTAGGGTTACCTAGTGACTAGCTTGGGCTTGGTTGATTGATTAATTCATGACATGACACTTTTCATTAAAGTAGTTAAGGGCATTCCATTTCAAGATATGGCAAGTTCAAGATCAAATTCAAATTCATTTTGGGAAGGAAACCCTCCTTCTTAAAGAACAAGTTACATAAATCTATTCAAAGAGTCACTTCATTACCAAATCATCAATTTCATTGCAAAAGGATCCAAAATCAAGTCTACATACAAAAAAACCATAATTTTGACCTAGGTTGACTTTTGGTCAACTGTTGACTTTTTGGTCAAACTGTTGACTAAACTCAACTAACTAAATCCTAACCCTAATGCATATCCTACTTCTTATTCATTTATAAACCATCGCTCCAAAGCCTTCAAGACTTCATGATCCTTGAGGTTGCCAAAAATTCTTCATATGCCATTGTTAGCTTCATGACCCACATCTTCATGCTATCTTACACCATGCCAAGACCATGTGCCTGCATCCAAACCATGTCGAGATTCAATTATAAACCATAGCACATCCATTCAACATAATCAATAAACTCAGTTCACAGCTCATGTTAATACCATGCTCAAAATAATAATTTAATCGCAACAGTTCCAAACCAAATATCACAAATTAAGTGATCAAAAAATCATAACAGTAATGAGTCCCAAGCATCATATGATTAACACATCTTTTCATTTCAATATTAATTATTACACTACAAGTTAACTAATTGACATCCAAACTCAAACTGACTTAACTGAATTCGAACTTCATTAACCAATTAACCCCTAACACTAATTGTTTTAACTTCTACTTATAGCAATTAACCTACACTCTAACATTAACTAACCAAAGTCTAATAGTGTGAAGCAACTTGCACAGAAGCATAATAGAGTAACTAACTGAAACTCTAATTTCATAACACATCAACTGCACTAACGGAATTCCTAACAGATTTAATAGAAATTTATAACTCTGTTATAACCCCTAACAAACTCACCTTTAGAAAATCTAATAGAGTTAAACACCTTCCCTAACATCTAACTGCAATTGCCCAGATACCCGAGTTTGTTACGATCAATCGCCCTATATAAGCGCCCAGATACCCGAGTTTGTTACGATCAATCGCCCTATATAAGCAAAAATCATTGCAGAATCATGGATTCATCAATCATTTTTGCACGTTCAGATTCAATTATCAACCTCGTTGTATACAAAAGTTCACAAGCTCTTCACCACTCTCTCTGAATCTAACTGAATAACAAATCTCTCAAGTCTCTGTATCTCTCATATGCAAGCAAGATCAACACCATGCAGCAAGCAACAACATGCATCCTACCGCTAAAGAAGTGAAGAATGAGGGATATCAGAGGTACCTTAGTACAGCATCTTCATCTTCATCTTCATTGACTTGCAACTCAACTCGTACCAAGAAGCATCTCGTCCTCATAGGTAGGTTCTTCGCTTCCATTTTGCCTTGCGTGAGTTACCATCATGTAACTTTTTTCTTGAGGTATTGAACCCAGGTCCTAATCCATGGCATTCATGAATGTTACCACTGAGTTGCTTTGTTAAACATGTATTTTGATTTTGTTCATATCCATATGATTTCATTTTTTCTGATTATTATGCCTTATTATTTAATCTTTGAATTAAACTTATGCATAAATTTAAATTGATTTATAATGTTATTATTTTGTTAAGCAATTGTATAAGAGATCTTATTTATTCATTTTTGTTCTCTCATATAATTGAGTTACTATGTCTAGTGATCGTTATAATTTTGGTTAATTTGGGTTAGCCACAACACCCTTAAATTAATTGAGATTATTTTTTTAAAGTTTTGAGATCACATAAATTATTAGACATAAAATTGTAATTAATTATACGTGGTATAATGAATTTTATCCTACAGAAATTTTTATTATATTTGTATGATTAATTGGGATAAAATGTCAAAATATTTTCATAACTTGCCCACAAGAATTATGAATTGGTACATAATTTGATCATTTTTTCATAAAGTATTAATTTTGGATAGAAAAACAAAATTATATCATGCACGTAAAGTGTGAGGTTTGAAAAATTTGTCGCGATTTTTTTTTAATCTTATTACATTAAAACTTAGCCCACAGGTAATATTTTTGTTGCAAGATTTATTTTATGATATGTTTATATTGATAATACATACAATTTGGATAATATTTATGCCTCAAATTTTGACATCAATTTTGTTTATCTTTTTAGCTTCTCAACCTGTTAATTTTTCTGATATCCGATGTGATATTCCCGAGCTCAGAGGAGATAACTACAAGGTGTGGAAGGAAAGAATTCTCCTCCATCTAGGATGAATGGACATAGATTATGCTATTAGGAAAGGCGAACCACCTACAATTACAGATGAAAGTACTTCAACTGCAATCGCATTATATGAGCGGTGGGAGAGATCCAACCGGCTCAGTGTGATGTTCATTACGACTAAGGTCACAGGTGGAATGCGTGGTTCTGTAAATCAGCATGAGAATGTCTGTGATTTGCTGAAATCCATTGACGATCAATTCATCACTTTTGAAAAGGCTTTGGCAAACACATTAATTATGAAATTTTCCTCCTACCGACTCAGCAGTGTGAAAGGTGTGCGTGAGCACATAATGAAAATGCGTGATATTTCAGCTCAACTTAAGAAACTTGAGGTTGATATGTCTGACTCCTTCCTGGGGCATTATATTTTGAACACTCTTCCGTCTGAGTATGGGCCTTTCAAGATCTCCTACAATACACATAAAGACAAATGGCCAATAAATGAATTAATGACCATGTGTGTTCAGGAAGAAGAAAGGCTTGTAATGGAACAGAGTGAGAGTGCATTGCTGACAAGCACTCACGGGAAGAACAAAGCTTTCAAAACTGACAAGTCACAAGCCAATCAGAAAGGGAAATTCAAAATACCACCGCAAGGTGATATCAAGAAAGAAGCAAAGTGTTACTTCTGTAAAAAGGGAGGACACATGAAGAAGGAATGCTCTGGATTCAAAGAATGGCTTGAGAAGAAAGGTAATTTATTCTCATTTGTTTGTTATGAATCTAGTATGACCGATGTTAATATTAACACCTGGTGGATTGATTATGGATCAACAATCCATATAACAAATTCCTTACAGGGTATGCAAAACCTAAGGAAGCCAATGGGAAGTGAGTGGACTGTCCTATCAGGAAGCAGGATGGGCTCACATGTTGAAGCTATTGGAACTTGCAATTTAATTTTCAATAATGGTTTTGTTTTGAAATTAGAAAGGACCTTTTATGTACCAAGTTTCTCACGAAACTTGATTGCAGTTTCTAGACTTGTACCTTTTGGATATTCCTTTAATTTTAAAGACACCTTGTTTGAATTATTTTATAGTTCGGAATGTGTTGGGAATGGTATATTGTCTGATGGTCTTTATCGTATTAATTTACAAATCGAATCCATTTATAGTTCAATGCATGTTCAAACTGGCACTAAGAGGTGTAATATTAATGAGAATTCTTCTATGTTATGGCATCAGAGATTAGGACATATCTCCATAGAGAGAATTAAAAGGTTAGTAAAAGATAGGGTACTTAATACTCTAGATTTTGCTGACTTTGAAACTTGTGTTGACTGCATTAAGGGAAAGCATACCAACATGTCTAAGAAATGTGCCAATAGAAGTTCAAGTATATTAGAAATAATTCATACAGACATATGTTGTCATGATATGGATGCACATGGTCAGAAATATTTCATCACTTTCATAGATGATTACTCACGATATATGAATATTTATTTGCTTAACAATAAATATGAAGCATTGGATGCCTTCAAAGTCTTTAAGGTGGAAGTTGAGAACCAGTGTGGAAAACAAATAAAGATAGTGAGATCATATCGGGGTGGTGAATACTATGGTAGATACACTGAGATTGGACAAGCACCTGGTCCAGTTGCTATGTTTCTTCAAGAACATGGGATTGTTGCCCAATACACCATGCCCGATTCTCCGAACCAAAATGGTGTTGCAGAAAGAAGAAACCAAACATTATTGAACATGGTGCGGAGTATGCTTAGCAACTCTAATCTTCCTAAATAATTGTGGAATGAAACACTAAAGACGACTGTGTATATTCTAAATCGGGTTCCATCCAAGGCTGTCCCAAAGACACCATTTGAGTTATTTAAAGGATGTAAGTCGAGTTTACGACATATGCGCGTTTGGGGATGTCCGTCTGAGGTGAGGATTTATAACCCACAAGAAAAGAAACTAGATTCGAGGACCATTAGTGGGTATTTCATTGGATATGCCGAAAGGTCTAAAGGTTATAGATTTTATTGTCCATCTCATACAACTAGGATTGTGGAGTCAAGAAATGCAAAGTTTCTTGAAAATCATTTGACTAGTGGGAGTGATCAAATCAAAAATTCAATTTATGTGCATGATCATATAGAGTATGAACCTTCCACTTCAAGTAATAGATTGGTTACTATTTACAACATCCCTCAAGTTCAAATGGATGTTGATCAACCAATCATCGAGACTCCATAAGCTACTGATGATCCAGTAAATTAAGTTGGTCATCAAGATGATGAACAATTAGTTGAACAACAAGATCCACAAGAAAACGTTGATCAAACATTAAGAAGATCTACTAGGACAAGAAATTCAGATATTCCTAATGATTACATTGTGTATCTACAAGAATCTGACTATAATGTTGGAGCTGAGAATGATCCTGAGAGCTTTAGACAAGCCATGAGTTGCAAATAGTCAAATTTATGGTATGATGCCATGAATGATGAAATGAATTCCATGGAAAACAATGACGTATGGGATCTTGTAGAATTACCTAATGGGGCAAAGGCCATTGGTTGTAAATGGGTCTTTAAAACCAAGAAAGATTCATTAGGCAACATTGAGAGATACAAGGCCAGACTCGTTGCTAAGGGATTTACTTAAAAGGAGGGAATCGATTACAGTGATACTTTTTCTCCTGTATCTAAGAAAGATTCTCTTCATGTCATCTAGGCATTAGTTTCACATTTTGACCTTTGTTGGTGTAAGCCCTAGAGGCCAATACTTTTGGTACTTGTATCGAATTATTTATTAATAATAAAAGGCTTTTTCTTTATTATGTTTGTTTAATAAAGTCCCTAGAATAGATAGTCCGTTTAATGTATCAAGTATGACTTAATCATGAGATCACATTAAACATAAGGACATTATTCTTAAATTATCCGTAGTCGAGCTTTATTGTGAAGTGGGATAACATTAAAGCATTGAGACTATTATGTTTTTAGACTGATGATCACATCTCATGGATCATGGATAAAGAGTTATCAAGTCTTAAACATAGGTATGAATATTAAGAGTAATATTTATACCGAATTGACCCGCTATGAGAATACTATATAGAAAGTTATGTAAAGTGTCATAAGTTATTCTCATGGTGATAATAGTGTATACCACTCTTCAACCTGAAACCATTATGGACCCTAGATGTAGAGTCGAGTGCTTTGTTGCTGATCCAACGTTGTCCGTAACTGGATAACCATAAAGACAGCTGATGGGTACTCCATAAAGCATGCTGAGGGACATGAGTGTCCTAGATGGAATTTTCCCATCCTGCGTAACAGGATAAATGTCTATGGGCCCAATATTGAACTGGACAAGGATGACACGGTCTATACCTTGTGTTCAATATAGACATAAGGGCAAAAGGGTAATTATACACATAATTATTATCACAAGAGGTTTTGTCATATCACATGACATTTTCGTGTCTTGGGTAGCAGTGATGTGTTGCTAGATACCGCTCACTGTTTATTATGTTAAATGCGTGAATTAATATAATTGCCAACGTCGCGAAAACCTACAGGGTCACACACAAAGGACGGATTGATGAGAGATAGAGTAAATAAGGAACATCGTAAGGTACGGTGTACTTAAGTAGAATACGAAATATGGTAAGGTACCAAATATTTAAGTGATTTTGGCATATTATGAGATATTAGCCAAAATACACTTAAGTGGGCTTTTTAGCTTGAAGCCCACACATGTGGTTCTATAAATAGAACCCTTGGGTAGAAGCATTGTCACTCAGACTAACACTCAAGTGAAGACTTGGAATTTCGTTTCCCTCTCTCTCTCACTCAAAATCTTCATTCGTACCAGCTAGCACTGAGATTGAAGGAACCTGTTCGTGTGGACTGAGTAGAGACGTTGTCATCGTTCAACGTTCGTGATCGCTCCGTGGATCTGCATCCAAGGTTTTGATCGTTACAAGAGATCTGCACCAAAGGTTTGAATCGCCACAAGAGGTAACGATTCTATCACTGATCATGCCCATTCGTAAGGATCACTAAATGGAGAAATTTTTAAATTCCGTTGCGCCTTGTATGGCAATTCTCCTTCAGTGGTATCAGAGCCACTTACGAAACCATGAATCTGATAACTGTTTTTTTCTGTAATAATATGATTAAAGATAGAATGAATCAAAGATTAAATTGAGATCGATCAAGTTATATATATGATATAAGTAATCTTGATGCAAAATACATTATATATGATATAGTGTTCTCGTTTCGTTCATTCAAACACTCAATGGTTGTTTTCCTTTGAGCGATCAATGGTCGCTTGCTTCTTGATCCGACATTAGTATGGTGAAGCAATGACGTGTTTATCAGTCATACTGAATCAACAATCGAGATGTGTTTGATGGTCTGAAATTGGTGCATCAGGGTTAGTGACGACATAAGGGTTGTGTTGTCAGAGAGTTATGCGATTGGGGTTGTGACTGCACAAGAGTTGTGCTTTCTAACACTTTTTCGTACAGTGTTAACCGGTTAACGCATATGGTTAACCGGTTAACGCAAGAGGGAATACTGTTTTCTAAAAGGATTTTCAAACAGTGTTAACCGGTTAACGTATTTGGTTAACCGGTTAACGCAAGTCGAAATTCAATTTTCTGAGTTTTTTAAACAGTGTTAACCGGTTAACGCATTTGGTTAACCGGTTAACGCGAGACAGAAAAAAAAATTTGAACAGATTTTCAAACAGTGTTAACCGGTTAACGTATTTGGTTAACCGGTTAACGCAAGACAGAGAGCAAATTTTGAACAGATTTCAAACAGTGTTAACCGGTTAACGCATATGGTTAACTGGTTAACGCAAGGCAAAATTCACCCGTTCGGCTAACTCTGCGTAATGTGATCGGTCGTCGAGATCTAATTTGGTTTTAATTGATTAAAAGAATCAAAAATTGATAATAATAATAATAATAATAATAATAATAATAATAATAATAATAATAATAATAATAATAATAATGTGTTTATTATTGTCTTGTGGTGATCGATTATGGCCTTAGTTTTCCTTTATTTTGTTTTGGGTTTTAAAATACGACCTGCGTGTCGTGCCTCTATTTTAATCCCTCAATGTAACTTCTCCTCTCATCTCACTCCCTCGTATGTAAAACGAGTTTCTTTTATGTAATGTAATGATATGAAGAAAGCAAAGAAGTCAATGCCAAAGGAGGACAACCTTGAAGATCTTGCTTGGGGAAGCTTAGATCGTTATTAGGTTAGCTTAGGTTCTCTCATTGGCTTGGGAGAACAACTGCGCTAGGGGCCATAAATGTTTCATTATGTATGTATGTATGTTGATGTATGTGAATGTATGTTGATGCATGTGAGAGACGATTTATATGATAAATAAGCCGGTGAGATCAGAAAAATTGCAATTCCCTCAAATTAAATATTAAGTTTATGCTTTCCAAGTTTTAACACTCATCAAGACTAGTATCGGATAATGTAGGTTTCGCCTATGCGAGGTGCATGTTCTATATTAGTAAGGTGCGATGGGATAATTGTAATATCCAACTGTTAAAACAATGGGTCAAACTTAACTAAACAAATTATAATAATATTATATATGTTTGCTTTCTAAGTTTTAGCACTCATCAAGACTGGTATAGGATAATGTAGGTTTCGCCTACGCGAGGTGCATTCTCTATATTGGTAAGGTGCGATTGGATAATTGTAATATCCAACTGCTAAAACGATGGGTCAAACTTAATTAAAATAATATTATATATGTTTAGAAGCAAGAGTTGGGAACGATCCATATGATGGATTGGAATAAGGAGTTATTCACCCAACTGAAATTTTCGAGAGTTGTATGAGATACAATTGGAAGAAGTTCCTACCTAAATAACCTAGTTTTGTGTAATCCGCCTACGCGGACTTAGAACGAAGTGAAATATGGATCTCGACCCACTAGAAAATCTTCCAACGGGATTTTCCGAATCAGATGATGAGGGTCATTTATTTTGAGTAAAATAGTGGGAGCATATTTAATTAAAGGCCTAACTAAATATGTCAATTATACTTATATTTTCATTAATCCTTATGTAGATTACCATGACAACAAACACCTCTAACAACATCTTGCGATCAATCCTTGACAAGGAGAAATTGTCTGGGAAAAATTTTCTGGATTGGCACCGAAACCTGAGGATTGTCCTCAAACATGATAAAAAGTTGTATGTCTTGGAGAAACCTGTTCCTGAAGAGGAACCTCCTAGTTTTGCACCTAAGGCAGAGAGAGATGCTTATAAGAAGCATGTCGATGATGCCAATGAAACTGCTTGTCTCATGCTAGCTACCATGAACTCAGAATTGCAAAAGCAACATGAGAACATGGCAGCGTTTGATATGATCGAACACCTGAAAATGCTTTATCAAGAGCAAGCAAGGCATGAGAGGTTTGAAGTTTCAAAAGCCCTTTTTCAAGGCAAGTTAGCTGAGGGAGCCCCTGTAGGTCCCCATGTGCTCAAGATGATTGGGTATGTGGAAAGCCTTGAGAGATTGGGTTTTCCCCTCGGAAAGGAACTTGCGACTGATTTGATCTTGCAATCGTTGCCAGATAGATTCAGTCAATTTGTCCTAAATTTCAATATGAATGATATGGAAAAATCTCTTCCTGAACTGCTAGCCATGTTAAGAACTGCTGAGCAGAATCTGAAGTCGAAAGGGAAGTCCATTCTGATGATCGGAAATGGAAAGAGACAGAACAAAAGGCCCACAAAGCAGGGTGATAAAGGGAAAGGCAAGGAAGTTGCCAAACCCAAACCCACCGTTGCTGCTTTGAAGCCTAATGGAGGCATAGCAAAAGAAGGCACCTGCTTCCATTGCGGTAAGACCGGACACTGGAAGAGAAACTGCCCAAAGTACCTGGAAGATAAGAATGGTGTAGAGACTTCAACTTCAGGTATTTTTGTTATTAAAATTAATTTATCTACTTTTGCATCATGGGTATTAGATACTGGATGCGGTTCTCACATTTGTACAAATGTGTAGGGGCTGAAAAGGAGTAGAGATTTGGCAAAAGGTGAAGTTGACCTACGAGTTGGCAATGGAGCAAAGGTTGCTGCTTTAGCCGTAGGAACTTATGTATTGACTTTACCTAGTGGTTTAATAATTTAGTTAGAGAACTGTTATTATGTACCTGCAATTAGCACGAATAGTATTTCCGTTTCTTGTTTGGACAAGTTTGGTTTTTCATTTATAATAAAGAATAATTGTTGCTCAATTTATTTGAATGATATATTCTATGCTACTGCACAAATGAACAATGGACTATATGTCCTTGATCTTGAAATGCCTATTTATAACATGAGTACTAAAAGGATGAAACCTAATGAGTTAAATCAAACTTACCTTTGGCATTGTCGATTAGGCCATATAAATGAGAAACGCATTTCCAAACTCCATAAAGATGGACTCTTGGACTCTTTTGATTATGAATCATATGAGACATGCAGATCTTGTTTAATTGGAAAGATGACAAAGTCTCCATTCACAGGAAAAGGTGAAAGAGCTAATGATCTTTTGGCCCTCATACATACTGATGTATGTGGACCACTCAACATACCAGCCAAAGGAGGTTTTCAATACTTCATCATATTTACTGGTGATTTCAGTAGATATGGTTATGTGTATTTAATGAAACACAAATCAGAGTCCTTTGAAAAGTTCAAGGAATTCAAGAATGAAGTACAAAACCAACTAGGTAAGAATATTAAAACTCTTCGATCAGATCGAGGTGGTGAATATTTAAGCCTAGAGTTTGATGACCATCTGAAAGAGTGTGGGATCCTATCCCAACTTACTTCTCCTAGAACACTCCAATGGAATGGTGTATCTGAGAGAAGAAATCGAACCCTGTTAGACATGGTCTGATCCATGATGAGTCACACCGATCTTCCAAACTCCTTTTGAGGACATGCACTATTGACATCAGCTTATACATTTAACCGTGTTCCATCCAAAAGGTTGAGAAGACACCATATGAGATATGGAGTGGTGAGAAACCACATATGTCTTACATGAAGATTTGGGGTTGCGAAGTTTATGTGAAACGACAATTTTAAACTAAGCTTGAGCCTGAATCTGACAAATGCTTATTTGTGGGGTATCCTAAAGAAACAAGAGGGTATTACTTCTACAATCCTTCTGAGGGAAAAGTGTTTGTCGCTCGAACTGGAGTTTTCCTAGAAAAGGATTTTAATTCCAAAGAAATCAGTGGGAGGAAAGTAGAGCTTGAAGAAATTCAAGAATCACAAAGCATTGATACACCTATGGAGGAATTAGAGCAGGAAACACAAATAGTTGTGTAAGAGCAACCTGCTCAAGTAGAACAAGATCAGGGTAGGTCAGGCAGGATACGTCACCTACCTGAGATATATGGATATCTCATCAAGGTGATGTATTACTCATGGATTCATCAAGAACGAAGATGAGCCTTGTGTCTACAAGAAGGTTAGTGGGAGCATGATCGTTTTCCTGGTATTATATGTAGATGACATATTACTCATTGGAAACGATATCCCTACCCTGCTGTCATACGGTGAACTGACTTTAATGTGTTTTTAATCGCAATGTCGCGGTTAGCAAGAGTCGCCACCGACTTTTCTTTTATCCAATAAGGAAAGGTGGAAAAGAACAGGAAAGACCTTAATTTAGATTCTTAGGTTCGGGAGGTACATTATACAAAGGGAAGGTGTTAGCACCCTTTCTATCCGTGGTTATCCATGGGCTCTTAATTGCTCAATCATTTATGTTTTTCTAGTTTGAAAAAGTGTTTGAGAGATGTGTAGGAAATGTTTTGAAAATGGAGAATTTAACTTTGTAATGATTCTCGTATGAATGTATACAAAGTGGTTATCTCGTTTAGTTTTGAAAGTCGTTTAGAAAAATATAACTCGACAATGATCCTAGTACGAATGTATGCCAAGTGGTGATTTTCTAATAAAAGGATGTTTTGAAATGAGTGAGGTGTGAAAAGTATTTTAGGTTATGAATGAGCAATTAAGGGTTATACCTGTCCGAGGTCTTTCTGGGCATTTCCTATCCTTATGAGGGTAAAACTGTCTTTACTATTGA
This sequence comes from Lathyrus oleraceus, assembly GCF_024323335.1. Classification (NCBI taxonomy): domain Eukaryota; kingdom Viridiplantae; phylum Streptophyta; class Magnoliopsida; order Fabales; family Fabaceae; genus Lathyrus; species Lathyrus oleraceus. Next base: position 73,059,912 of record NC_066585.1, read on the forward strand.
GAAGTAAGTAGTTTTATCCTTTGGATGTAAAAGGGTCATCGTAGGGTCATCGATTGGTCATTGAAGGCAACAGTTGTGAGGATACCTCAGCATTCGAAGGGACTATCATCATTTAACCGTAGGCTACACCGAAGGGTCATCGAGGGACAAAATCATATATTCGAAGGCAACATCCGAGGGACTATGATTTATTTTATGATGATTTAATCGAAGGGTCTTTGCTAAGTATATCCCCACATTCGCGGGACATGACCGTTATACCGTAATACCGTAGGGCAGCAAAGAGAGGTCCAAGATCACATATTTGAAGGCAAAGTTTTACAATTAATTAGATAGCCGTAATCGATTAAGTAATTAGGTCCACATTAAAATCGATGAAATCAATACATTAAAATCAGCTAGGTAATTTAGGATGAATCTCCACTTTAAAATTAAGTAATTCAGAATTTGTCTCCATAAGGATCTCCCACACATAAAGTGGGATACCTAGCCGGCCGTTTCCTCGGGAATATGTAAACCTTTGCACAATTCAACACACGGGTTAGAGCATCAAAGTAAAGTACAATCGAAAATTGCACTACAACACAACAGTCATAATCTCAGGCCAAATGATGCAGAATTATAATAAGTCTTGGTTAGATAGACATAAGGCATAATAGAAAAGAAACAAAGCAGCCACTGCCCGTTCGCCTCTGCTTCGCCTGGCGAAGGCTCAGCGAATGCTCGCTACAGGCTCGCTTAGCGATGTGCTAGCGAGCGGCCACGGGTTTGGAGTTTGACAGCAGCATGACCTCCGAAAACCTGAACTTGTATGGCACTTAATTACAGGAATAGCATGGACAAACATTCATGATATTCAAGCATATTTAAATTCGCATGTGAAATCATATTCGAAACTTCAATCATGATGCTTTATGTATATAGAGATTACCGATTAAAAGCATAAAACAATAGTGATGCGCAAACCTGCTTGCAACTAAGCTGCTATGTTGAAGAGACTGATCGCTTTTGGTATCGGATGGAGTTGGGCGGCGGTAGCTTCGGAGCGGAGGAGCGGCCTTCAGGGTTTCTTCACTCGGAACTCTCTAAAGTAGCCTCCAGGGTTTCTGTCCCAGGGTTTCCGTCCGTCTTCCTCTGTTTTTTCGTCCTCCTTTTCGTGACTGAAGCTTGGCTATTTATAATGCTCTTGTTGTGACCTAATGGGCTCAGAATGAAGCCCGAAAATTCTGATGTCTGTCAGCTTCGCTAGGCGAGCGTGTAGCGAACGTTCGCTAGGCGAAGGATTTGCTCGCCTAGCGAGCAGGCCAGTTTGGGCCATTTTTCTGGATTGGGCCACTCGTGAGCTGGGCCTTTGTTCCTTTAAGATCAGTGTCATAAAAATGAGTCGGAGTGCCCTGAAAAATGTCTTGAAATATTAATGGGCAAATTTTGGGGTATGACAGCTGCCCCTGTTCAATATTCTTGAACCGAGAGAGTTAGAATGGTGAGTGTGTCGTTCGTGGTCTGGAGGTGGAAGATTATTGAACACTAGAATGCCCCAAAAATTTGCACTTGTTAATCAAAGGTTAGTCTTGATGGAGATGGGCTTAAAGATGCCATCCCGGAAGTTTGATGATAAGCTTCAGATTGTGTCGTACGTTAGGCGATATCTGAAGACACGGGTGTCATACCGGGTCGTATGTTAGACCGTATAGTGAGTCCTCCATTATGCTATCGATTTTGCTGGGGAGTCAGAGTGTGTTATACGCTGCTGGGGATAAGGGATCAGAATGGATCATACGCTAGACCGCATCTGAATAGCAGAGTGAGTTGTTCATTGGGCGGATGACTTCACTGGGGATGAGAGATCAGAGTGGATCGTATGCCAGATCGTATATGAGTTGAAGGTCCAAATGGGTCGTACGTTAGACCGTGTTGGGGTTGTGGCATGTCAGGCTGCATCTGAGGATGAAAGGGATAGTCATACGCTAGACTACACTTCAGAGATGTATGTATGCTAGGCAGCATCTGAGGGTGAAAGGGATAGTCATACGCTAGACTACACTTCAGAGATGTATGTATGCTAGGCAGCATCTGAGGGAACGAACATCCAAATGGGTCGTACGCTAGACCGTCTCTGAGTTGCAGAATAAGCCGTCCGTTAGGCTGTACTTGAGGATGAGAGGTCAGAATGGATCGTACGCTAGATCGCATCTGAGTAGCAGAAAGAACCGTCCGTTGGGCTGAATCTGATGATGAGAGGGGTAGTCGTACGCTAGACTACGCTTCAGAAATGTACCGTACACTAGGTAGCATCTGAGGACTTGACGGTCTAACTTGGTCGTACATTAGACTGTATTTGAGCAGAATGAGCCGTCCATTAGGCTGAATCTGACGATGAAAGGGGTAGTCGTACGCTAGACTACGCTTCAGAAATGTACCGTACACTAGGTAGCATCTGAGGACTTGAAGGTCTAACTTGGTCGTACATTAGACTGTATTTGAGCAGAACGAGCCGTCCGTTAGGCTGAATCTGATGATGAAAGGGGTAGTCGTACGCTAGACTACGCTTCAGAAATGTACCGTACACTAGGTAGCATCTGAGGACTTGAAGGTCTAACTTGGTCGTACATTAGACTGTATTTGAGCAGAATGAGCCGTCCGTTAGGCTATAGCCGATAGTATTTGTATATGTTGTATTTGCAATAAATGTCTGGGATGGGCTTATAGATGCCATCGTTAGGAGGATGTCAGAATGAATGGTGACATGGAGTATATCTGAAAGATGTAGTTGAATCCTAAATGTAATTGATAAAGATGTCCGTCTGAATGGACCTTTGTTTTGATTGTATCAAGAGGATAATTAACCTGAAAAATAAAGTTAGCTTCATGCCATGTCATGATGCATGAGATGCAAATGTTGTATGCATGCGTGTGATGTAATGAATGAATTATGCGTCTGAAATAAATGCGAACATTGTATGCATGTATATGTTATGAAATGAATGAATTATGCGTCAGGGGACTCTACTGGGGAAATAAATCTCAGTCTTCTGGTCGGAGATATTTGTATTGATGACCCTGTCTCAGCTGGGGATGCTTGATTTCTGTCTGAGGGTAGAAATGTTCAACAGAAGCCTGGCTGGGGGTGGAAGAGATGACCCATTTGTCTAGTAATGCCACTCTCTTCTGGGAATGACTGGCTTTGCTGGGGAATAGGATTAGCAACGGATTCATTGGAAAGCATGATTAGACCTTCTCCTCGATCCTGAAGTCTCGTAGTAATCGCTATTTCTATTTTATGCATGTATTTTTGGTAAATATCGATCATATTCAAGTGCACATATCAATTCAAATTAAATCAATGGACGTCTGTGCAAACAAAACAGAGAAAGTAAAACAAAAGCACCTTTTTGGACATAACATTGTATTGATTTTGAAAGAGGGCCTATAAACAGGCAGTTTGTGTACAAGGAGACAGAAATCCTAGTAAGAGGAAATTGTCAAAGAAAGAGAAAGCTATGCAGAAAAAGTCCTGTTGATTTTAATTCCACTACTGTCATTATGTCTTCAAGCCTCTCATCTCCTGCTGTCGGATAAAAGCGATTGGCTTGTTCAGTCCCTTTGAACTTGGGTGAAGCTGACCGAGAACGGGACATAATCGTACGCTTTAATCCCTAATTTTTGCCTGGACCGCCTTTTCAGGTTTTCAGTCCACCAGGATACCCTTTTTTGCCCAAGCCGCCTTTTCAGGTTTTCGACTTGCCGGGTGTATATGCGTAGTATTTTTTTTAACTATGTCCGTGTTCACGGGATGCGGGGACTTTTCGTCATCCTCTGTAGTAAGCATCATGGCTCCACCAGAGAATACCTTCTTAACTACAAATGGCCCTTCGTATGTGGGAGTCCATTTGCCTCTGGGATCACCTTGTGGTAGAATGATATGCTTTATTACCAAGTCGCCACTTCGGAATTATGGTGTTTTATGTTGAACTGCGAGTAGAGTTCAGTAATCATCTTGTTGTTCAAATTAGCACCATTATCAGTGATAGCTCTTTCAAGAGACAGCAGGTTTCTCAAATAGATATTTGATAAAATCCATCTTAGAAATTAATAAAGCGGTATGGTTCAACATATATTGTCTTAGTCGGCGAGCAGCCCAGGCCAAAGCGCAGCAAGCTTTCTCGAGCTGTGAGTATCTTGTTTCACAGTCGGTACCTTTTTGCTAAGGTGGTATATTGCATGCTCTTTTCGACCAGACTCGTCATGTTGCCCCAGCACACACCCCATTGAATTTTCTAACACGGTCAAATACATGATTAAAGGCCTTCTTTCAACTGGTGGCATCAGAATTGGAGGGTCTTGGAGACACTTCTTGATTTTGTCTCAGTAATCTGGAGAGGGATTTGCAAGTAGCGGTCAAATGGGAGCTAAATCGGGCGACGTGGTCCAGATTTACGATTTTGATCGATGCCCCATGCGGCTGAATAGTCTTTTCTTCTTGCAGTAGTCTGGCAAGTTCTCCAGGTACTTAACAATCTTCCTCACTTCCATCCTCGGCTTGGTAGATCGGATTTTCAAAGCCATAATGAACAGTAGAAGAGTTATTACCAACAGGATCCAGAGTGGATATGGATCGGCAAATTGTTACGTGAGTGTGTGCAAGAAAACATAGCTTTGTTTAAAAGATGACATGAAAGATAAAGAGCGCAATATTTGAATGCAAAAAGTCCATTGATTTATTGAATGTGAATATGCTTATGAAAATGACAAAACCCTTGAAAATTAGCCATTGTGCCCCGGGCATCGACACAACGCTTTGAAACACTAAAATAGCAATAACAATTACTCCTGACTAAAGGAAATCAGGATAGTGTCTTCAGCCTTCCAATTATTGAGTCCGTCACCAATTGTCGGAAAAATCCAGCTATCCCAGTCATAGTCGTTATCGGCATCTTCTACAGCATTAACAGTCTTGTCATGATTTGGCAGAGGAGCAATGATGACATTAGGAGTCTCCGGAGGATCAGAGGTAACTGCCTGTATCTTTCCACTTCGAATGCCGCTTTCAACATGTTCACCTGTTAATATAAGTTTAGTGAAACCCAATGAGGAACTCCTCAATAGATGGCTGTAGAATGGGCCAGTCAGTGTGCTCATGAACATGTCCACTAATTCTCGATCAGTCATAGGGGGTTTGACTCTGCCAGCCAAATATCTCCACTTTTGAGCATATTCTTTAAAGCTTTCTTTAGATCCCATAGTCATATTCTGCAACTGTAGCCGGGTAGGTGCTAGTTCAGAGTTATATTGGTACTGTTTATAGAAAGCTGTTGCTAAATCAGTCCAGGTGCGGATGTCAGAGCTCTCGAGCTGATAGTACCACTCTAACTGTGTGCCAGATAGACTCTCTTGGAAGAAATGGATCCATAGCTTCCTATCAGTGGTATACGGCTGAATCTTTCTCACGTAAGCTCTCAGATGCATCTGAGGACAAGATGCCCCATCATACTTAGTGAAGGCGGGGATCTTGAATTTGCGAGGAATGACCACATCATCAGAGACTAGACCTAAGCTTTCGAAGTCCAGACCGGGTGCCTTCTGAGCCTCCATAGCTAGCATACGTTCTTCCAGCAACTTGTACTTGCCATCTCTTGGAGAGTACTGTTTATTCTCATAATCTTCATTGTCGTCCTCAGGGTTGAAGAGATCAACATTTTCATCTTCTGAATCTGTCTCTGTTTCCTCTTCTTGATCCTTCGGAATTCTGATTTTGACTCCTGTGGCCTGTCCTTTAAGCCTTCTTCCCGGGTTGATGTAACTCACAGGTTTCTTGTCCTTTTTCTTCTCGAGCAAGAGAGCCTTCAGTTCCTCCTGCCCCTTGGATAAGTTCAAGATCATCTCCTGGAGTTGAGCATTCTGAGCATGGAGATCTTTGACAGTTTGTTCGAGGTCCATTTTTTCTGTTTGGAGGAAAACCGTGAGAACATTGATCCCTTAGAGTACCTGTTATGCAATGTTATGTCATGCTATGCAATGTATGAAATGTTTTCAATGTTTAAAGTCCTTGAAATGGTTAGTACAATGCCATGATGTCATGATGTTATGATGTTATGATGTTATGATGTTATGATGTTATGATGTTATGATGTTATGAGGTTATGTAAATAACAAGCACAAGCAAGTCACACAATCATCATTCCTAGGTTTTAAGGCTTGCATGAGTTCCATAGGTAAGTACCCTCCCCACTGAAGTTTAGTTGGTTCAACCTGTCCTAGAATAGTAACCGGGTTCTAAAAGGATCTCCAATCATTGACCTTCCTTCAAGTCCACTTCAGTGCAACACCAAGTGGTTGACCGAAGCTTCCCTAAAGTCCAATCTCAAGGAGTGTAGTATCGAGTCTCAACCAACCCCAGTCGGAACCGAAGTCAGTTATCTCACTACTTTCTAATGGCCAGGATGAGTCAATTAGGGTTCTAAAGGTCTGGTTAATGCTTTAATGACACCACGCGGAAGCCAATTTTTTCCTCAAGTGAACATAAGGAACATCAGGACATCCAAAGTGTCACATTAACCGTAGCCATCATTTTAACCATTCCAGTATACGCCGGATAGTCGCGATGATCTATTGCTACTTACCTAAGGTACACTAGATCCGGGTGTAGGATCTTTCACTCAAAAATACCCAAGCAATCCCTTAAAAGTAAATCAGACAATTTGGAATAAGTGATCTTGTTTTTAAGGTAACCTCTCTTTTTAAAGTATCCCCAGCAGAGTCGCCAGTTCTGTCATACGGTGAACTGACTTTAATGTGTTTTTAATCGCAATGTCGCGGTTAGCAAGAGTCGCCACCGACTTTTCTTTTATCCAATAAGGAAAGGTGGAAAAGAACAGGAAAGACCTTAATTTAGATTCTTAGGTTCGGGAGGTACATTATACAAAGGGAAGGTGTTAGCACCCTTTGTATCCATGGTTATCCATGGGCTCTTAATTGCTCAATCATTTATGTTTTTCTAGTTTGAAAAGGTGTTTGAGAGATGTGTAGGAAATGTTTTGAAAATGGAGAATTTAACTTTGTAATGATTCTCGTATGAATGTATACAAAGTGGTTATCTCGTTTAGTTTTGAAAGTCGTTTAGAAAAATATAACTCGGCAATGATCCTAGTACGAATGTATGCCAAGTGGTGATTTTCTAAAAAAAGGATGTTTTGAAATGTGTGAGGTGTGAAAAGTATTTTAGGTTATGAATGAGCAATTAAGGGTTATACCTGTCCGAGGTCTTTCTGGGCATTTCCTATCCTTATGAGGGTAAAACTGTCTTTACTATTGAGAAGTAAGTAGTTTTATCCTTTGGATGTAAAAGGGTCATCGTAGGGTCATCGATTGGTCATTGAAGGCAACAGTTGTGAGGATACCTCAGCATTTGAAGGGACTATCATCATTTAACCGTAGGCTACACCGAAGGGTCATCGAGGGACAAAATCATATATTCGAAGGAAACATCTGAGGGACTATGATTTATTTTATGATGATTTAATCGAAGGGTCTTTGCTAAGTATATCCCCACATTCGTGGGACATGACCGTTATACCGTAATACCGTATGGCAGCAAAGAGAGGTCCAAGATCACATATTTGAAGGCAAAGTTTTACAATTAATTAGATAGCCGTAATCGATTAAGTAATTAGGTCCACATTAAAATCGATGAAATCAATACATTAAAATCAGCTAGGTAATTTAGGATGAATCTCCACTTTAAAATTAAGTAATTCAGAATTTGTCTCCATAAGGATTTCCCACACATAAAGTGGGATACCTAGCCGGTCGTTTCCTCGGGAATATGTAAACCTTTGCACAATTCAACACACGGGTTAGAGCATCAAAGTAAAGTACAATCGAAAATTGCACTACAACACAACAGTCATAATCTCAGGCCAAATGATGCAGAATTATAATAAGTCTTGGTTAGATAGACATAAGGCATAATAGAAAAGAAACAAAGCAGCCACTGCCCGTTCGCCTCTGCTTCGCCTGGCGAAGGCTCAGCGAATGCTCGCTACAGGCTCGCTTAGCGATGTGCTAGCGAGCGGCCACGGGTTTGGAGTTTGACAGCAGCATGACCTCCGAAAACCTGAACTTGTATGGCACTTGATTACAGGAATAGCATGGACAAACATTCATGATATTCAAGCATATTTAAATTCGCATGTGAAATCATATTCGAAACTTCAATCATGATGCTTTATGTATATAGAGATTATCGATTAAAAGCATAAAACAATAGTGATGCGCAAACCTGCTTGCAACTAAGCTGCTATGTTGAAGAGACTGATCGCTTTTGGTATCGGATGGAGTTGGGCGGCGGTAGCTTCGGAGCGGAGGAGCGGCCTTCAGGGTTTCTTCACTCGGAACTCTCTAAAGTAGCCTCCAGGGTTTCTGTCCCAGGGTTTCCGTCCGTCTTCCTCTGTTTTTTCGTCCTCCTTTTCGTGACTGAAGCTTGGCTATTTATAATGCTCTTGTTGTGACCTAATGGGCTCAGAATGAAGCCCGAAAATTCTGATGTCTGTCAGCTTCGCTAGGCGAGCGTGTAGCGAACGTTCGCTAGGCGAAGGATTTGCTCGCCTAGCGAGCAGGCCAGTTTGGGCCATTTTTCTGGATTGGGCCACTCGTGAGCTGGGCCTTTGTTCCTTTAAGATCAGTGTCATAAAAATGAGTCGGAATGCCCTGAAAAATGTCTTGATATATTAATGGGCAAATTTTGGGGTATGACACCTGCAACAAGTAAAGTCTTGGTTGGGGAAATGCTTTTCTATGAAGGACCTAGGTGAAGCAGCCTATATATTAGGAATCAGAATCTATAGAGATAGATCACAAAATTGCTTGGCCTAAGTCAGAGTACATAGACAAAATGCTGAGACGCTTTAATATGAATGATTCCAACGATTATGTGTTTTTCTTAAATGGTGGTGTTGTGAGCTAGAAAAGTTCAAAGCAAGATACAGTTGTTGATTCTACAACTGAGGCCGAGTATATTGCTGCCTCAAGTGCAGCAAAGAAAGTTGTTTGGATCAAAAAGTTCATCAGTGAACTTGGCATAGTCCCTAGCACTGTGGATCCCATTGGTCTTTATTATGATAACAATGGTGCTATCGCACAAGCTAAGGAGCCTAGATCTCACCAACGATCCAAACACATACTTAGGCGTTATCATCTCATTCGAGAGATAATAGATAGAGGAGATGTGAAAATATGTAGAGTACCTACACTTGACAATTTTGCTGACCCACTGACAAAGCCTCTTGCGCAACAGAAGCATGATAGCCATACTAGATCAATGGGCATTGGGGGTATGCCTGATTGGCTCTAGTGCGAGTGGGAGATTGTTGGTGTAAGCCCTAGAGGCCAATACTTTTGGTACTTGTATCGAATTATTTATTAATAATAAAAGGCTTTTTCTTTACTATGTTTGTTTAATAAAGTCCCTAGAATAGATAGTCCGTTTAATGTATCAAGTATGACTTAATCATGAGATCACATTAAACATAAGGACATTATTCTTAAAGTATCTGTAGTCGAGCTTTATTGTGAAGTGGGATAACATTAAAGCATTGAGACTATTATGTTTGTAGACTGATGATCACATCTCATGGATCATGGATAAAGAGTTATCAATTCTTAAACATAGGTATGAATATTAAGAGTAATATTTATACCGGATTGACCTACTATGAGAAACTATATAGAAAGTTATGCAAAGTGTCATAAGTTATTCTCATGGTGATAATTGTGTATACCACTCTTCGACCTGATACCACTATGGACCCTAGATGTAGAGTCGAGTGCTTTGTTGTTGATCCAACGTTTTCCGTAACTAGATAACCATAAAGACAGTTGATGTGTACTCCATAAAGCATGCTGAGGGACATGAGTGTCCTAGATGGAATTTTCCCATCCTGCGTAACAGGATAAATGTCTATGGGCCCAATATTGAACTGGAGAAGGATGACACGGTCTATACCTTGTGTTCAATATAGACATAAGGGCAAAAGGGTAATTATACACATAATTATTATCACAAGAGGTTTTGTCAGATCACATGACATTTTCGTGTCTTGGGTAGCAGTGATGTGTTGCTAGATACCGCTCACTGTTTATTATGTTAAATGTGTGATTTAATATAATTGTCAACGTCGCGAAAACCTACAGGGTCACACACAAAGGACGGATTGATGAGAGATAGAGTAACTAAGGAACATCGTAAGGTACGGTGTACTTAAGTAGAATACGAAATATGGTAAGGTACCAAATACTTAAGTGATTTTGGCATATTATGAGATATGGGCCAAATTACACTTAAGTGGGCTTTTTGAGCTTGATGCCCACACATGTGGTTCTATAAATAGAACCCTTGGGTAGAAGCATTGTCACTCAGACTAACAGTCAAGTGAAGACTTGGAATTTTGTTTCCCTCTCTCTCTCACTCAAAGCCTTCATTCGTACCAGCTAGCACTGAGATTGAAGGAACCCGTTCGTGTGGACTGATTAGAGACGTTGTCATTGTTCAACATTCGTGATCGCTCCGTGGATCTGTATCCAAGGTTTTGATCGTTACAAGAGATCTGCACCAAAGGTTTGAATCGCCACAAGAGGTAACGATTCTATCACTGATCATGCCCATTCGTAAGGATCACTAAATGGAGAAATTTTTTAATTCCGTTGCGCCTTGGATGGCAATTCCCCTTCAACCTTGAGTTGCATCAAATGGATGTGAAAACAGCCTTTCTTAATGGTGATTTAGAGGAGGAGGTTTATATGAAACAACCTGAAGGTTTCTCTTCTAATAGTGGTGAGCATTTGGTTTGCAAGCTTAAGAGATCCATATATGGTTTAAAACAAGCCTCTCGTCAATGGTATCTTATATTCCATGAAACGATATCTTCATTTGGGTTTATTGAAAACCCCATGGATCAATGTATATACCAGAAGGTCAGTGGGAGTAAAATTTGTTTTCTCATTTTGTATGTGGATGACATACTACTTGCAACCAATGATAAAGGTTTTCTACATGAGGCATCTTATGTCATTGGCATTAAGATCCACAGAGATAGACTTCGAGGAATTTTGGGTTTATCACAAGAAACCTACATCAATAAAGTTTTAGAGAGATTTAGAATGAAAGATTGTTCACCAAGTGTTGCACCCATTGTCAAGGGCAGTAGATTTAATTTGAATCAATGCTCTAAGAATGATTTTGAGCGGGAACAAATGAAGAACATTACATATGCTTATGTTGTTGGAAGTCTTATGCATGCTCAAGTATGCACAAGGCCCGACATTGCATTTGTTGTTGGAATCTGTAACACCTCAAAATTTGCCCTCCTCTCTTGGGACTAGCTTAGCATATTGCATCTCATCTTTTAGGTCATTAATCATTGCATTTTGCATATCATATGGCTACCTTGAGCAAGTCATCCTCCTAGGTCTTGATCAGAAGATAAAGACGTCAAAATATGCAAGCTTGAGGGTTTCATGGATTGATCACTAATCATTTGAGGGTTGGTGCTTCAAATTAGGGTTTCTTGGTTCCTCAAGGAGGATTGATCATTATCTTGGTTGAAATGGTACATCATCATCATCCTGGTCTTATCATCACCAAAGGATTCCTTATTCATGATCAGTTCCTTGAGATTAGGGTTTTGACCTCTAGTCAACCCTAATCATCTGCATTGTGCCAATCAGGGCTTGTCAAGGAGATGAGGTCTTCATTGAGATGAGAGATCATCATATGGTTTCATTGAGCTTATGGAAGCTAGGGTTTCATGGTTGAGCCATTTCATCAGGAGTTTGAGGCTCAAGATCATCTATGCATAGCCAATTCATCTGTCAGTCAACAAAAGTCAACCAAAGGTCAACTGATGGATTTGGAGGTGGGAGAGGGTTAGAGACACTTCATTCATGTCCAAACAAGTTTCATTTGACATTTCAAACATCAACATTGAAGAAAATAAAGTCAGATGAAAACTTTCCAAAAATAGAAAGTGACTTGTAATTCAAAACTGCCAAAAATGGAAAGGTCTTCTCCTCAAAATTACATGTCCAAAAATGCTTCAAATGAAATTTTGTCCAACATGAAAGTTGTAGATCATGCTCTCACCTTTCCAAAAAGTCCAAGAACATCCATTTCTCATTTGTGGTTGGCAAGATATGATCAAATCATTGTCAATGGATTTTGAAGTTCAAAAATGCATAACTTTTGATCCAAAAGGCCAAATGGAGTGGGATTTTTTTGCCACATTCTTCTTTTGTCATTCACTATCCAAATTATATATCCTAGGCCATGCATCTTGCTCACAAAAATGTTGCATTTTTCATGTGAATTCCATTTGAAAATTGGAGGGAAAAGGCAAATTTGAAAATTATTCATTGTTTTCACTTGCAATTGCTTGCATTGGCTTGGAAACAGCATTTTGAAGTGAATTAAAACCAGAACATTGCACTGTTACATTGATTTTCATGCATGTAGGGTGGATTTGCTAATGTGCACCAAAACTTCCAATTTCACTAATCATGAGTATTTTGGCTAATTGTAATTAGCAGCATCATTAGCATCACATATAAAAGCTAAATCCTAACTGCTTTTGAGCTAATGATAACAGAATTGAGATCTAGATCTAGAAATCCAAAAAACTCTTCAATTTCTCTCTCACTTTTTCTCCAAAAATCTTCATAAACATAGCATTGTCCTTGATTAATCCATGATCCATGAGTATAATTGAAGTGGTTAGAGGCAAGATCCATTGATTTCGAGCAAGTTTTTGGAACTGTTGCAAGTGTGTTCATCCATGGCAGTTTGATTTTCTGGACTTCTCGTGCACAATCAACATTCAAACCTTGCTTCATTCATGCATATGAGAGCTGAGGATTTGCTGTTTTTGCTTGCCAAGGCCTGAAACAACCTATTTCAACTCTGTCATCCAATCAAGGTCAGTTTTCGAGCATCATAATTCTTGAAATTAATGCCTGCTTTTGGTAGATCTTTCTTAGTAGAGTAAACTGCAATTGGAATCATTGATTTTCATGCTGAAATGAGAAAGTTATGTGGATTAGAAGTTTCATGTGTGAATATGTTTTCCTTCGAAACTTTGGAACTAGGAAGAATTAGGCCAAATTGATTTGAGATTCGTGATGTACGTTGAAAAAGGATTCTAATGATATAGGTCTTGTTAATTTCTGAAACGATTTGTTCTTGAGCCTAGGGTTATGATGAACTGTATGAAGGTGATGATGAACTCATTTCCAGGCGTGCTTTGATCTTGTTCAAGTTTGTTTTGCATGCTTTTTGTGGTTTCTGTCCCATGCAGCCAATAGCGCCTTGCCACAGCACTTAATGAAACGGTGCGTTTCATTAAGTGGCGCGCTCGTTTGAATTACTCGCCGGTTCGAGCCTGGACCAAAGCACTTTCACATTTTGCCTTATTCCATTTTTTTCCATATTATGCCTTGCCATTCATGTATGCTTTCCATGTTTTTTTTAATTTTTCTCCACATTAAAAAATTCATAACTCTCAAAATAGTGATCCAATTCACATGAGATTTTTTTTGCAATGATCCTTATCATGTCTAGTATTTAATGATGATTTTTGCAAAAATTGTGCACGTGTGGAATTTGTTTTGGCTTAGGGAATGTTTACACATGTGTTTGCTTGCACCTTGCTTGCTATTCTTGTTGTGAAATGATTATGCTTAATCCAATGAGGCTGAAAATTTGCATGTGTAAACTAGAGATCCTTAGGGACATTTTGGCATTGAGTTTGCAATTTTTGCATTTCTGGTTTGTGAGATATGATCTGATCAATATAGGTGTGACAATGTGTGTCACACCATTTCTTGTCCAATTTATGGAATTTCTTTACCATGCCTATTGAATGCCAAATAATCTGAAGTTTTGCATGTTGATTCTTCTGGATGTTAAGTTTGCTTGGGAATTTTTGTAGAATTTTTGAGTGCATTTCCAATTTGTTTGAGAATTTCCTTTCTATTTGACCAATTGTGGACTTTTTGTGAGTCATGATCTTAGATGATTTTTGAAATTCTTGATGTTTATTGGATAGACCTGAAATTTTGTGGAGTGATTATAGACACATTGAAGTTTATCATGGCTTTGGTTTGAGTCATTTATCATGTGTAGATTCTGTTTTATGCTTGCTTGAAGTTGATGTATGTTTTTGTGCCCTCATTGAGCTTGTTTTGCCATGCTTTGACTTATGAATTTTAATTGACTTGCTTCCACTTATCCAAATGACTTGAATTTTGGTATGATGATCATGTAATGAGTTCTGTTTAGCCATGATTTTTCTTGGGATTTATTGAATTATTTTTGAGTTGATTTGGATTGATTCATTCTGTTTGGTCCAATGAGCTTTCAAATTGCATGCTTTGCCTTAGATGCCTTGTGAAATGAAATTGGTGTGTGATATGAATGTGAGACCACTTGGACATTGTTCTAATTTGATTGAACTTGATTTGTGCCAATTTTCATGTTCTGTTTTGAAATATTTCTCCTTCTTTGACCCTAGGCCTTGTCCTAGGGGTTTGCTTCTTATGTTTGAGTTGTGTTTTCAGGACAAAAAGCATATGGCATTGAGGAGTTGATTCACATGGCTTGAGTTGCTTATTTGGTTGATGTTAATTAACATTGAGTTTGTTTTGTAAGTGGCTTCTAAGTCATTTGTGTTGAGCATTGGCTTATGCTTTGCTTGATGCATTACTTGTGTACAGTTAACTGTTGACTTATACTTGTCTGTTTGACTTTGAGTTGAATGCTAACTGAGTTAGATTGTTTTCAGGTACATTAGTTGCTATAGTTCTTTTGAACTTGCTTTTGCTGTTGCTTGGTTGCTTAACCAATTGAGGTATAACCCACTAACTCCATGTAGTCTGGAAGACCTGGCCTGTTACTTGGCCAGGCACCTGTCTGAAGTCCTCCTTAAGAGGCAATGCTTGTGATTGTTTATTTTTGTCCCCAAGCAGGAAAAGACCTTGAATAAGGCAATTGGCAGATACAAGAGATGTGCAATCCATCTCCTGCTATTCAGTTGAGTCATCCCTTTGCTCACACAACTGGTGTTGATGCATTGTGGATATTAACCCAAGATCCATGTTGAGTCAGTCATAAGTGTAGAAGGGTTCCCACTTTCTGAACCCACACTTCATTTGTCTAAAGCTCTCCCTGGCCAGGGATAAGAGCTGTGAGGCACACCCCTCACTTCCTATTTCATCTGCTTCACCCTAACTCTCAATGTTAGGGTTAAGAGCTAACATCACCCTGATACAGTTGGCTTGCTTTTGCAGCCTAACCCTTGTGTGAGCCCACCTTTGTCTGTATATAGTGTGTGCTAATTGTGTATGTTTGCTTTGTTTTGATTGTGCTTGCATGCTTTGCTTTGCCTGGTTAGGATTAGCTTGCAGTCTGTGCAAGTAGGTAGAAAACTCAACCTAGGACCATTGTGGAATACATGATAACTATTAGGCTCGAGTCAGTCTCCCTTCTAGTTGGTCATTTCCCAGTCTCTGGTTAGGAGAAAGTTTCTCCCCTGTTCAGGGGAACTACGTTGCCCTGATCCTCATACCAGATGAGGTACGTAGGCAGGAGGTCGTACGAGATCTCTCCGGGCACCCTTTTTTTCTTTTTGTGTGTGTTTGCTTGACAGTTGCTAGGCTCGAGTGCCAGACTCCTTAGTAACTTGTTTTGTTTGATTCCTTCTTGTGTGTGTAGGAGATGGATGTAAGCCCATCAATTGGCATTCCGTATCCTTTTGTTGTGTGCTTGGAGTCCGATATAAGTCCAGCAATTGGCATTTGGTTTCCAGTGTGGGTTTGGTTGGTTCAGAGTCTGATATAAGTCCAGCGATTGGCATTTGGATTCCGTGTTTGCCTGTTTGTGTTTTGTTTTGTTTCGGCGTGCGTGAGCCGAACTACGGTAGCTCTGATTCTCGTTCCAGACGAGATACGTAGGCATAGGATGCGATGTCCTAGCGAGCACTTTTCCCCCTTCTCCCACCTGTGTTGTGTCAGTGTGTGTGTGTGATGTTTGTTTTAGCAACCTTATCCTATCTTTTTGAGCGTGGATCCCGTCGAGTACGACGGATGCGTAGGGGTGCTAATACCTTCCCTTCGCATAACCGACTCCCGATCCCATCTCTCTTTGGTCGCGAGACCATGTCTTTTCCAAGTTTACTTCGAGCGTTTCCTTTCCCTCTTTTGGGATAAATAACGCACGGTGGCGGCTCTGTTTGTTTTGTTTTAGCCCGCCGGTTGTTTTTCGCGGATGCGACAGCTGGCGACTCTGCTGGGGATATGAAGTTGACCTATTGCTGGTCCATCTTCCCTAAGCGAGTCTCTCCTAGCGTTCTAGGATAGTTTAGGTTGCTTGTGCTGCTATTTATTGCATTTATTATTCTGATGTGTATATATTTGCATAAATATTTGCATGCATCATACTGTCATGTTGTTGTCCTCTGTACAGGTGGTTCCTCTGTTTTGGGGTGGGTGTTCTGAGTGGGGCTAAAACTCAGGCCCGAGTATACACCTAGGATTAGTATGGTCTCACGTTCCTCATTTGCTTTATCAGCATATTGTTGTAACGTGACATACCACAAGCCGGACGAGGTTCATCTGAGAGCTCTTCCTTTGTGGGGTTTTCCACTTTGGTTGGGTTACCTCTTTTGAGCTATTGACTTCGGTGACCGATCTTTCCCGGATCTTTGTTTAGACGATCTTAAGAGAGCTACAACGGCACACCCGAAAGGGCAAACCCGTTGAGTATTTTGGCCCGGATCTTTGTCTCCTGTTTTGAGGCTACTTCTCATGGTGTATGACTTAAGAGTTTTATTTCTGGGCTTAGAATCATGGATTCTATTTCTAAACCTCTGAAGATTTTTTGTGATAATTCAGCAGTTGTCTTTATGGCTAAGAACAATAAAAGTGGAAGTCGAAGCAAGCACATCGACATAAAGTATTTAGCCATTAGAGAAAGAGTTAAAGATAAAATAGTAGTTATTAATCACATTAGTTTTGATTTAATGATCGTTGATCCTTTGACTAAGGGCATGCCACCAATAAAATTTAAGGATCATGTAGAGAACATGGGACTTGGGCCCTCCTTATGATTATATACATACAGTTTATTAATAAAACTCTTATATTGTGATGTTTTCTCATTTTCATGCGCACATCAATTTGAGAAAATATGTTACATCTGGACCAAGAGTAAACATTGGTTTAATCATCAAGTTAGTTACCATATTACAAATATATACTTGAAAATAGACATGTTGTAATACATAGATGAGACTACTCGCTTTAAGAGGGACTATCTCTATGATTCACATATTCATTTCTTGAGTAAGTTTTCCATGACTCATTTATGCCAATAATCAATTCTATGGACCAAGTGGGAGAATGTAACGGTTTCTTATTTTTATTATAATAATTATTAATAATAAACCAATTTTAATGTGGTCAATAGTTTTGGGATTTTGGTTCTGAAAAGGGTATGATTTATTTTGGTTTTAATGTAAATTGATATGACCATTTAATTTGGTGGTAATGAGTTTTAATGGCTTTAAATTCTTGATGCTAGAATCAAGTCTATAAATAGTCTTTGGTTAGTGATTTTGAAATAAATTAGGATTTTTTTAATTGGAAATAGATTATACATTTTGGTTGTATTGATACTTTAAAAATATTATTAGAAAATAAAATTGATTTAAAAACTATTTCAGGATATTAGTTATAAAAGGTTTATGATGTTTGTTAAAAAAAAGTTATTTATGATATTAATTTTAAAAAAAGATTTACTTAAAATAATTGATTTTCTAACATTTGTTAGAAAAAATTGATTTAAAAAGTTGTTTTAAAAAAATTGATTTAAAAATAATTGGTTTTTTTAAAGGAATTAGAATTATAATACCAACTTAAAATGATTTTAAATTTGATTAGAAAATTATTATGTTTATATATATATATATATATATATATATATATATATATATATATATATATATATATATATATATATATATATATATATATATAAAAGTTTAATGAAAACATGTATAAAATCAAATATAAACGATAATCAGAAATTCCAAGACACTATCATGCATGCATAAATTATTATTGAGAGGTTAAAACAAAAATCAACCAACGGGGAAGATATTGTCCCCGATGAGCAAAGTCATGAAGAAGAAGAACTTTAGGATAGATAATTTGTAGATTGTGGATGATAAAATTAGATTAAAAAAATTAAATGAAATCGAACTGTTTAGGAAAGATTTTAAGCTGATTCTACATATTTCTTAGAACTCGAGCTAATGAATTTGATGAATTCATGGCTTTGTGAATTTAGATTTAAAAAATATATATTTTAAATAAATGAAAACAATCTAATAATGATAAAAGATTTTGAGTTTTTTTATTTTTATGATCTTTTGAGATTTTATGCATAAAATAATAATTTTAATAAAAAAATAATATTTTTAAAAATGCATTAATAACAAATACGATAATTAATAATAAAACGATTTTAAAAAATATTATTTTTGTGATTTTTACAGGAAAAACAAATAAAAGAGAGAAAAAAACACTAAAAATGACATTCCCCTTATAACTCCTTAACTCCTTTTGGAACAAACTAGACTATTCCATTTATTCAAAATAAAACAGCATTAACGAGTGATAACATGAAACTATATCACATTTTTAGACTTGATTTAATTAAATTATATCGTTATTTGATTCAATTTATTTTATATTATTCCATATTACTCGGCATTTTCTTATTATTTATTTCAAGTATCATTATTTAAAGCACATGTGAAAAAGAAAGAAAAGGGGTGCAAAAAGAAGATTTTCTAGGAAAAGCAGCAAGCTGAAGCACCAAAGCCCAGTCCACGTTTGGAACAAAATAAATTGTTGTCATGATCGCAACAAGCACGTGTCGATCGCCACGTCCTAAGACCTAGTGTTACGACCGTAACACATAGTGTGACGGACGTCACACATTCCACTCCTATATTTTGGGCTTTACGTGCGTAATTGAGTGGACGGTTTCCCCTAAATTCTCTCATGCACTCGGAGACGCTTTGAACCATACTGAAGACACATTCTAGGAGACGGTTATCTTGGGAGGTTAATATAAATAAACCTCACAAAAGCCAATGGAAGCTCTCTCTTTTCTCCGTATAATTTCTCCAGCATTCTAATTTTTCAAGCAATTTATTTCTTCTTTTTTTTCTAGTTTAATTTCTGAAGCATACAATTTACTTTCTCACGATAGTTTCTACACCGGAAACTATTGTGTAATTTTTACTGGATCTAACCTTACGTCAGATCATAGTATTTTATTTCCTTGTTTTTACTTTCCTATCTGATCGAGAATTGTGAAGAACAAATCCAACCGACTTGTGGTGGAGTGTTCGAGCACCGAAGCGTAGGAGATAAAATCCAGATTTCTAGTATTTTTCCAGGTTCATTAATTAATTGATTATTCATTTTAATTTACATATGCTTTGTTCCGCTGTTTATATATGTTGTTTGTTTGATATGGCCGTATTTATGCATGATTATTGTTTATGCATGTTTATCATGTCTGGCTAATTAATTTAGATATCGGTATGTAAAGTAAGCGGAATAAAGGAATCCAAATTGAGTTGGTTTAAATTTATTTCAGAATATAGTCACTCTTTTTCTGGTCTCAATTTACAAAGTTAATGCCAAGGTTTTTGTACGAGAGTAAAAGACATAAAGAAGTTAAAATCAATAGAACGACGGTTTGAGTTTTTAACTGGACAGTGTAAATTGAACATTAACTTTAAATCAGGGCGAAAGCAATTTTTAAGGTTAATTAAATTCTAATTATTTTCAAAAATTATTTTTAAAAGTTAAATGTGAGGACGAGAGTTAAGCATTTAAGTTTAATCATGTAATCTAAGTCAACAGAGCGAGAGTTTGAGACGAGGGCGTTTAAACGATTAGTATTTTCTCAAAAGGAGTTTCTATAGATTCTATTATTTTCAAAAGTGATTTTAGACTTAACGAAATAGTGAGAGCGTACGTTAAAATATAAAGTCATAGTCTAATTCAACAGAGCGAGAGTTTGAGGAAAAGACTTTTACATAATAGTGTCTACTGAAAAGACTTATTTTAAAATTAAGAAAAAGACCAACGAAGATTTGATTCCCCAAATACGACGAACTACATACTGATATCCATATTATTTGATATTTTATCTAGATCCAAATTTAGTTTTATTTTTTTCCCCTAATCATTAAAGTATCATCCGCCTTAGCTTTACGCAGTAACCCTAAAAAAACGGTAGATCGATTCATTAAGTCCCTTTGGGATCGATATCTTTTAAAACTACGCGATTAGACTGTGCGCTTGCAGTTAGTACCCCGATAGACTCATAAAGTCGCGACCAAGTTTTTGGCGCCGTTGCCGGGGACTTTTATTTAGTCGATATCGTAACTCTTCTGTTACGCTGTAGAGACTAAGGCAATTTTTATTTTTTCCCTTTTTCTTTGATTTGTATGCCGCACACTCGCTCACAAGGCGAGCCGTACTACTTAAAAATCAACGACGTCGAACGATATCTCCGATTATTACGACGAATTCGGGAGTATCGTGCTAGAAACAATCTTCCTCCAATCGAAGTTCCTGATCTCAAAAATCTCCTTCCTTTAACGATACCAGCGATGGCCGAACCAGCCCGTGCTCTTCGAGATTACGCTGCTCCATCGCAGGATAAGCCGCATTCGAGTATTGCTCCACCCGCAATCGAAGCGAACAACTTCGAACTTAAACCTTCGTTGTTGCAGGCAGTGCAATAGAATCAATTTTCTGGAAATCCTACCGAGGATCCAAACCTTCATTTATCCGTATTTATCCAATATGCTGACACTGTTAAAGTTAATGGTGTCACTTCAGAGGCAATTCGACTTCGTCTCTTTCCTTTCTCGTTAAGAGATAAAGCTAGAAGATGGCTTCAGTCTCTTCCTTCCAACTCAGTCACCACATGGAATGAGTTGAAGAAAGTCTTTCTTGCCCGATATTTTCCTCCAAGCAAAACAGCTATGTTGAGAGCCCAGATAAATGGATTTAAGCAAAAAGATAACGAATCTCTTTTCGAAGCATGGGAAAGATACAAGGACATGATGAGACTTTGCCCACACCATGGTTTAGAGGATTCGTTAGTAATTCACACCTTCTACAATGGTCTCTTGTACAACACAAGGTTAACAATAGACGCCGCCGCCGGTGGTGCGCTTATGGATAAACCTTACACCGACGCTTATCAACTTATCGAGAGCATGGCCCAAAATCATTATCAGTGGGGAAGCGACCAAACAGTGGTAGAAAAACCTCAAACAAAAGGTGGCATGTACGAGATAAGTAGCCTTGATCATGTTAATGCAAAAGTGGATGCTCTTGCCCAGAAAATTGAAAGTTTAAATGTATCACCTGAAGGAGAATTGCGGTCCAAAACGCATCGGAAATTAAAAAAATTCTCCTTTAGAGATCCTTACGAATGGTCATGATCAGTGATAGAATATTTACCTCTTGTGACGACTGAAACCTTTGGTGCAGATCTCTTGTGACAATCAAAACCTTTGATGCAGATCCACGGAGCGATCACGAACGTTGAACGATGACAACGTCTCTACTCAGTCCACACGAACGGGTTCCTTCAATCTCAGTGCTAGCTGGTACGAATGAAGGCTTTGAGTGAGAGAGAGAGAGAGAGAGAGAGAGAGAGAAAACGAAAATAATGCAACCGCGCTTTATGCTTCTGCACAAGGGTTCTATTTATAGAACCACTTGTGTGGGCTTCAAGCTAAAAGCCCACTTAAGTGTATTTTGGCCCATATCTCATAATATGCCCAAAATCACTTAAGCCCATGGTACCTTACCATATTTCGTATTCTACTCAAGTACACCGTACCTTACGATGTTCTATAATCCACTTAAGGGCACCGTACCTGTAAGACCCCAATTTTGGCCCTAAGATCCCTCATGGCCCATAACATCTCATATCATGGCCTCAAGGATCACTGCATGCCCTAGCTTCCCTCCTAGTGGGTAGATTGCTTTGTGAGTTGATTCTTGATCACCAAGCATACTTTGCATTTGTATATCTTTGCTTTTCATATGTTTACTAACCAAAAAGTACAAAAATATTGTCAGTTTAACCTTGTTGCTTGCAGTTGAAGCAACCATCAGCAATTAGGTCAAAGACAGTCAACAGTCAGTCAAAGCAATGGATGGTGGCCATTCTTGCAGAATTTGGGCACCATGATCATAATCAAGAGTTCATACATCTTGGGACATCATTTGAAGTCAAGGTCTCAAGGAATTAGGGTTTGGAATTCATCAGAAGTGGTTCAATCATCCAAAACCCTAGAAAAGTCAAACTTGGTCAACTGTTGATTTAATCAGTGATTTGATGAATAGAATTGATTTGAAGGAGTTCATTCATGCTCATACAAGCCTCATATATCATGTCCAACCTCATCATGGAAGAAAATCAAGTCAAACAGAAAATTTTCCAGAAATAGAAAGTGGACCTGTAATTTCAACTGCCAAAAATGGAAACTTCTTGATCCTCAACTTACATCATGATACAAGCTTCAAATGAATTTTTGCCCAACATGAAAGTTGAAGATCTTGTTCTCCCATTTTCAAAAAGTCCAAGAACTCCCAAATCCCATGTATGGTTGTCAAGATATGATCAATTCAATTTCAAAAATTTGTGAACTTCAAAGAGCCATATCTCTTGAACCATAAGGCCAAATTTGGTGGGGTTTTTTCCTACAAACCACATTTTTCCTCCTCTTTCCAAAAATATAAATTTCATGAACCAAAACCTTACCAATCAAAATGGCATTTTTGGCCTTGACTTTATTCATTTCAAGTTTGACCCAAAGTTGACTTTTTGATTTATTGATTTTTTCTCACTTTGGCCAATTGGGATTTGTTTCATATGGTATTTGCAACATGTTCCAAGTTCAATTTTGTGCTCATGCTACTATCATACTACCATTTTGGCCAAAGATGTGAAATTGGCAAATTTTGCAAATAGCTTCATAAGTGAAAGCAATGTTTAGCAATCCATCAGCAAACACAAAACAGCAAATTCAATGGTCCTTTGCAGCCTGTTTCCAAGCCCATTCGACCAGAACCTACACCCTCCATATCCACTTATGTGCAACTTAGCAAAAATGCAAATGATTTCATTAAGACATAAGCAAGCTTACCATTTCCTAAACCAACCTTAAACAGACATATTTAAACATTTTTCTGGCCATTTGCAACCCTAGAATCACAGCCTCCATACAGAAAAAACTTGCATTCTCTCTCAATCAACATCTTCACATTTTGCAAATTTCTGCCAAATCCTTAAAAGAACTCGAGTAACCTTTGGTTCCTTCATCATCTAGCCCACATTTGGGAGTCCTTTGAAGCATCATTTACCAACTGAAAGTGCAGCTCGAGCTCTGTTTCTTCAAGATCACTTCCATGGCAAAACACGATTTGGACATTTTCATGCATAGCTGAGCAAAAGGGCATCAAGCATCCATCATTATACGCCATTGTCTTCATCTGTTTCGAGCTGTATCACACAAACAACCATTGTTCAACACTTTTCTTCAAAATCAAGTAAGTAATCAACCTCCACCATTTGCCAAATCGTGCTATGTTTATGAAAGGTCTTTGCATGCTGATTCTAATATGCTATACCTTGCTTGAAATGGTTGTGTTATGATGGAGAAATCTGAATTTACATTTGTGTTCAAAATTATTTTCCATCGATTTGCTCATATGTTGTGGATTTCATGAAAACTATGCTTAGATTATGTATGAGTAATGTCTGGGGGTCACATTGCTATGCTCATTTTTTGATTCTGGGCATTTCGAAATTTTTGATTATGTGAAGGTGATGAACATATGCACTGTTGTGTTGAACCCTAAAACCCGCCCAGAAATCCACATGAATCATGTCCTGTTTGTTGGTGTTATGATGCTGCATGAGTGTTAATGCCATGATGTTTGAATTTTTCTGCTTGGAATTGTTTTATGATGATGAACTCGCATGAAAATACCATGAACATTGCTGCTAAAACCCTAGGGTTTTTGAACCCAGGAAGATGAACATCGATTGGCTGAACTACTGTTCCATTGGCTAGTAGCCAATCACAACATTTCCCGTGTCCACTCAAAACGTAGCGTTTTGATTAGTGAGTTGCTTATTTACTGAATTGCCATGCGCTGACCATGTTTGACCCTTATCCCATGCTATGTGTTTCATGTTTGCTCCAATTATTCATCAACTTCCAAAATTAATTTCTCATTCATTATTCATCCAAAAATCATGGAATTTTTTGCATTGTGTCCTGTTAGATGTCTACTATTTTGTCATGATTTTTAATTATTTTTTGGTTGGCTGGATTTTAAATGGTATGAGTTTTCTTGTCATGTATGCTCATTTGATACCTTTTGCCAAAACCCTTGTGGAATGATCATGATGTATCCAATGCCCCTGAATTTTTTTTGTGGTGAAACTAGACTCATTTATCTTTGTTTCCATGTAAAGATTGTGCATTTATCATTTGTGGTTTGCTAGATATGAATTTCTGAAGTAGGGTGTGACAATTTGTGTCACACCAATGATTGTGCATTTTCATGATTTTTGTTCATATGCTTCATGACATCCAAATGACCCCAAATTTTGCATGATTGATCTCTTACATGTCTAGTTTGTGTATGAATTTTCTTGGATTTAATCATGCTGTTTCCAATTTGTTTGAGAATTTTCTTCCCTGCCTAGTCAATGGTTGACTTTATGTGATACATGTTGCCAAATCCTTTGTGAAATTCTCATATCTTATTGTATGACCATGAAATTTCATATGTGATAACTAGACATCTTGAGCTTTGCATTGGTGTTAATCTCATTCATTTCTCATCTGTTTTCAATTTGATATGATTTTTTGAAGTTGACCCATGTTTGTTGACCTTCATTGTGCATGCTTGAATTTGGTTTGACATCTTGATTTTAATTGACTGCCTTCCTCTCATCCAAATGCAATGAAATTTGACATGCTTGCCATGCTAGATGTTAGGATTGAATGTGATTTATTTGATAATTTTTGGGATTGTTTGGGTTGACTTTTGAATGAGGTCTTGCTGTTGACCTTTTGTATGCTTCCTTTGCCATGCTTTGCATTCTTTTGTGTATGAAATGACAATGATGCATGATATGATTGTGAATCCAATTGTGCTTGCTTCTTAAATGATTGATTTTGATTTTGATTGAATGTGGCTTGCTGTTTTGGATTTCTTATTTGTTTTTGACCCTAGGCTAGTCCTAGTGGTCTTTTGAGCTTACAATTGAGTTAATGTTTCAGGTTAAGCACCAATGCCTCAAAGATCATTCAAATTTGATTGAGTTGGATTATATATATCATGTGCTAACCCTTGTTTTGTAGGTGTGACTCATATAGTTGAGTCTTGTGCTTTGCACATTGGTCCCTTTGTGGTTGACTGTTGTTTATCCATTCCTTTGGTTTTAAACTGTAGAACTGTTTACTAATTGGTTTGACTTTTTCAGGTACTTTAGTTGCTTAAGTTCTTTGAACTTGCTTTGCTTTGCTATTTAGCAATTTGCTTTGAGGTACAATTACTTCTTCTTCATGTAGTCTGGAGACCCGGTCTGTTATTTGACCGGGCAAACTGTCTGAAGTCCTCCTTAAGAGGCAATGCTTGTGTGTGTTTAAAATTTGTCCCAAGCAGGAAAAGTCCTTCAAGTAAGGCAATTGGTAGATCAAAGGGATAAGCAGCCTATTCCCTACTATTCAGTGAGTCCTCTCCTTGCTCCCATTACATGGTTGAAGCATTGAGATAAAAACCCAAGATCTATCGAGTCAATAATGTGGAAAGAGCTCCATCTTTCTGAGCTCCCACACTTTCTTTGATGCTCTCCCTGATTAGGGATAGAAGCAATGAGGCACACCCCTCATCTCCTTTTCATCTGCTTCACCTTAGCCTCTCAATGGCAAGGTTAAGAGCGACATTTACCTATTACAGTGGACTTTCATAGTCAAACCCTTTTGTGTGAGCCCCCTTGTTTGGCTATAGAGTGTGCTGTTTGATATTCATTGATTGATTGATTGCTTCATATGCACATGATTGCTTGTATGTTATGCATTTATCATCATCAATTGCCATTAGTGCATGATCATATCATTTGTCTGTGTGACTTTTATTATTGTTGTTTGCCCATTGAGGACAATTGTAAGTCCATTGCTTTGGCATTTGCTCCTATGATATGGAAGGATAGAGTGTAAGACCTCATTGGTCACTCATATCTTCTGTTTTATCTGTTTGTATGTGAGGATACAGTTATAAGTCCCTGTAAGTTGGCATCTGTTGTCCTGTGATCATAATCTGGTTTGTTTGATTGTATGAGAGGTTGCAATTATAAGTCCCTGTAAGTTGGCATTTGCATTCCTGTGATCATATTGTTGCTTTTGTTCTTGTATGTGAGGATCCATTGTAAGTCCCTGTAATGTGGCATTGGTTTTCCTATGAGCATCTGTGGAGTTAACCTAAGTCCAGACAGATTGGCAGTTGATTTCCATATTTCATTTTTGTTTTCTTTTGAGGAGATTAGTGTAAGACCATTGAGTGGCATCTGATATCCAGTTTTATTTTAGGAGATTGGTATAAGCCCAGTGATTGGCATCCGATATCCGCTTTTGCTTTCTGCTTTGTCTGTTTATTATTATCCATTGCCCATTCCAAAGGACACACTTGAATCATCTCCCATATGATTTCAAGAAGTGAACCCTCTAAGAAGTTTTACAATCCCATCTTCATCCATTCATCATTCATTATGTCCTAGACTTTTCACACTTTACTTTTCAAGTTTTGACATGAATGTTGTGCAGACATCTTCATGTTTTCTAACTAAAAACCTGGACTCAAGTCCTTGACTTTTTTCAAACTTCATTTCATAATACTTCTTTGAATCAATCTTAATCATACTTTGACTCCATTTTCATAATCATAATCAGTAACTTCACTCATTCACTTGTTTTGGCTTTGTCCATTGTTAAATGTTTTCATACATGAGCTATAGGTTTGATTTATCTTAGTGGTTGATGTTAATCTCACCTTCTGTCTTTAGTGATTGAATTGTAAGTCTTCCTTGCCTATTATAGGGTTAACCCCTCCCTGGCAAGTTGAAGCTGTTCTCACATGGTGGACGTTGTTGTTTGTATAAGGTTGAGTTTTCTCCCGTGGATAACGTAAGACCTGGGGTTTGTGTTTAAAATTGAACCTAACTCACTTTTGGAAATCTTTTAGCCGAACTACGGCGTTTTGATCCTTACCTTTGATGGAAGGTACGTAGGCAGCGGGTTCATCCGTTCAAACCCAATAAAAAATTGTATATTCTTTTCTCATCATCCCAATCATGTTTGCACAATCTTTATGTCATAACAAATAACAATTTTGTACAACAAGTGTGAAAAGGGCTCCCTAGGAGTACCTAGGACGTAGTGGGTGCCTAACACCTTCCCATTGCGTAATTTACCCCTTACCCAGACTCTCTGATCTTTTTATTAGTTTTCTACGTGTAAAACTTCTTAGGCTTTTGTTCGCTTTTTAGCCAATCCTTTGGATAAATAAAAGTGCGGTGGCGACTCGAAATTTCAATGTATCTCCTAGCTTATGATTTAATCGATAGATCATATAGCGACGAATACACCGCTACAGAAAAGTGGCGACTCTGCTGGGGAAAATACACATCGATCCTTGGTGGTATTGCCTACTTTTCACCCTTGTTGTGCTATATTGTTATCTGTTATATGACATATTTTTGTACAATTTGGGATCACTGTATTGATTGTAATGTGTGAATTGCTTGATATACATTTGCTGTTTGCTTTGGTGATCTGTGAGATGAGTTCTATACCCGAACTCGAGTGCTCTCTAGGATAGGAGAATGGCATAGTCCTGTTGACTGGTGTGGAGTATTCCTTAGCCAGTTGACTTGCGAGTCCATTCACTTGGTGGAGGTCATGTTGAACTAATAATGTCACACAAGTTATTTGTGGTTAGGCATTATTCTTTCAATCATGTTCCGCAGAAGCCAAGGACCTTAGTTTACCAAACCCATCTTGGCCTATTTTTAGGACCGTAGTGCGGAGGTCGTTCAGATGTCAGTTCTGATGCGATTGTTACGCGATACTACACTCATAAGAGTTTCTCTTGAGAATATTCTTGGAATACGAGTATTCGTTCCTCCGATAATATTCGAAAGATGGAACGATGATTATGGGAACCTCTGATAGAACATGTCTGGCAGGTTTAAACCCTAGTACACTCCCTTTGGGTGGTTCTTAACCGAGACTCTATGCTCGTGACTCTCAGCAAACCCGTGATTCGTGGTTGAGTCGTTCAAACATTGTTAATATCAATGGATCCCGGATCAGGTGTAAAACCTAAAATCCATCAAAGCGGCTGGTTGATATTAAGAATGTCCGAACCGGTTCATGTACCGTTAATATCAATGGAACTTGGGTGTCGATAAGGTGAAAACCTAAATCCACCAAAATGGATGATTGATATTAGGGATACAATGAGCTTTCCCACGACCTTTGTGTGGTGTGCTTTGCTTGATCCTTGAGTGTGTTTGTTGCATTCATGCATTCACGCATTCATCCGCATTCATGTCATCAAAAGAGAAAATTTTCAAGGAACTTAAAGGGTTATTTGCAAAATTTTCAGACATGGAAAGACCAAAGAGGTATACAAAGAAATACAGCTTCAAGCAGCCTGATGTAAAAGAGTTAAGGAATCTGACATCATATGTATTAGATCCCTTGGGTTTCAAAGCTCGCTATGGGAAGCTTCTACCTCTGCTCACCACTCAGGTTGATGAAGGATTAATGAGCACTCTAGCTCAGTTCTACGATCCTTTGCATCATTGCTTCTTATTTCCGGACTTCCAGTTGTTGCCAACTTTGGAAGAATACTCTCACCTTATTGGGATTTCGATTCTGGATCAAGTGCCGTTCAGTGGCTTAGAGGATATTCCATCTGCTCGAGAGATTTCCAGCTTGTTGCATATAGATGAAGATCTGATTAGAGCTAATCTGACTACCAAAGGCGGAATTCAGGGTTTTCCTTCCGAGTTCCTCATTGCCCAAGCTACCTTTTATGGGAAGGCCATGAGTGAGGATGCCTTTGAGGCTCTATTTGTTCTGCTCATCTATGGATTGGTGCTATTTCCCAACTTCGACAAGTTCGTGGACATGAACGCCATTAGGATCTTTTCAGTTCTTAATCCAGTTCCGACTTTGTTGGGCGATGCATATGTCTCCATGCACCTAAGGAATATGAAGAATGGAGGAGTCATTGTCTGCTGTTTACCCCTGCTGTACAAGTGGTTTATTTCGCACTTGCCGCAGACAGTTGCTTTCAAGGAGAACAAGGGATGTCTACGGTGGTCTCAGAGACTCATGTCTCTCACCAATGATGATATCACCTGGTATGATCGCGTGTATGATACCGTCCAGATCATTGATTATTGTGGGGAATTCCCTAATGTGCCTCTTCTTGGTACATGTGGTGGGATTACCTACAATCCTATTCTTGCACGTCGTCAGCTTGGGTTCCCCCTAAAGGATAAACCTAATAACATTCTGTTAGAAGGTGTGTTCTTTCAGGAGGGTAAAGATCCCCAAGGCCTGAAAGCCAGATTTGTCCGTGCTTGGCGCAGTATTCACAAGAAGAGTAGGAATGAGTTGGGTCCAAAGAACTGCATTGCTTTGGAACCATACACCTCTTGGGTCAGACAGAGAGCTGCCACCTACCTGATGCCATACGATCATCCGAGACCTACACTGTTGGATGTGGCTGGGCCTTCAACCCTCCCTACCCAACGTGTAGAGGAGTTGAGAGAAGAAGACCTTTCGCGTGCTTGGATCCGTGAAAGAGAGGAATTGCTGCAGCAGCTCAAAGAGAAGGATGCTATGATTGAATTTCTCGAGCACCGAGTGATCGACGATCCGAACGACGCTTGGACTTCTCTGCTTCCTCAGTCATCCAAATTCTGGAAGAGGAAGTATGATCGACTTGCTAAAGAGAAAGCTGATATGGAGGCCGCCTATGAGAGAGAGATCAAGAAGTTGTGCACTTCTCGTCTTCCAGCATCCCGAGCTAATAGGGGTCCATAGGATGTCTTTTACCTTTTCTCTTTGTAATGAATCAAAAATGCTGTATTTCTTTGTCTTAAATATTTTGAATGAAATATTTTCCATGAGCAATTAAAATGTTTTAATATTCAAAATATTGCAAATGATACCCTAAGGGTTCCTTGAAAACAAAGCATTTGCACAAGCATTTCATGCATCATTCTTGCATAAACAGGTACCCCTTTGTTTCTGGTCTTCTGGTTCTAACCTCTGTTCTTCATTTATTTTGAAGACAAGCTGACTCACCGGTATTATACAAGAGTCAACTCTGCCAGAATCATGGAGCAGTTGGAGCAAGAGAACCAAAGTCTGAGAGAAGAGGTCGCCAGACTTGGCGCATTGATGGAGCAACTCCTTGCTGCTCAGAATCAGCCTGCTCAACAGCCAGCAACTCCGGTTCAGCGGACGGTTATATCAGAAGTGGCTACTTCAACGGTGCCAGTCAGTGCCCATCAGCCCAATGCCATGCCTCCCGGTTTTCCTTGGGGGATGCCTCCAGGCTTCATGCCCGATCTGCCAGCTCCAACATTTGTCCAAATGCCGGCATCTAGCCCGGTCCCTGTTCCCGTTCCTCCTGTCGTGCATACCATGCCTAGGGTAGACGACACCATCTATCACTCTGAAGCTTCTGAAGGCTCAGATGTTCATGAAAAGATGGATGCAATGAACGATCAATTCCTCAAGCTGAGAAAGGAATTGAGGACTCTTCGAGGCAAAGATCTCTTCGGCAAGTCTGCAGCCGAACTCTGCCTGGTTCCCGGTGTGAAAATACCGATCAAATTCAAGGTCCCCGACTTTGAAAAATATAAGGGGAACACCTGTCCATTAGCTCACCTGGTCATGTACGCCAGGAAGATGTCAACACAAACTGATAATGATCAACTCTTGATCCATTATTTTCAAGACAGTTTGTCTGGTGCCGCGCTCAGATGGTACATGAGCCTGGACAGTGTCAACATCCGGTCTTTCAATGACCTTGGCGAAGCTTTCGTCAAGCAATACAAGTATAATGTTGATATGGCGCCTGACAGAGATCAACTCAGGTCCATGTCTCAGAAAGACAAAGAGTCGTTCAAGGAGTACGCCCAGAGATGGCGTGAGCTGGCAGCTCAAATCACCCCACCGTTGGAAGAGAAAGAGATGACCAAGATTTTTCTAAAAACTCTTGGTTCATTTTATTATGAACGAATGGTGGCTAGCGCTCCCTCTGATTTCACCGAGATGGTGAACATGGGGATGCGTCTTGAAGAAGGTGTCCGTGAAGGACGGTTGGCGAAAGATGATGGTTCTTCCTCTAAATGATATGGGGCGTTTAAGAGGAAAGAAGGTGAAGCGCACGCTGTGCAATCTCAGCCAAAACAAAGAAGACCCTCTGTTCAGAGGAAACCTGCACGACATTCCAGTCATCAGCACCAGGTGGCTCACGTAGCACCTGTTTTCAAGGACAACACTCCTCAACGTCAGCAATATCAACCTCAACAGTATCAGCATCAGCAACAATATCCACAACCGCAGTACCAACAGCAACAGCAACGTCCACAGCAACAGGCTTACCAGCCTCGTGGAAGTACAACCAATCAAGCTAACATGAATTATGATAGGAAGAAGATCAGCTTCGATCCAATTCCTATGACATATGCCGAGCTTTATCCCTCTCTGATAGAGCGGAAGTTGGTTTCTCCGAGAGATCCTCCAGCTATACCTGTCAACCCTCAGTGGTGGTATCAGCCTGACCTGCATTGTGTCTATCATTCTGGCGCTCCGGGCCATGACATTGAAAATTGTTTCCAGCTGAAGACTAAGGTGCAAGACCTTATGAGAAGCGGAATTCTGAGTTTTGAGGACTCAAACCCGAATGTCACCAGGAACCCATTGCCTTCGCATGGGAAATCTGTGAATATGATTCAGGAAGACCTTAGGAAGTACAAGGTTAGGTATGTCAGCCACATCAGGCAGTCGTTGGTTGATTTACATAAGATGCTGTGTCAGTACAGCTATTTGGAGCATAACCACGACAAGTGCCGCGTCTGTTCGGTCAATCGCTTGGGTTGCGACCAAGTTCGCCGTGAACTTCAGAAGATGTTGAATGAAGGTACCATTGAGATTCTCCAGAATCGCAATGTTGATACAGTTGAACCTGAGGTGAATGTCATATCACCAGTGTTCAAGCTGCCCGAGCCAGTTGTTATTCGCTATAATAGCAACAAGCCGAAGGCTTCCCCTTCTTTGATTATCAAACCAGCTGGCCCTGTGCCTTATACATCTGATCGAGCTGTGCCGTTCCGGTACAATCCTGTTGCTGTCCAAGATGGAGTAGAGGTGCCTTTGCCTTCAACTTCCGTGACCACTATTGCTGATGTTAGTGGGTTGACCCGCAGCGGTCGTGTGTTTTCTGCGCCTGCTAAAGCCCCTGTTGCTTCTGAATCTGTTGAGCGCCCGGTTGGGACCGCTGTGAATGTTCAGAATCCGGCACTTGATGTTGCCAAACCCTCCTCGTCTGTACAAAAGACTCCTGTTTCTTCAGGAGGCCCAAGGGGCATTGTTGATGAAGAATTTGATGAGATGCTGAGGCTCATCAGAAAGAGTTAGTACAACATTGTAGACCAGCTTCTACACACGCCCTCCAAGATTTCCATTCTTTCTCTACTGCTAAATTCAGAACCTCATAGGGAGTCTCTGCAGAAAGTCTTGGACTTGGCGTACGTTGATCATGACGTCACCCTTGAGCAGTTTGATAGCATTGTTGCAAACATTACCGCCTGCAACACTTTGAGCTTTTGTGACGCTGATCTCCCTGAGGAGGGAAGAGACCACAACATGGCCTTACATATCTCTATGAATTGCAAATCTGATGCAATGTCCAATGTGTTGGTGGACACTGGATCTTCTCTTAATGTATTGCCAAAATCCACACTCTCTCGTCTGTCATATCAAGGTCCTCCTATGAGGCAGAGTGGGGTTGTTGTGAAAGCATTTGATGGGTCGCGCAAGACCGTGATTGGGGAAGTTGATCTCCCAATCAAGATAGGACCAAGTGATTTCCAGGTTACTTTCCAAGTAATGGATATCCACCCATCTTACAGCTGTCTCTTAGGCAGACCATGGATTCACGAGGCTGGCGCCGTGACATCCACCCTACACCAGAAGCTGAAGTTTGTCAAAAACAAGAAATTGGTTGTAGTAGGGGGAGAAAAGGCTCTCCTGGTCAGTAATTTGTCTTCTTTCTTGTACATTGACGCAGAGGATGAAGTTGGAACTCAGTTCCAAGCTTTATCTATTGATGAACCAATCGAGAAGAAGTCTCCTTCATTCACTTCCTACCGTGATGCAAAGCTGGCCATTGAATGTGGTGCAGTTGCTGGATTAGGAAAAGTGCTTGAACTTGAAGATAACCGATCCCGGGCTGGCATTGGCTATGGTTCTGGGGCATACAACGAGCAAGGGCTGTTCACAAGTGGGGGATTCATCCATGCTGATCAACCTGCAGAAGAGGAAGCTGCTGCTATCATTGAAGAAGAAGATGCAGAAGATTTGAACAATTTCGTTATTCCTGGTGGTGTCTGCCACAATTGGGTCGTTGTAGATGTTCCTACAGTCATCCATAGATCAGAGTAATTGTTCATTTGGTTTAAAACCCTTCTCCCATGCCAAAAGGAGAAGTGATGACATTGTTGGCAAAGCATATATACAATGATGTTTTCATTCAATTTTCGCATTGTCAAAACATTTGTTTTTCCTTTGTTTTCACTTTTTGCTTTTCTTTATGAAATCAGTGATCACAAAAAACCATAAAAACAAAAACAAAAAGCAATAAAAGCAACATTTTTCATCTGCATAATGATTTGCTTGTTTAAATTCTGAAGTTTTTCTTAACCAAAATCATTATGCAGGTTGATCCTAAAACCCATTGAACATAATGATCCAACGCCATCTCCCAATTTTGAATTCCCTGTATTTGAGGCAGAAGAAGATGACGTTGAAGAGATCCCTGATGAGATCACCCGTCTCCTTGAGCACGAAGAGAAGATCATTCAGCCGCATCTCGAAGACTTGGAAACAGTCAACTTGGGGTCTGAGGATTGTGTTCGCCTGGTGAAGATTGGGGCACTTCTTGAAGAGTCTGTTAAGGAAGATTTGATCAGCTTGCTACGAGAATATTCAGATATCTTTGCTTGGTCCTATGAAGACATGCCGGGTTTAGATACAGATATTGTGCAACATTTCCTGCCTTTGAAGCCTGAGTGCGTGCCTGTGAAGCAGAAGCTCAGAAGAACTCATCCAGATATGGCAGTGAAGATCAAAGAGGAAGTTCAGAAGCAAATTGATGCGGGGTTTCTGGTGACTTCGACATATCCTCAATGGGTGGCCAACATTGTGCCTGTTCCTAAGAAGGACGGAAAAGTCCGTATGTGCGTTGACTACAGAGATTTGAACAAAGCTAGCCCAAAAGATGATTTTCCTCTACCACACATTGACATGTTGGTAGACAATACAGCTAAATTCAAAGTCTTTTCCTTTATGGACGGATTTTCCGGATATAATCAAATCAAGATGGCACCAGAGGATATGGAGAAGACAACATTCATCACACCTTGGGGAACATTCTGTTATCGAGTGATGCCCTTCGGTTTGAAGAACGCCGGAGCCACGTATCAACGAGCTATGACTACCTTGTTTCACGATATGATGCACAAGGAGATAGAAGTCTATGTTGATGATATGATTGCTAAGTCCCGAACGGAAGTTGAGCATATTGAGCATTTGCTGAAGCTTTTTCAACGTTTGAGGAAGTTCAAACTTCGCCTGAATCCGAACAAATGTACTTTTGGAGTCCGTTCCGGCAAGTTGTTGGGTTTTGTGGTAAGTGAAAGAGGTATTGAGGTTGATCCTGCAAAGGTCAAAGCAATACAAGAGATGCCTGCACCCAAAACTGAGAAGCAAGTCCGAGGTTTTCTTGGCCGCTTGAACTACATTTCCAGATTTATATCCCACATGACTGCCACATGTGCGCCGATATTCAAGCTCCTCCGGAAAGATCAGTCTCATGATTGGACCGAGGATTGCCAGAAAGCTTTCGACAGTATCAAAGATTATTTGTCTGAACCTCCGATTTTGTCTCCGCCTGTGGAAGGAAGACCTCTGATTATGTATTTAACAGTTCTTGAAGACTCGATGGGTTGTGTACTCGGTCAACAAGATGAATCAGGGAAGAAGGAGTTTGCTATCTACTACCTCAGTAAGAAATTTACTGATTGTGAGTCTCGGTATTCTATGCTTGAGAAGACGTGCTGTGCTTTAGCTTGGGCAGCTAAGCGTTTGCGCCAGTACATGATAAATCATACAACTTGGTTGATATCCAGAATGGATCCAATTAAGTATATCTTCGAGAAGCCTGCTTTAACTGGGAGGATTGCCCGTTGGCAGATGCTGTTATCTGAGTATGATATTGAGTATCGAGCTCAGAAAGCTATCAAAGGTAGTATCTTGGCTGACCATCTAGCGCACCAGCCGATTGAAGATCATCAGTCTGTTCAGTATGACTTCCCAGACGAGGAAATTCTGTATTTGAAGATGAAAGATTGCGATGAGCCTACACTTGATGAAGGTCCGGAACCTGGTTCCAGATGGACGATGGTGTTTGATGGCGCTGTTAATCAATATGGGAATGGAATTGGGGCAGTGATCATTAATCCCCTGGGATCGCACATTCCGTTTACAGCAAGGCTAACTTTCAAATGCACGAATAATATGGCGGAGTACGAAGCCTGTATAATGGGACTTGAAGAATGCATTGATTTGAGAATCAAGTATCTTGATGTCTATGGTGATTCAGCTTTGGTTGTCAATCAGATCAAGGGTGAATGGGAGACGAATCAACCAAGTCTCATCCCATACAGAGATTATGCAAGGAGAATTTCAACTTTCTTCACAGAAATTGAATTTTATCATATTCCTCGAGAGGATGATCGGATGGCAGATGCTCTTGCAACGCTTGCTTCTATGATAGTAGTCAGATGGTGGAATGATGTTCCCAATATTACTGTGATGCGCTTGGACAGACCCGCTCACATATTTGCAATCGAAGAAGTGAAAGACGACAAGCCTTGGTATTTTGATATCAAGAATTTCCTCCAGAACCAGGTCTACCCGCCTGGGGCATCTGTGAAAGATAGGAAAACTTTAAGAAGGTTGTCAGGCAGTTTCTACCTCAGTGGAGAAGTGCTGTACAAGAGAAATTTTGATATGGTTTTGCTCAGATGCGTGGATAGACACGAAGCAAACCTGTTGATGACTGAGGTCCATGAGGGTTCATTTGGTACTCATTCCAATGGACATGCCATGGCTAAGAAGATGTTGAGAGCAGGCTACTATTGGCTGACAATGGAGTCTGACTGTTGCAAGTATGTGAAGAAATGTCACAAGTGTCAAATTTATGCGGATAAGATTCATATTCCTCCGACACTCCTGAATGTGATTTCATCACCATGGCCTTTCTCTATGTGGGGAATCGACATGATCGGCATGATTGAGCCGAAAGCGTCCAACGGACATCGGTTTATTCTCGTAGCAATTGATTACTTCACCAAATGGGTTGAAGCCGCTTCATACGCGAATGTAACCAGACAGGTGGTTGTGAAGTTTATCAAGAATCAGCTGATTTGCCGTTATGGTGTGCCAGAGAGGATCATTACTGATAATGGATCCAATCTGAACAACAAGATGATGGACGAGTTGTGCGCTGAATTCAAGATTGCACACCATAATTCCTCTCCTTACAGACCTAAGATGAATGGGGCTGTTGAAGCTGCTAACAAGAACATCAAGAGAATTATCCAGAAGATGACTGTCACGTACAAAGATTGGCATGAGATGCTGCCATTTGCTTTGCATGGATATCGTACGTCTGTACGCACTTCAACAGGGGCAACCCCTTTCTCTCTTGTTTATGGCATGGAAGTCGTTCTCCCAGTAGAGGTGGAGATCCCATCAATGCGAGTCTTGATGGAAGCCAAGTTGACTGATGCTGAATGGATTCAAAGTCGTTATGACCAGTTGAATTTGATCGAAGAGAAGAGATTAATTGCCATGTGCCATGGTCAGTTATATCAGCAGAGAATGAAGAAAGCATTCGACAAGAAGGTCAAGCCTCGTATGTTCCGAGAAGGTGACCTTGTGCTCAAGAAAGTTTTGTCTTTCGCGCCCGATTCCAGGGGCAAGTGGACTCCAAACTACGAGGGTCCATATGTTGTTAAGAGAGCCTTTTCAGGCGGTGCTTTGATGCTTACAACAATGGATGGGGAGGATTTCACTCGTCCTGTGAATTCAGATGCAGTCAAGAGATACTTTGCCTAAAAAAAAAAAGTATATGCAAATGAAAAAACAAATGAAAAAAACAAATGAAAAAACAGAATAGCTCGCTAAGTTGAAAACCCGAAAGGGCGGCTTAGGCAAAAATGAGCGTCTCGATGGAGAACCCGCAAGGGTAATCCAGGCAAAAATTAGAGACTTGGAAAAAAAAGAATATATTTGCATCCCGCTAGATTGAGTACCTCACCCTGGGACAATCTAGGCAAAAATTAGGGATTTGGCAAGTAACTGCATCCTGACAAGACTTTCTGGTTCATCAGTCGTCATTTCGTCAGAAGATTCTCGATTCGTCGTCAACCGAAGCTTCGGATACATCGAGATTCAAATTGGTAGAGAAAGGATCATTATGTTCAATGTAGCCCTCTTCCAATATATATCACTGATTTCAAATTTGTACAGATCTATGGAGTCTTGCCATTTGCAGACTACCATTCTATCAAATCAATTTGAGCTTTTTATCCAATTATTTGTACTCTTATTTGTTTCAATTCAACAAATGTTTTACATGTTTTAAATTGATAAAATGTCATTGTTTTAAACAAATCAAATTTTTCAAAAAAATTTTTGTTTTAAAAAAAGTGAACATTCACAAGATTGAAAGGATACTCAAGAATATCTCAGTGCTCTCCCGAGGGTGGCATGATTTCCAACAGGTAAGACATTTGTTCATATTCCTGGTTTGGTGGTATCTTCTTTCTTCAGATATTTGTTGGGGTTGTTCCTCAAACAAAGTTATTGTTGGGGTTTGTTCCCCAGTACAGTCGCAAGTGATTTGTTGTTGAAGACTTCGTTTTCTCCAGCAGCAGTTTTCACCAGCATGGGTGTTTTCCTTATAGAAGTTTCGGTGGTTGATGGTTTGCCATCTTGGTGCCCCGTCACTTTCTCCAGTGGGTCGTATATCCCCAGACTTTATTTGTCCCCTCAGCGCAGTCACGAGTATAACTGATTGATTGATACTCCCCTCGGAGTCGCGAGTAGAGCTGTTATTAATATCCCCACCAGAGTTGCAAGTGGAGTTGTTACCGCTTTTCCCCATGCAGTGTGCCAGCAGGATTTGTCTGTTTCCTCAGCATGCTTGTTTTCTTTTGAAGACTTGGTAGGTCAGTGGTTTGATACCCAGTACTTTACTCTTTCCCCGGCGAAGTCGTCTGTGGAATTGTTGCTATCTCTCCACCAGAGTGCTTATTTCTCCTCAGCAGAGTAGGATTTATTTTCCTATTCAGTGGTTGGTTGGGTTGATATCCCAGTATTTCAACCATCTTTTCCTCAGCATAATCTGCAGAGTGTTTGTTGCGGCAGTTTTGCCTGTTGATACTCTTTCAATCCCCAGTATGGTCGGATGATGGCTTTGGCCTCCAGTGAACGGATTGATTTCCTGACTGTTTGTGATCCCCAGTAGAGTGGCTTGTATTGCAGAATCTACTTGTTGTGATCAGTTTGCTTTGTGTATTCTCCCCAAGTGGAGTGGTTCGTTGCAGAATCTACTTGTTTGATCTGTCCTCCCTCAGTGGCTTGTTCCCCAAGAGAGTAGCCGACAGTTTTTCCCAGTAGAGTTGCTTATGCAGTTAGATTCTACTTGGATGATATCATTCTCCCTCAGTGGGTATTCCCCCAGCGGAGTTGTGTGGTTTTGCTTCTACAGCAGTTCGTGCTTACGCACCCTTTTTGTTTCTCAGTTGGCACCGGGATCCCCTGCAGATATCTTTGGGACTTCTCTTGTTCCCCTACAGATTTGTCTTGGTGGCTGTTTTCGCCCGTTGTGACTTTCTGTACCCTGATTGGGTTGTTTCCTGATATCTTTTGATTCTCTGCTTCTTCGGCAGTACTCGCAGATCTTTGCTTCTCAGCATGTAGATCTCCGCAGATTGGCTCTCCAGCTGGTTTTTCCCCTGGAAGTATAATACCGGACGTTTTGTTCCTGAACCTGTTTGCGTTAGAATTGTCTGTTTTGTCAGCATTCATCAAACATAAATTACGCATATTCATGCATATTCATAAAACATTCAGATATTCATGTTGCATTTCTTGCCATATATCTTTTGTTTGTCGTGTCTCCTGCTATGGTGATATAGATCTCTTTACAGATCTCCCCAAGCAGATGTCGGGTGTTATAAATCTCTCCATATAGAGTCAGCCCCATAAGCAGAAAATGCTGTCTTTCTTTCTGCAGTTCCCCACCGAGATATATCCTCGTGGACGACGGTTTCTTCCGTTTCCTCCCAACACATATATTGGGATGGATGTTCCTATTTGAGTTATATCCTCATTAGGACGTGTCTTGATTCAGTCCGTCTTTTCGGATCATTCCCGAATTGGCTATTTGTCAAATGTCTTGTGTTTCCCAGCGGGTTGTTCCCCAGCGGAATGTTTTTGGGCCTCTACCCTCATACCGGTAGTTATAAGTCCTACTTTTCCTGGCTTTCTTAACAGAATTTGTGGTTATACACCTTTTATTCTCCAGCCAGAGTTTTTGGTTTTCTACCTCATACCCGGTAGTTGTAAAATCCTATTTTCCTGCTCTTCAGCAGTTTGTGTTTTGTTATAAACCCTATTTTGGTTTCCCGTGCGGATTTGTGATTTGTTCTATCCCCACGCGGAGTTTTTGGTCTTCTACCCCGTATTCGGTAGATGTAAACCCTAATTTTGTGGTTATCTTCATCTAGTCTTTGATGTTGATTTCCCTTTGCTTGTATAAGTTGCTCAGATCAGCACTTATGTCCTTAGCAAGTCTTTTGTGGATAATTGCCGTATGCTAGCAATTTTATCCCCAGTGGGTCCTTTCACCGTATGCTAGTGATTTGTTCCCCAGATCATTGGTTGTATACCAATTCATCCCCAGCTAGTCCCTGTGGATAATTGCCGGATGCTTGCAATTTATCCTCAGCAGTTCGCCTTTCATTTACCCTTTTGTTGGTAATGTCTGTTGCTCCTTTTGATTGGTTATCATTATATACCTAATTTGGTATCCCGATGCCTTTCTTTTCGGTTGATTTATCCTTTATTAACCCAGTAACCGGTTGTGGATAATCTTCCATGCGAGTATATTATTCACGGTCTGCCGGTAATGAATAATATATCTCATGCACTCTTCAGTCGAAGCCTTTTGCGTTTCCCCGGTCGAGTAAGATTCGTTATTTCCCTTTGCGGAGTCGAATATTCTTGTTGTTGGATAATTGCCAGATGCTTGCAATTTATCCCTCTGAGTTGTCTGTCGTTTACCCGGATGCTTGGTATCGATTGTCTCTCTTTTTGGTTAGTCACCTATTATATACCCAGTAACCGGTATCTCTGGTGTCTTTTCCTTTCGAGTATATTATTCACGGTCTGCCGGTAATGAATAATATATCTCATGCGCTCCTTAGTTGGAATCCTTTGTTGATTTTCCCCAACTGAGCAAGATTCGTGTTCTTTGGAGAATCGAATATCCATCCTTTAACCAATTCGTGTTCAGGGTGATGAGTGTTTTGGAACACAAACCAATTCACGTCTTCGGATCTTATCCTATAAACAACCCAGTAACCGGTTCAGGATAATTTTCCTTTCGAGTATATTATTCACGTTTTGACGGCTATGAATAATATGTCTCATGCGCTCTTTGGTTGGAGTCCTTTGTTGATCTTCCCTAGTCGAGTAAGATTCGCATTCCTTGTGGAATCGAATGTCCATCCTATAAACAAGTCTGCTGTTCTAGCTTTCTTCAGGGTGATGAGTGTTTTGGAAGTGAAAACCAATTCATGATTTTGGATTTTATCCTATAAACAACCTACAACCCGGTTCAGGATAATCTTCCTTTTTGAGTATTCTATCCACGTTCTGACGGTAATGGATATTATATCTCGTTCACTCTCGAGTCAATCTTTGATTGTTTTCTCCGCAGAGTAAGATTCATATTCCTTGTGGAATTGAATGTCCATCCTATAAACAAGTCTGCTGTTCTAGCTTTCTTCAGGGTGATGAGTGTTTTGGAACACAAACCAGTTCACGATTTCGGATCTTATCCTATAAACAACCTACAACCCGGTTCAGGATAACTTTCCATGCGAGTACGTTATTCACGTTTTGACGGCTATGAATAATATATCTCATGCACTCTCTTGTCGAACACTTTGTTTGTTTCCCCAACTGAGTAAGATTTGCATTCTTTACAGAATCAAATATCCATCCTATAAACAAGTTTGCTTTCGCTCTCTTCAGGATGATGAGTGTTTTGGAACACACACCAATTCACGTCTTTGGTCGGTCACCTGTCACATACCTACAACCCGGTATCCTTGGTGTTCCTTCCTGAGTTTGTTACCCTTATACCGGTAACATCTCATTTCTTTGTTGCTTCCCTCAGTGGAACTTTTTGTGGCTTGAAGTTGATGTATGTTTTTGTGCCCTCATTGAGCTTGTTTTGCCATGCTTTGACTTATGAATTTTAATTGACTTGCTTCCACTTATCCAAATGACTTGAATTTTGGTATGATGATCATGTAATGAGTTCTGTTTAGCCATGATTTTTCTTGGGATTTATTGAATTATTTTTGAGTTGATTTGGATTGATTCATTCTGTTTGGTCCAATGAGCTTTCAAATTGCATGCTTTGCCTTAGATGCCTTGTGAAATGAAATTGGTGTGTGATATGAATGTGAGACCACTTGGACATTGTTCTAATTTGATTGAACTTGATTTGTGCCAATTTTCATGTTCTGTTTTGAAATATTTCTCCTTCTTTGACCCTAGGCCTTGTCCTAGGGGTTTGCTTCTTATGTTTGAGTTGTGTTTTCAGGACAAAAAGCATATGGCATTGAGGAGTTGATTCACATGGCTTGAGTTGCTTATTTGGTTGATGTTAATTAACATTGAGTTTGTTTTGTAAGTGGCTTCTAAGTCATTTGTGTTGAGCATTGGCTTATGCTTTGCTTGATGCATTGCTTGTGTACAGTTAACTGTTGACTTATACTTGTCTGTTTGACTTTGAGTTGAATGCTAACTGAGTTAGATTGTTTTCAGGTACATTAGTTGCTATAGTTCTTTTGAACTTGCTTTTGCTGTTGCTTGGTTGCTTAACCAATTGAGGTATAACCCACTAACTCCATGTAGTCTGGAAGACCTGGCCTGTTACTTGGCCAGGCACCTGTCTGAAGTCCTCCTTAAGAGGCAATGCTTGTGATTGTTTATTTTTGTCCCCAAGCAGGAAAAGACCTTGAATAAGGCAATTGGCAGATACAAGAGATGTGCAATCCATCTCCTGCTATTCAGTTGAGTCATCCCTTTGCTCACACAACTGGTGTTGATGCATTGTGGATATTAACCCAAGATCCATGTTGAGTCAGTCATAAGTGTAGAAGGGTTCCCACTTTCTGAACCCACACTTCATTTGTCTAAAGCTCTCCCTGGCCAGGGATAAGAGCTGTGAGGCACACCCCTCACTTCCTATTTCATCTGCTTCACCCTAACTCTCAATGTTAGGGTTAAGAGCTAACATCACCCTGATACAGTTGGCTTGCTTTTGCAGCCTAACCCTTGTGTGAGCCCACCTTTGTCTGTATATAGTGTGTGCTAATTGTGTATGTTTGCTTTGTTTTGATTGTGCTTGCATGCTTTGCTTTGCC
Organism: Lathyrus oleraceus; assembly: GCF_024323335.1. NCBI lineage: Eukaryota > Viridiplantae > Streptophyta > Magnoliopsida > Fabales > Fabaceae > Lathyrus > Lathyrus oleraceus. The sequence goes on from NC_066585.1 coordinate 73,103,179, forward strand.
TGGTTAGGATTAGCTTGCAGTCTGTGCAAGTAGGTAGAAAACTCAACCTAGGACCATTGTGGAATACATGATAACTATTAGGCTCGAGTCAGTCTCCCTTCTAGTTGGTCATTTCCCAGTCTCTGGTTAGGAGAAAGTTTCTCCCCTGTTCAGGGGAACTACGTTGCCCTGATCCTCATACCAGATGAGGTACGTAGGCAGGAGGTCGTACGAGATCTCTCCGGGCACCCTTTTTTTCTTTTTGTGTGTGTTTGCTTGACAGTTGCTAGGCTCGAGTGCCAGACTCCTTAGTAACTTGTTTTGTTTGATTCCTTCTTGTGTGTGTAGGAGATGGATGTAAGCCCATCAATTGGCATTCCGTATCCTTTTGTTGTGTGCTTGGAGTCCGATATAAGTCCAGCAATTGGCATTTGGTTTCCAGTGTGGGTTTGGTTGGTTCAGAGTCTGATATAAGTCCAGCGATTGGCATTTGGATTCCGTGTTTGCCTGTTTGTGTTTTGTTTTGTTTCGGCGTGCGTGAGCCGAACTACGGTAGCTCTGATTCTCGTTCCAGACGAGATACGTAGGCATAGGATGCGATGTCCTAGCGAGCACTTTTCCCCCTTCTCCCACCTGTGTTGTGTCAGTGTGTGTGTGTGATGTTTGTTTTAGCAACCTTATCCTATCTTTTTGAGCGTGGATCTCGTCGAGTACGACGGATGCGTAGGGGTGCTAATACCTTCCCTTCGCATAACCGACTCCCGATCCCATCTCTCTTTGGTCGCGAGACCATGTCTTTTCCAGGTTTACTTCGAGCGTTTCCTTTCCCTCTTTTGGGATAAATAACGCACGGTGGCGGCTCTGTTTGTTTTGTTTTAGCCCGCCGATTGTTTTTCGCGGATGCGACAGCTGGCGACTCTGCTGGGGATATGAAGTTGACCTATTGCTGGTCCATCTTCCCTAAGCGAGTCTCTCCTAGCGTTCTAGGATAGTTTAGGTTGCTTGTGCTGCTATTTATTGCATTTATTATTCTGATGTGTATATATTTGCATAAATATTTGCATGCATCATACTGTCATGTTGTTGTCCTCTGTACAGGTGGTTCCTCTGTTTTGGGGTGGGTGTTCTGAGTGGGGCTAAAACTCAGGCCCGAGTATACACCTAGGATTAGTGTGGTCTCACGTTCCTCATTTGCTTTATCAGCATATTGTTGTAACGTGACATACCACAAGCCGGACGAGGTTCATCTGAGAGCTCTTCCTTTGTGGGGTTTTCCACTTTGGTTGGGTTACCTCTTTTGAGCTATTGACTTCGGTGACCGATCTTTCCCGGATCTTTGTTTAGACGATCTTAAGAGAGCTACAACGGCACACCCGAAAGGGCAAACCCGTTGAGTATTTTGGCCCGGATCTTTGTCTCCTGTTTTGAGGCTACTTCTCATGGTGTATGACTTAAGAGTTTTATTTCTGGGCTTAGAATCATGGATTCTATTTCTAAACCTCTGAAGATTTTTTGTGATAATTCAGCAGTTGTCTTTATGGCTAAGAACAATAAAAGTGGAAGTCGAAGCAAGCACATCGACATAAAGTATTTAGCCATTAGAGAAAGAGTTAAAGATAAAATAGTAGTTATTAATCACATTAGTTTTGATTTAATGATCGTTGATCCTTTGACTAAGGGCATGCCACCAATAAAATTTAAGGATCATGTAGAGAACATGGGACTTGGGTCCTCCTTATGATTATATACATACAGTTTATTAATAAAACTCTTATATTGTGATGTTTTCTCATTTTCATGCGCACATCAATTTGAGAAAATATGTTACATCTGGACCAAGAGTAAACATTGGTTTAATCATCAAGTTAGTTACCATATTACAAATATATACTTGAAAATAGACATGTTGTAATACATAGATGAGACTACTCGCTTTAAGAGGGACTATCTCTATGATTCACATATTCATTTCTTGAGTAAGTTTTCCATGACTCATTTATGCCAATAATCAATTCTATGGACCAAGTGGGAGAATGTAACGGTTTCTTATTTTTATTATAATAATTATTAATAATAAACCAATTTTAATGTGGTCAATAGTTTTGGGATTTTGGTTCTGAAAAGGGTATGATTTATTTTGGTTTTAATGTAAATTGATATGACCATTTAATTTGGTGGTAATGAGTTTTAATGGCTTTAAATTCTTGATGCTAGAATCAAGTCTATAAATAGTCTTTGGTTAGTGATTTTGAAATAAATTAGGATTTTTTTAATTGGAAATAGATTATACATTTTGGTTGTATTGATACTTTAAAAATATTATTAGAAAATAAAATTGATTTAAAAACTATTTCAGGATATTAGTTATAAAAGGTTTATGATGTTTGTTAAAAAAAAGTTATTTATGATATTAATTTTAAAAAAAGATTTACTTAAAATAATTGATTTTCTAACATTTGTTAGAAAAAATTGATTTAAAAAGTTGTTTTAAAAAAATTGATTTAAAAATAATTGGTTTTTTTAAAGGAATTAGAATTATAATACCAACTTAAAATGATTTTAAATTTGATTAGAAAATTATTATGTTTATATATATATATATATATATATATATATATATATATATATATATATATATATATATATATATATATATATATATATATATATATATATATATATATAAAAGTTTAATGAAAACATGTATAAAATCAAATATAAACGATAATCAGAAATTCCAAGACACTATCATGCATGCATAAATTATTATTGAGAGGTTAAAACAAAAATCAACCAACGGGGAAGATATTGTCCCCGATGAGCAAAGTCATGAAGAAGAAGAACTTTAGGATAGATAATTTGTAGATTGTGGATGATAAAATTAGATTAAAAAAATTAAATGAAATCGAGCTGTTTAGGAAAGATTTTAAGCTGATTCTACATATTTCTTAGAACTCGAGCTAATGAATTTGATGAATTCATGGCTTTGTGAATTTAGATTTAAAAAATATATATTTTAAATAAATGAAAACAATCTAATAATCTAATAATGATAAAAGATTTTGAGTTTTTTTATTTTTATGATCTTTTGAGATTTTATGCATAAAATAATAATTTTAATAAAAAAATAATATTTTTAAAAATGCATTAATAACAAATACGATAATTAATAATAAAACAATTTTAAAAAATATTATTTTTGTGATTTTTACAGGAAAAACAAATAAAAGAGAGAAAAAAACACTAAAAATGACATTCCCCTTATAACTCCTTAACTCCTTTTGGAACAAACTAGACTATTCCATTTATTCAAAATAAAACAGCATTAACGAGTGATAACATGAAACTATATCACATTTTTAGACTTGATTTAATTAAATTATATCGTTATTTGATTCAATTTATTTTATATTATTCCATATTACTCGGCATTTTCTTATTATTTATTTCAAGTATCATTATTTAAAGCACATGTGAAAAAGAAAGAAAAGGGGTGCAAAAAGAAGATTTTCTAGGAAAAGCAGCAAGCTGAAGCACCAAAGCCCAGTCCACGTTTGGAACAAAATAAATTGTTGTCACGATCGCAACAAGCACGTGTCGATCGCCACGTCCTAAGACCTAGTGTTACGACCGTAACACATAGTGTGACGGACGTCACACATTCCACTCCTATATTTTGGGCTTTACGTGCGTAACTGAGTGGACGGTTTCCCCTAAATTCTCTCATGCACTCGGAGACGCTTTGAACCATACTGAAGACACATTCTAGGAAACGGTTATCTTGGGAGGTTAATATAAATAAACCTCACAAAAGCCAATGGAAGCTCTCTCTTTTCTCCGTACAATTTCTCCAGCATTCTAATTTTTCAAGCAATTTATTTCTTCTTTTTTTTCTAGTTTAATTTCTGAAGCATACAATTTACTTTCTCACGATAGTTTCTACACCGAAAACTATTGTGTAATTTTTACTGGATCTAACCTTACGTCAGATCATAGTATTTTATTTCCTTGTTTTTACTTTCCTATCTGATCGAGAATTGTGAAGAACAAATCCAACCGACTTGTGGTGGAGTGTTCGAGCACCGAAGCGTAGGAGATAAAATCCAGATTTCTAGTATTTTTCCAGGTTCATTAATTAATTGATTATTCATTTTAATTTACATATGCTTTGTTCCGCTGTTTATATATGTTGTTTGTTTGATATGGCCGTATTTATGCATGATTATTGTTTATGCATGTTTATCATGTCTGGCTAATTAATTTAGATATCGGTATGTAAAGTAAGCGGAATAAAGGAATCCAAATTGAGTTGGTTTAAATTTATTTCAGAATATAGTCACTCTTTTTCTGGTCTCAATTTACAAAGTTAATGCCAAGGTTTTTGTACGAGAGTAAAAGACATAAAGAAGTTAAAATCAATAGAACGACGGTTTGAGTTTTTAACTGGACAGTGTAAATTGAACATTAACTTTAAATCAGGGCGAAAGCAATTTTTAAGGTTAATTAAATTCTAATTATTTTCAAAAATTATTTTTAAAAGTTAAATGTGAGGACGAGAGTTAAGCATTTAAGTTTAATCATGTAATCTAAGTCAACAGAGCGAGAGTTTGAGACGAGGGCGTTTAAACGGTTAGTATTTTCTCAAAAGGAGTTTCTATAGATTCTATTATTTTCAAAAGTGATTTTAGACTTAACGAAATAGTGAGAGCGTACGTTAAAATATAAAGTCATAGTCTAATTCAACAGAGCGAGAGTTTGAGGAAAAGACTTTTACATAATAGTGTCTACTGAAAAGACTTATTTTAAAATTAAGAAAAAGACCAACGAAGATTTGATTCCCCAAATACGACGAACTACATACTGATATCCATATTATTTGATATTTTATCTAGATCCAAATTTAGTTTTATTTTTTTCCCCTAATCATTAAAGTATCATCCGCCTTAGCTTTACGCAGTAACCCTAAAAAAACGGTAGATCGATTCATTAAGTCCCTTTGGGATCGATATCTTTTAAAACTACGCGATTAGACTGTGCGCTTGCAGTTAGTACCCCGATAGACTCATAAAGTCGCGACCAAGTTTTTGGCGCCGTTGCCGGGGACTTTTATTTAGTCGATATCGTAACTCTTCTGTTACGCTGTAGAGACTAAGGCAATTTTTATTTTTTCCCTTTTTCTTTGATTTGTATGCCGCACACTCGCTCACAAGGCGAGCCGTACTACTTAAAAATCAACGACGTCGAACGATATCTCCGATTATTACGACGAATTCGGGAGTATCGTGCTAGAAACAATCTTCCTCCAATCGAAGTTCCTGATCTCAAAAATCTCCTTCCTTTAACGATACCAGCGATGGCCGAACCAGCCCGTGCTCTTCGAGATTACGCTGCTCCATCGCAGGATAAGCCGCATTCGAGTATTGCTCCACCCGCAATCGAAGCGAACAACTTCGAACTTAAACCTTCGTTGTTGCAGGCAGTGCAATAGAATCAATTTTCTGGAAATCCTACCGAGGATCCAAACCTTCATTTATCCGTATTTATCCAATATGCTGACACTGTTAAAGTTAATGGTGTCACTTCAGAGGCAATTCGACTTCGTCTCTTTCCTTTCTCGTTAAGAGATAAAGCTAGAAGATGGCTTCAGTCTCTTCCTTCCAACTCAGTCACCACATGGAATGAGTTGAAGAAAGTCTTTCTTGCCCGATATTTTCCTCCAAGCAAAACAGCTATGTTGAGAGCCCAGATAAATGGATTTAAGCAAAAAGATAACGAATCTCTTTTCGAAGCATGGGAAAGATACAAGGACATGATGAGACTTTGCCCACACCATGGTTTAGAGGATTCGTTAGTAATTCACACCTTCTACAATGGTCTCTTGTACAACACAAGGTTAACAATAGACGCCGCCGCCGGTGGTGCGCTTATGGATAAACCTTACACCGACGCTTATCAACTTATCGAGAGCATGGCCCAAAATCATTATCAGTGGGGAAGCGACCAAACAGTGGTAGAAAAACCTCAAACAAAAGGTGGCATGTACGAGATAAGTAGCCTTGATCATGTTAATGCAAAAGTGGATGCTCTTGCCCAGAAAATTGAAAGTTTAAATGTATCACCTGAAGGAGAATTGCGGTCCAAAACGCATCGGAAATTAAAAAAATTCTCCTTTAGAGATCCTTACGAATGGTCATGATCAGTGATAGAATATTTACCTCTTGTGACGACTGAAACCTTTGGTGCAGATCTCTTGTGACAATCAAAACCTTTGATGCAGATCCACGGAGCGATCACGAACGTTGAACGATGACAACGTCTCTACTCAGTCCACACGAACGGGTTCCTTCAATCTCAGTGCTAGCTGGTACGAATGAAGGCTTTGAGTGAGAGAGAGAGAGAGAGAGAGAGAGAGAAAACGAAAATAATGCAACCGCGCTTTATGCTTCTGCACAAGGGTTCTATTTATAGAACCACTTGTGTGGGCTTCAAGCTAAAAGCCCACTTAAGTGTATTTTGGCCCATATCTCATAATATGCCCAAAATCACTTAAGCCCATGGTACCTTACCATATTTCGTATTCTACTCAAGTACACCGTACCTTACGATGTTCTATAATCCACTTAAGGGCACCGTACCTGTAAGACCCCAATTTTGGCCCTAAGATCCCTCATGGCCCATAACATCTCATATCATGGCCTCAAGGATCACTGCATGCCCTAGCTTCCCTCCTAGTGGGTAGATTGCTTTGTGAGTTGATTCTTGATCACCAAGCATACTTTGCATTTGTATATCTTTGCTTTTCATATGTTTACTAACCAAAAAGTACAAAAATATTGTCAGTTTAACCTTGTTGCTTGCAGTTGAAGCAACCATCAGCAATTAGGTCAAAGACAGTCAACAGTCAGTCAAAGCAATGGATGGTGGCCATTCTTGCAGAATTTGGGCACCATGATCATAATCAAGAGTTCATACATCTTGGGACATCATTTGAAGTCAAGGTCTCAAGGAATTAGGGTTTGGAATTCATCAGAAGTGGTTCAATCATCCAAAACCCTAGAAAAGTCAAACTTGGTCAACTGTTGATTTAATCAGTGATTTGATGAATAGAATTGATTTGAAGGAGTTCATTCATGCTCATACAAGCCTCATATATCATGTCCAACCTCATCATGGAAGAAAATCAAGTCAAACAGAAAATTTTCCAGAAATAGAAAGTGGACCTGTAATTTCAACTGCCAAAAATGGAAACTTCTTGATCCTCAACTTACATCATGATACAAGCTTCAAATGAATTTTTGCCCAACATGAAAGTTGAAGATCTTGTTCTCCCATTTTCAAAAAGTCCAAGAACTCCCAAATCCCATGTATGGTTGTCAAGATATGATCAATTCAATTTCAAAAATTTGTGAACTTCAAAGAGCCATATCTCTTGAACCATAAGGCCAAATTTGGTGGGGTTTTTTCCTACAAACCACATTTTTCCTCCTCTTTCCAAAAATATAAATTTCATGAACCAAAACCTTACCAATCAAAATGGCATTTTTGGCCTTGACTTTATTCATTTCAAGTTTGACCCAAAGTTGACTTTTTGATTTATTGATTTTTTCTCACTTTGGCCAATTGGGATTTGTTTCATATGGTATTTGCAACATGTTCCAAGTTCAATTTTGTGCTCATGCTACTATCATACTACCATTTTGGCCAAAGATGTGAAATTGGCAAATTTTGCAAATAGCTTCATAAGTGAAAGCAATGTTTAGCAATCCATCAGCAAACACAAAACAGCAAATTGAATGGTCCTTTGCAGCCTGTTTCCAAGCCCATTCGACCAGAACCTACACCCTCCATATCCACTTATGTGCAACTTAGCAAAAATGCAAATGATTTCATTAAGACATAAGCAAGCTTACCATTTCCTAAACCAACCTTAAACAGACATATTTAAACATTTTTCTGGCCATTTGCAACCCTAGAATCACAGCCTCCATACAGAAAAAACTTGCATTCTCTCTCAATCAACATCTTCACATTTTGCAAATTTCTGCCAAATCCTTAAAAGAACTCGAGTAACCTTTGGTTCCTTCATCATCTAGCCCACATTTGGGAGTCCTTTGAAGCATCATTTACCAACTGAAAGTGCAGCTCGAGCTCTGTTTCTTCAAGATCACTTCCATGGCAAAACACGATTTGGACATTTTCATGCATAGCTGAGCAAAAGGGCATCAAGCATCCATCATTATACGCCATTGTCTTCATCTGTTTCGAGCTGTATCACACAAACAACCATTGTTCAACACTTTTCTTCAAAATCAAGTAAGTAATCAACCTCCACCATTTGCCAAATCGTGCTATGTTTATGAAAGGTCTTTGCATGCTGATTCTAATATGCTATACCTTGCTTGAAATGGTTGTGTTATGATGGAGAAATCTGAATTTACATTTGTGTGTTCAAAATTATTTTCCATCGATTTGCTCATATGTTGTGGATTTCATGAAAACTATGCTTAGATTATGTATGAGTAATGTCTGGGGGTCACATTGCTATGCTCATTTTTTGATTCTGGGCATTTCGAAATTTTTGATTATGTGAAGGTGATGAACATATGCACTGTTGTGTTGAACCCTAAAACCCGCCCAGAAATCCACATGAATCATGTCCTGTTTGTTGGTGTTATGATGCTGCATGAGTGTTAATGCCATGATGTTTGAATTTTTCTGCTTGGAATTGTTTTATGATGATGAACTCGCATGAAAATACCATGAACATTGCTGCTAAAACCCTAGGGTTTTTGAACCCAGGAAGATGAACATCGATTGGCTGAACTACTGTTCCATTGGCTAGTAGCCAATCACAACATTTCCCGTGTCCACTCAAAACGTAGCGTTTTGATTAGTGAGTTGCTTATTTACTGAATTGCCATGCGCTGACCATGTTTGACCCTTATCCCATGCTATGTGTTTCATGTTTGCTCCAATTATTCATCAACTTCCAAAATTAATTTCTCATTCATTATTCATCCAAAAATCATGGAATTTTTTGCATTGTGTCCTGTTAGATGTCTACTATTTTGTCATGATTTTTAATTATTTTTTGGTTGGCTGGATTTTAAATGGTATGAGTTTTCTTGTCATGTATGCTCATTTGATACCTTTTGCCAAAACCCTTGTGGAATGATCATGATGTATCCAATGCCCCTGAATTTTTTTTGTGGTGAAACTAGACTCATTTATCTTTGTTTCCATGTAAAGATTGTGCATTTATCATTTGTGGTTTGCTAGATATGAATTTCTGAAGTAGGGTGTGACAATTTGTGTCACACCAATGATTGTGCATTTTCATGATTTTTGTTCATATGCTTCATGACATCCAAATGACCCCAAATTTTGCATGATTGATCTCTTACATGTCTAGTTTGTGTATGAATTTTCTTGGATTTAATCATGCTGTTTCCAATTTGTTTGAGAATTTTCTTCCCTGCCTAGTCAATGGTTGACTTTATGTGATACATGTTGCCAAATCCTTTGTGAAATTCTCATATCTTATTGTATGACCATGAAATTTCATATGTGATAACTAGACATCTTGAGCTTTGCATTGGTGTTAATCTCATTCATTTCTCATCTGTTTTCAATTTGATATGATTTTTTGAAGTTGACCCATGTTTGTTGACCTTCATTGTGCATGCTTGAATTTGGTTTGACATCTTGATTTTAATTGACTGCCTTCCTCTCATCCAAATGCAATGAAATTTGACATGCTTGCCATGCTAGATGTTAGGATTGAATGTGATTTATTTGATAATTTTTGGGATTGTTTGGGTTGACTTTTGAATGAGGTCTTGCTGTTGACCTTTTGTATGCTTCCTTTGCCATGCTTTGCATTCTTTTGTGTATGAAATGACAATGATGCATGATATGATTGTGAATCCAATTGTGCTTGCTTCTTAAATGATTGATTTTGATTTTGATTGAATGTGGCTTGCTGTTTTGGATTTCTTATTTGTTTTTGACCCTAGGCTAGTCCTAGTGGTCTTTTGAGCTTACAATTGAGTTAATGTTTCAGGTTAAGCACCAATGCCTCAAAGATCATTCAAATTTGATTGAGTTGGATTATATATATCATGTGCTAACCCTTGTTTTGTAGGTGTGACTCATATAGTTGAGTCTTGTGCTTTGCACATTGGTCCCTTTGTGGTTGACTGTTGTTTATCCATTCCTTTGGTTTTAAACTGTAGAACTGTTTACTAATTGGTTTGACTTTTTCAGGTACTTTAGTTGCTTAAGTTCTTTGAACTTGCTTTGCTTTGCTATTTAGCAATTTGCTTTGAGGTACAATTACTTCTTCTTCATGTAGTCTGGAGACCCGGTCTGTTATTTGACCGGGCAAACTGTCTGAAGTCCTCCTTAAGAGGCAATGCTTGTGTGTGTTTAAAATTTGTCCCAAGCAGGAAAAGTCCTTCAAGTAAGGCAATTGGTAGATCAAAGGGATAAGCAGCCTATTCCCTACTATTCAGTGAGTCCTCTCCTTGCTCCCATTACATGGTTGAAGCATTGAGATAAAAACCCAAGATCTATCGAGTCAATAATGTGGAAAGAGCTCCATCTTTCTGAGCTCCCACACTTTCTTTGATGCTCTCCCTGATTAGGGATAGAAGCAATGAGGCACACCCCTCATCTCCTTTTCATCTGCTTCACCTTAGCCTCTCAATGGCAAGGTTAAGAGCGACATTTACCTATTACAGTGGACTTTCATAGTCAAACCCTTTTGTGTGAGCCCCCTTGTTTGGCTATAGAGTGTGCTGTTTGATATTCATTGATTGATTGATTGCTTCATATGCACATGATTGCTTGTATGTTATGCATTTATCATCATCAATTGCCATTAGTGCATGATCATATCATTTGTCTGTGTGACTTTTATTATTGTTGTTTGCCCATTGAGGACAATTGTAAGTCCATTGCTTTGGCATTTGCTCCTATGATATGGAAGGATAGAGTGTAAGACCTCATTGGTCACTCATATCTTCTGTTTTATCTGTTTGTATGTGAGGATACAGTTATAAGTCCCTGTAAGTTGGCATCTGTTGTCCTGTGATCATAATCTGGTTTGTTTGATTGTATGAGAGGTTGCAATTATAAGTCCCTGTAAGTTGGCATTTGCATTCCTGTGATCATATTGTTGCTTTTGTTCTTGTATGTGAGGATCCATTGTAAGTCCCTGTAATGTGGCATTGGTTTTCCTATGAGCATCTGTGGAGTTAACCTAAGTCCAGACAGATTGGCAGTTGATTTCCATATTTCATTTTTGTTTTCTTTTGAGGAGATTAGTGTAAGACCATTGAGTGGCATCTGATATCCAGTTTTATTTTAGGAGATTGGTATAAGCCCAGTGATTGGCATCCGATATCCGCTTTTGCTTTCTGCTTTGTCTGTTTATTATTATCCATTGCCCATTCCAAAGGACACACTTGAATCATCTCCCATATGATTTCAAGAAGTGAACCCTCTAAGAAGTTTTACAATCCCATCTTCATCCATTCATCATTCATTATGTCCTAGACTTTTCACACTTTACTTTTCAAGTTTTGACATGAATGTTGTGCAGACATCTTCATGTTTTCTAACTAAAAACCTGGACTCAAGTCCTTGACTTTTTTCAAACTTCATTTCATAATACTTCTTTGAATCAATCTTAATCATACTTTGACTCCATTTTCATAATCATAATCAGTAACTTCACTCATTCACTTGTTTTGGCTTTGTCCATTGTTAAATGTTTTCATACATGAGCTATAGGTTTGATTTATCTTAGTGGTTGATGTTAATCTCACCTTCTGTCTTTAGTGATTGAATTGTAAGTCTTCCTTGCCTATTATAGGGTTAACCCCTCCCTGGCAAGTTGAAGCTGTTCTCACATGGTGGACGTTGTTGTTTGTATAAGGTTGAGTTTTCTCCCGTGGATAACGTAAGACCTGGGGTTTGTGTTTAAAATTGAACCTAACTCACTTTTGGAAATCTTTTAGCCGAACTACGGCGTTTTGATCCTTACCTTTGATGGAAGGTACGTAGGCAGCGGGTTCATCCGTTCAAACCCAATAAAAAATTGTATATTCTTTTCTCATCATCCCAATCATGTTTGCACAATCTTTATGTCATAACAAATAACAATTTTGTACAACAAGTGTGAAAAGGGCTCCCTAGGAGTACCTAGGACGTAGTGGGTGCCTAACACCTTCCCATTGCGTAATTTACCCCTTACCCAGACTCTCTGATCTTTTTATTAGTTTTCTACGTGTAAAACTTCTTAGGCTTTTGTTCGCTTTTTAGCCAATCCTTTGGATAAATAAAAGTGCGGTGGCGACTCGAAATTTCAATGTATCTCCTAGCTTATGATTTAATCGATAGATCATATAGCGACGAATACACCGCTACAGTACCTTACGGTATTCCTTAGTTACTCTATCTCTCATCAATCCGTCCTTTGTGTGTGACCCTGTAGGTTTTCGTGACGTTGGCAATTATATTAAATCACGCATTTAACATAATAAACAGTGAGCGGTATCTAGCAACACATTACTGCTACCCAAGACACGAAAATGTCATGTGATCTGACAAAACCATCTGTGATAATAATTATGTGTATAATTACCCTTTTGTTCTTATGTCTATATTGAACACAAGGCATAGACCGTGTCATCTTTGTCCAGTTCAATATTGGGCCCATAGACATTTATCCTGTTATGCAGGATGGGCAAATTCCATCTAGGTCACTCATGTCCCTCAGCATGCTTCGTGGAGTACCCATCAACTGTCTTTATGGTTATCCAGTTACGGACAACGTTGGATCAGCAATAAAGCACTCGACTCTACATCTAGGGTCCATAGTGGTTTCAGGTCGAAGAGTGGTATACACCATTATCACCATGAGAATAACCTATGACACTTTGCATAACTTTCTATATAGTATTCTCATAGCGGGTCAATCCGGTATAAACATTACTCCTAATATTCATACCTATGTTTAAGACTCGATAACTCTTTATCCATGATCCATGAGATGTGATCATCAGTCTACAAACATAATAGTCTTAATGCTTTAATGTTATCCCACTTCACATTAAAGCTCGACTACGGATACTTTAAGAACAGTGCCCTTATGTTTAATGTGTTCTCATGATTAAGTCACACTTAATACATCAAACGGACTATCTATTCCAGGGACTTTATTAATCAACCATAATAAAGAAAGTGCCTTTTATTATTAATAAATAATTCGATACAAGTACCAAAAAGTATTGGCCTCTAGGGCTTACACCAACATCACCTCCAACCACTGTGGTTGCCGTAACTCAAAATTGCAAGGTCTGTGGAATTCAAGGTCACACTCCTACAGATTGTCAACTCCTAACAGGAATTCAAACAGATCAGGTGAACTATGCTTAAGGAAATCCTTACTCGAATACCTATAACTCAAACTGGAAGAACCATCCTAATTTCTCGTATAAAAGTAACAACGCTTTATACGCACCAAGTCAAGCACCCAGTCAAGCTCCAGCTGTACCACCTGGATATCAAAAGCCGACCCCATCTACACCTAACAATAACGTTCCTAGGAAATCCAACTTGGAAATCATGATGGAGAACTTCATAGCTTCTCAACAGCAAACCAATAAGGAGTTCTTAAACCAGAATGTACACACTAGCGAACAGATTAAATAACTAGCAAGTAAAGTAGATGCCCTGGCTACCCATAACAAAATGCTTGAAACACAAATCTCACAAGTAGCTCAACAACAAGCGTCTACTGCTGCCCCAACTGGTACATTTCCTGGACAGCCACAACCTAATCCGAAAGGCCACGCTCATGCAATTATATTACGAAGTGGTACAGAGGTAGAAGGACCATCTGACCCAAGGATTGAGAACCAAAACTCTAAAAAGTCAACTGAGGAAGAAGGTAAACCTAAGGAAAAGGAAGAGTGTAATAAGGAAACCGTAGAAAAAAAGAACCTTATGTACCTCCACCGCCTTACAAACCACCTATCCCTTATCCTCAAAGGCTAATTAAAACCAAAAACGCGGGCCAATTTAAAAAATTTGTTGACCTACTGAAACAATTAAACGTCACAATTCCTTTTACAGAAGCTATTACACAAATGCCTTCATATGCTAAGTTCTTAAAAGAAATTTTATCTAATAAAAAGAAACTTGAAGATAACGAAACTGTTACACTCACTGCTGAGTGTAGCGCAATAATCCAAAATATGCCTCCTAAACTTAAAGATCCTGGTAGTTTTTCTATACCCTGTCATATAGGAAAATTTGTCATAGACAAAGCTTTATGCGATTTAGGAGCCGGTATCAGTGTTATGCCCTTGTCCATATGCAAGAAACTTGAAATGGGAGAATTAAGACCAACTAAAATGTCTGTGCAATTAGCAGATCGTTCCGTTAAATATCCCGTAGGAATTCTTGAAAACGTTCCCGTGCGCATAGGTCAATTCTACATTCCCACCGATTTTATAATTATGGACATAAGAGAAGATGAAGTTACCCCCATTATATTGGGAAGACCCTTCTTAGCAACTGTCGGTGCTATCATTGACGTAAAACGAGAACGACTCACTTTCGAAGTAGGAGAAGAGAAAATTGAGTTTATTCTTTCCCAATTTTTGAAAGCACCTGCGATAGAAGACACATGTTACTTCATGGATATCATCGATGAATGCATAAAAGAAACAGAATTCGAAAATGACGATTTGTCCGACTATCGTGTAGAAGACAGACTGAACCAATGTTTAGCAATAACATCAGATCCTACGCAATGCCTTAAGAAACCAACCCTCGACCTGAAAACACTTCCCAAAAATTTGAGATATGAATTCCTAGACTTAGAACTTGAACGACCAGTAATAGTCAATGCAGACCTAGGAAAACTTGAAATTGAAAAACTTCTACATATCTTAAGAAAATATCCAACCGCATTAGGATACAACATCACCGATCTTAAAGGGATAAGTCCTTCTATTTGTATACACCGCATCATGCTAGAAGAAGACTGTAAGACTTCTAGGGAACATCAGAGGAGACTAAACCCGATCATGAGTGAGGTAGTGAAGAAGGAAGTAACGAAGTTATTAGAGGCAGGTATCATATATCCTATATCCGATAGCAAATGGGTTAGTCCTGTACACGTAGTACCAAAGAAAGGAGGTATAACAGTGATCGAAAATGAAAAAGGAGAAACTATAACCAAACGAATTGAATTGGGATGGAGAATATGCATTGATTATAGAAAGCTAAACAAAGCAACCCGAAAAGATCATTTTCCTTTACCATTCATAGACCAGATGTTAGAACGACTAGCCAAGCATTCTCATTTCTGCTATCTGGACGGTTACTCAGGTTTCTTTCAAATACCAATTCATCCTGATGACCAAGAAAAGACAACGTTCACATGTCCTTTTGGTACCTTCGCTTATCGACGAATGCCGTTTGGCTTGTGCAATGCTCCTGCAACTTTCCAAAGGTGCATGATGGCAAAATTCGCCGATTTTCTCGAAAACATCATGGAAGTCTTTATGGATGACTTTTCCGTATGCGGGCAAAGTTTCGAAGAATGTCTTGAAAACCTAGAAAGAGTTCTAGAACGATGTGTAAAAGTAAACCTAGTACTTAATTGGGAAAAATGTCACTTTATGGTACAAGAAGGAATTGTTTTAGGACACATCATATCAAATAGAGGAATTGAAGTAGACAAAGCCAAAATAGAAGTTATCGAAAACCTTCAACCTCCTAAAACTGTGAGGGAAATACGAAGCTTCTTAGGACATGCCGGTTTTTACCGACGATTCATTAAAGATTTCTCTAAAATAACTAAACCTTTAACCGAATTATTAATGAAAGACGCTGAATTCATCTTCGACAATAAATGTTTAGAAGCATTTCAAACACTTAAACAAGCATTGATCTCCGCACCCATAATGCAGACCCCGGATTGGAATGAACCTTTTAAAATAATGTGTGACGCAAGTGACTACGCCGTAGGCGCTGTTTTAGGACAACGAAAGGATAAAAAACTTCACGTCATATATTATGCGAGTAGAACTCTAGATGAAGTGCAAATGAATTACGCCACGACCGAGAAATAACTTTTAACAATAGTATTAGCACTAGATAAATTTTGTTCCTACTTGGTCGGAGCTAAAATAATCGTTTACACTGATCACGCTGCCATTGAGTACCTCTTAACAAAAAAGGACGCTAAACCTAGACTCCTAAGGTGGATCTTGTTGCTACAAGAATTTGATTTGGAAATCAAAGATAAAAAAGGAACTGAAAACGTAGTAGCAAATCACCTCTCTAGACTCGAAAACCTGGAACCGGAAAGAACATCGATCAACGATGATTTCTCGTACGATAAACTTATAGCTAATTTGGAAGAAAATAGAGTTGACAAACAGGTAGAGACCACCTTGGTTGTATGCGTTACACCATGGTACGCTGATTTTGTCAATTATTTAGCCGCCGGAGTGGTTCCACTTGATTTATCCTACCAACAAAAGAAACGATTCTTCCATGACATAAAACATTATTACTGGGACGACCCTTTACTTTTCAAAAGAGGCTCCGATGGTGTTTTCCGTCGCTGTATACCTGAAGAAGAGGTAGAAAGTATAATCCAACATTGTCATTCCGCTCCTTATGGTGGACATGCAAGTACATCCAAAACCTGCTCTAAAATCCTACAAGTCGGTCTTTATTGGCCAAACATATGGAAGGATGTACATACCGCTGTCAAGAAATACGATAGGTGTCAACGCACAGGAAACATATCTAGACGTGACGAAATGCCACAAAAAGGCATTTTGGAAGTAGAAATTTTCGATGTGTGGGGAATAGATTTCATGGGACCTTTTCCACCTTCTTTTAGTAACAAGTACATACTCGTAGCGGTTGACTACGTATCAAAATGGATTGAGGCTATAGCTTCTCCAACAAACGACACACGAGTAGTAATTAAACTCTTTAAGAATATAATCTTTCCAAGATTTGGTGTCCCAAGAATAGTCATCAGTGACGGTGGATCTCATTTCATATCTAAAATACTCAAAAAATTACTATTTAAGTATGGTGTAAAACATCGAGTAGCAACACCTTACCATCCTCAAACTAGTGGACAAGTGGAAGTGTCTAATAGAGAAATTAAACAGATATTGGAAAAAACTGTCGCTACATCGAGGAAAGACTGGTCATCAAAATTACCCGAAGCTTTATGGGCATATCTGTCGCATCACGCGAAAAACCGGCGGGAAACAAGAACAACAGAGCCGCCACCGTGCGTTATTTATCCCAAAAGAGGGAAAGGAAACGCTCAGAGTAAACCTGGAAAAGACATGGTCTCGCGACCAAAGAGGATGGGTTCGGGAGTCGGTTATGCGAAGGGAAGGTATTAGCACCCCTACGCATCCGTCGTACTCGACGGGATCCACGCACAATAGGAAGGAAAATGGTTGCTAAAACACTGCTCACACACACACACTGGCTGAAAGAGACACAAGAAACTGACTGAAACTGACTCGGCAGGATATCGCATCCTGGGCCTACTTAGTCTATCAGGCATAGACATCAGAGTCGAAGTAGTTCGGACTGGGAAAACGACACATGCTCGCTAGGATGTCGCATCCTATGCATACGTATCTTCTCGGACGAGAGAAGAATCAGAGCATTCGTAGCTCGGCTGACACGCACACAAACAAACACAGGCAAAGGCAAACATGGAGCCTGAATGCCAATCACTGGACTTACATCAGCATCCGAACCTAAACACACACAAAGAGGCAAACGTGGAGCCTGAATGCCAATCACTGGACTTACATCAGCATCCGAACCAACAAACCCACACTGGAACCCAAATGCCACTCGATGGACTTACATCAGCTTCCAAGCACACAACAAGACAAAACAAAGACACAGGCGCCCGGAGAGATCTGCTCATCTCCTGCCTACGTACCTCATCTGGTATGAGGATCAGGGCGACGTAGTTCCCCTACGGAGGGATAAAGGATCTAGCCTAACCAGATAACAGAGGGAGACACAACACTAGGGAGACTACGACTCGAGCCTAGATGTTGTCATGCAAAATCGACCCTAAGTTAAGGTTTCTAGCTAACTGGCACAGGGAGCCAGCCTATCCTAATCATGACTTGCACAGGAAGCAAGCCACACACACACTTAACTTGCACAGGGAGCAAGCCAAGCAAAACCTAACTTGCACAGGAAGCAAGTCTAAACTAAACCTAACTTGCACAGGAAGCAAGTCAAACAAACATACAAGCACAGGTAGCACACTCTATACACAAGCAAGTGGCTCAAACAAGGGTTAGGTTTTAATCGAGGGGTCATATCAACCTCAACAAACAAACCTCTGGAACTGGGTGAATGTGCTCTTAACCTTGCCATTGAGGGGCTAAGGTGAAGCAGATGAAAGGTGAGTGAAGATAAGACTTCACAGCTCTTATCCCTGGCCTGGGAGAGCTTAAGACAAGAATGTGTGGGTTCAGAAAGTGGGAACCCTTCTACACATTTGAAACTGACTCAACTGTACAATTGTACAAGATCTTGGGTTTGTATCTGCAATGCATCAACACAGTGGTGTGAGCAAAGCAGATGACACACAGAATAGCAGGGGATAGGTTGCATATCCCTTGGTTCTGCCAATTGCCTCTTCACTTAGGAGGTCTTTGACCCTGTACAAGGACAAATTAAACATACACAAACATTGCCTCTTAAGGAGGACTTCAGACAGTTGCCTGGCCAAGTAACAGGCCAGGTCTTCCAGACTACATGAAGATTAGAAATATACCTCAATGCAAATTGCTTATATAAGCAAAGCAAAGAAAAAGTTCACAAGGAACTGAGCAACTAAAAGCACCTGAAATAGTCAAGCAGACATTAGTATACAACTTCAAACAAAGCAAAAAGAAACAGACATCAACAGTTAATCAGAAGCAAATGGATGTGCAAGACTTAAGGCTTAAGGCATGTGAGCCAAGCCACCTACAAAACAAACAAGTTAGACAATGATATTTAAGCAAGCTCAATCAAAAAGAATTGGTCTCATTGGTCATTTGTTGGTCAACCTGAAAACACAAGCTCAAAAGTGAGTAACAGGACCACTAGGGCAAGCCTAGGGTCAAAAGAGAATGAAAAAGTCAAAACAGCAAAGGGCAAACATCCAAAATCATGTTCAAACAATCAAGAATCAATTCCAATTGGGTTCACATTCATATCAATCATCATCATCATTTCATGAACAAAAGAAGTCAAGGCATGGCATTTAGAAGCTCATAGAAGTCAACAGCAAGACTTGCATCAAAAGTCAACTCAAACATTTCCAAAAATCACCAAATAAATCATGACCAATCACAACCCACAGCATGGTAAGCATGTCAAATTTCATCTCATTTGGACAAGTGGAAGGCAGTCAATGAAAATCAGAAAGTCAAAGCAATTTTGAACATGCTCAAAGAAGTCAACCAAACATGCATCAACTTGAAAAATTCATAAATCAGAGATGCTGTATGATAAATGGATGGGACTAAAACCATGGAAACGCTTAGGATGTCTAGTTATCTCATGTAAAATTTCACGTCCATCTAATAAAGTATGAGAATTTCACAAATGAAATGGGAACAAGTGTCACTAAAAGTCAACATAAGACCAAACAGGGGACAAAAATCTCAATCAATTGGAAAATGCCATAATCAAATCCACAAAAAATCACATGTAAACCAGACATCCAAGAGTACATTCATGCAAAAATTCAAACCAATTTGAGTTCAAGAAGCATGGTAATGAAAATCATGAAGTTGGACATCAATGGTGTGACACAAATTGTCACACCCTAATTCAAAAAATCATAACTCACAAACCAGCAATGATAAATTCACAAACTCTACACCAAAATCTCCATGAATGTGTCTAGTTTAAGCACAAAAAATTTGGGAGCCATTGGATAAAGTATCACCATTTCACAAATGTTTTGGCAAGATGTACAAAAATTGGACACATGAACAAAACCCTAATGCCATTTAAAATCTACTCATCCAAAAAATCAGCAAAAATCATGATAAAAAACTAGGGATCATGATGAAGATGATGAAAAAATTCCCACGAGAATTGGATTTAAAATGAACAAGTTATGATTTTTGTAAGTGAGCCATGCCAAGTGAAATAAAAATGAAACATTAAATGAATTAATTTGGATTAATAAAATGAGAATGGCACTTTTGTAATTCCAGGATTCACTAAATTAAACGCTGCCGTTTTGGACGCTGGAACGGAATGTTCCTATTGGCTGAGGCAATGAAAACGCGAAAGAGCTCATGCAAAGCACGTTCAGGTGAAAAATTCTGGAAATTGGCTAGGGTTTGCTACAGTAACGTCTTCATCCTCTTCCCAAAATCGTGGAAAAAAAATATGCCCAGAAATGTACATTGAACACGTCATGGTAATCATCAAGTAACACACATCATCATTCCAAACTCCATTTTCATTAAATCAAGTTAAACAAAAAGAAATAAGCAAAAACAAGTTTGGATGTGAAACTTCAACTCAACATAACTTGCTAAATACTAAACCATTTTCAACCATTCAGAGCTCATAATGATCAGGGAAAGGTGATCTACAAAGTGTGTATCACGATTTTGGAAAAGGTGAGAGTCGAAATTTTACCAAGTTGGAAGAACAGTGTCGATTCGGTTGTTATTTGGTGTTTTTGGCCTGAAACAGATGCTTTATGGTCCTCCAAATGATGGATGATGAAGAAAGCTTGGCTTGAAACAACTTGGTTTGGCTCTAAATCAACTCTGCCATTAATGAAGCTCTTCCAAAACAGTCCATGAACATGGCTTTACAGCTGCACCTCCATACTTGCAATGGCTTCCAACATGATTGTGAATGATGGCACAAACAAGTGTGGCTCGAGCTCTTTGAGGTTTTCTCAAGAAAAATGCCAAAATGCAAAAAATGGATTTTAGAGAATATCAGTTTTTTTCTGTTTAGACCAAGTGGCTGCTAGGGTTTGTAAATGACAGAAAATGATGAATAAATACTCTGTTTAATGGTACAAATCAAAGTCCATGAAAAGGTGGAATGGAGTTGGTGAAAAAGTGTACTTTTGGCCAATTTTCAAGCAAGTTAGGAATGGCTGTATGTACTGCACGAATTTGGCTTTCAAACATGACACAAACCACATTTCTGAACTATTTCAATTGGCCAAATGGTTTAAAAAAGATTATTTTGAAAAGTCAAAATTCAACTCACTTGAAATTAATTAAGGCAAGTTCAAAAAGGCCATTTTGCATGGTGATGTTTTGGTGCATGAGGATGACATATTTGGAAAGATGAGGTCAAATGTGACTTGTTGGAAAAAACCTCACCAAATTTGGCCAAATGGTTTGAGAGATATGGCCTTTTGAAGTTCAAGAATTTTTGAAAATGAATTGATCATAACTTGCCAACCATACATGGGAATTGAGTGTTCTTGGACTTTTTGGAAATGGGAGAACAAGATCTTCAACTTTCATGTTGGGCAAAAATTCATTTGAAGCTTGTATCATGATGTAAGTTTGAGGATCAAGACTTTCCATTTTGGGCAGGTTTCAATTACAGGTCCAGTTTCCATTTTTGGAAATTTCTGATCCGGCTTCAAATTCTTCAATGATGTTGTTTGACATGATATATGAGGTCTATTTGGACATGAATAAGCTCTCTCAAACCAAATCCAACCATTAAAACCATAAAATCAGACACAGTTGACCAAGTTTGACTTTTTAGGGTTTCTGACTGACTGTGCGTTGACTGATGACTTCTGAACATCCAATCCTTGACCAAAACACTTCAAATGGATCCCCAAGTCATGTGAACATGTTGGACCAACCCTAGGGCCTTGGCTCCTTGAGAATTGTGCTTGCTTGCTTGACTAACTGATCTCCTGACCAGTTTGACCTAATTCTCTTGATTGGCTTGCACTTGAGGCAAATGGGACAATGCAATGCTATGCAGTGGACCATGTTATGGTATGACCTAATATGAGAATGTATGTACAATGATAGGTGCAAATTTGAGGTGCTACAGCTGCCCCTATTCAATCAGCTGGGAACCCGAATGGATGAGAGCAACGGCTGTCAGACTTTCAGGGTAAACAGGGATTGAATACCAAGAAACGTAGAAATTTGCACTCTGCCGGATATGATACAGGAAGAACCACGTCATTTACCGATGACGCCTGCAATTGACAACTTCAGAAAGGCGAAACCATTTACCGATGGTTAGAAACTGGAAAACTTGATATTTACCGATATCAACTTCAGCAAGACCGTTTACCGATGACTGCTGGGAAACAACTCTGATGTAAAAGGAAGCAAGACCATTTACCGATGGTGGCTTCAAAGAAACTTGACATTTACCGATATCAACATCAACCCGACCATTTACCGATGGCTACTGCAACTGGGGATTTGATATTTACCGATATCGAAGCATACGGGGCCATTTACCGATGGCGTCTCCACTTGAGGAGGAACAAAATCTTTGTGGTGTAATCAGACAAGACGTTTACTGACGACTTCTGGGGATCTTGATTTTATCAACAAGGAAACAAAGCATGACCAGACATTTATCGATGACTGGGATGAGACTCGACGTTTACCGACATCGAAAGATGATGTTTACCGACATCAAAACAAACGACCAGACATTTACCGATGACCGGGGAACACTTTACTAAGGGAAAAAACAAATATTTGCAACTGGAAACCAGATAGGACATTTACCGATGACTCTACTGGGGATTTCTAGCTGGGGATTATCAGACATTTAACGATGACTGCAGAAAAGACTCGATGTTTACCGACATCGAAAGATGATGTTTACCGACACAAAAAAAAAATGACCAGACATTTACCGATGACTGGGGAGAAACCCGATGTTTACAGACACCGAAACAATGGTGTTTACTGACACCAACAATAATGACCAGACATTTACTGATGACTGGAGAGAATACCCGACACCGAAACAATGGTGTTTACCGACACCAAACAAAGAAACACACGCGGGTGCTAGTATGACACTTACCGGTATCACAAGAACGACTTTTCAGATATGTCAAGGCAAGGTTGACCACTTGCTGGGGGTCTCACTGGGGAGAAACAAACTTTCTGTCGCCAACGGGTGAGGTAATAAACCTCTCTGGGGATATCAATCCTGAGTGCTGTCAGGAGTAACTGTAGCAGACTTGCTGTGCTGATGTTGAATGAAATGATCCGCCTCTGCCGGGGATACGGTCTGGTGAGGTTAACACATGAATGCATATGTTTGAATTTTTCTATGGCGTAATGCTCCATATTGAATGGGAATGTTACGCAGTTTGAGGATGCAATGATCACTAAAATGCAAAAATGCAAAAATGATGAAAAAACTCCGGCTGGGGAGCCAAAACTGATCGGGTACTCCAACTCTGCGGGGAGACACTGCCGGGAGAGCAACGACTTCTCATTCATGTTGAAGGATAGCACTGCTGCTGGGGGAAGGTAAACTCCGCTGGGGATATCCTTCAGTCCACAGATAGGATAAATGCTGGAGATAAATTTCAATGAACCTGCCTCACTCGGGGAGGAAAACGGCAAATACAGGCCTGCTGGGGATAGGCAATCCTTATATCTTGTTGGGGAATAGAAGGCACTATCCACAGACGTCTCCGCAGGGGAACATAGCTCTGATAGCTTCCAAACTTGCTTGGGGAAAATATCTGCTGAGGAAACGTCCTCATAGATGCCAATCTGAAAAATAGCACAACAAAATGCCCCCAGGGGATACATGGACAAGATACGCTCAAGTGTCCTCAACATTCAAAATGATTTTCAAATGTTTTGTCATCCTGCAAGCCATTGTTTAGCCTTCATGTTCTTATATGCAATGCTTATCAAAAATTCGGACATTTTTGCAAACAAAACAGTAAAAATAAAAACTAAAGAGCCATTTATCTGAATAACGACTTTTATTGATTGAAAATGTGCCTGAAGAGGCAAATACATTGGGAAGCAATTCCTAGAAAGAGGTAATTGCGCACAAAAGGAAAAAATCTATCCTAATGGCAATGTGAACACGACATCCACTATTTCCCAATTCTGTTATAACTCACAAATCATCAGTTTTCCTCCCAACTCCTTGCTTTCTGAGAAGAATGACTGGACAGATCACATCTTTCGAGATGGCAGACGACAAAGCTTGATGAAGTACAGAACAACTCAGACTGTAGTCTTCGCTTTAATCCCTCTTTTGGCTGGATCGTCCTTTCGGGTTTTCAATCCACCGGGATACCCATTTTTGCCTAAGTCGCCCTTGCGGGTTTTCGACTTACCGGGTGTACAAATTCTTTTTCATTTTATCCCTAATTTTTGCCCGAACCTTTCCTTTCTGTTTTTGGTTCGCCGGGATGCCCTTTTTTTGCCTGGACTCTTTTTTCTTTTTGTCCAGCGGGTCAATTTATGCGAAGTATTTTTTGACTACATCTGAGTTAACAGGAGACGGAAAATCTTCACCATCCATAGTTGTAAGCATCAAGGCTCCACCGGAGAATACCTTTTTCACAACATACGGACCTTCATAATTAGGAGTCCACTTGCCCCTGTTATCTGCACCGGGAGGGAGGATCCTCTTCAAAACTAGATCACTGATCTGATAGCTTCGAGGATGCACTTTCTGATCAAAGGCTCGCTTCATCCTTCTCTGATACAACTGTCCATGACATACAGCTGCTAGTCGTCTCTCCTCGATAAGGCTCAACTCGTTAAACCTTGTTCGAATCCACTCGGCTTCGTCCAACTTGACATCCAATAAAACTCTCAGAGAAGGAATCTCCACTTCAACAGGTAGGACAGCTTCCATACCATACACAAGGGAGTAAGGGGTTGCCCCGGTCGACGTACGCACTGAGGTACGATACCCATGCAAAGCGAAAGGCAGCATCTCATGCCAATCCTTGTACGTAACGACCATCTTCTGCACAATCTTCTTGATATTCTTGTTCGCCGCTTCTACAGCACCATTCATCTTCGGTCTGTAAGGAGAAGAATTGTGATGTTCAATCTTGAAATCTTTACAAAGCTCTTTCATCATCTTGTTATTGAGATTCGAACCATTGTCAGTGATGATTCTCTCCGGAACTCCATAACGACAGATGATTTCTTTCTTGATGAACCGGGTAACCACTTGTTTGGTAACGTTAGCATAGGAAGCTGCTTCCACCCATTTGGTGAAATAGTCAATCGCTACCAAAATGAAGCGATGTCCATTCGAAGCAGTAGGCTCAATCTTCCCAATCATATCAATGCCCCACATGGCAAACGGCCAAGGCGAATTCATGACATTCAGAGGGCTTGGTGGTACATGCACCTTATCAGCATAGATTTGACACTTATGGCACTTCCGAGCATACTTGAAACAATCGGATTCCATAGTCATCCAGTAATAACCCGCTCTCAACAATTTCTTAGCCATTGCATGTCCGCCGGCATGAGTACCGAAGGAACCTTCATGAACTTCCTGCATTAACATGTCTGCCTCGGGTCTGTCCACGCATCTGAGCAAGACCATGTCAAAGTTTCTCTTATACAACACATCATCCTGATTCAAATAGAAGCTTCCAGCTAGCCTTCTCAGGGTTTTCTTGTCATTCTTCGACGCACCTTCAGGATACTCCTGAGTCTTGAGGAAGTTCTTGATGTCATAATACCACGGCTTCTCATCAATCACAACAGACTCGGCTGCAAACACATACGCAGGCCTCTCAAGTCGATTCACCGCAACATGTGGCACATGATTCCACCAATGAACTTTGATCATAGACGACAAAGTTGCCAAAGCATCAGCCATTTGATTCTCATCCCGGGGGACATGATACAACTTCACCTTCTTGAAGAACGTCAGTATTCTTCTGGTGTAATCTCTATACGGAATCAAATGCGGCTGATTCGTATTCCAATCTCCATTGACTTGATTGACCACTAGAGCGGAATCTCCAAATATATCAAGAGTTTTGATCCTCAGATCAATGGCTTCTTCTATCCCCATGATACAAGCCTCATACTCAGCTTCGTTGTTGGTGACGTCAAACGTCAATCTGGCAGAAAAAGGTATATGAGCACCTTTAGGATTGATCAATACTGCCCCAACACCGTTACCGTTCATATTCACAGCCCCATCAAACATCAGTGTCCATTTGTCATCCGGATCCGGTCCTTCCTCGACAAGAGGCTCTTCGCAATCTTTCATCTTAAGATACATGATGTCTTCATCAGGGAATTCAAACATCATAGGCTGATAATCTTCAATCGGTTGCTCGGCGAGGTAGTCTGACAGAACACTACCTTTGATGGCCTTTTGTGACGTGTACTGAATGTCATACTCTGTTAAGATCATCTGCCAACGGGCAACGCGTCCGGTGAGAGCTGGTTTCTCAAAGATGTACTTCACTGGATCCATCTTAGAAATCAACAGGTAGTATGGTTCAACATATACTGCCTCAGTCGGCGAGCAGCCCAGGCCAAAGCACAGCAAGTTTTCTCGAGCAGTGAATATCTTGTTTCACAGTCGGTAAACTTTTTGCTAAGGTAGTATATGGCATGCTCTTTTCGACCAGACTCGTCATGCTGTCCCAATACACACCCCATCGAGTTCTCAGTCACTGACAGGTACATTATCAGAGGTCTCCCTGGAACTGGAGGTATAAGGATTGGAGGTTTCTGTAAATACTCTTTAATCTTGTCAAAAGCCTTCTGACAATCATCATTCCACTTGATCGCCTGATTCTTTCTGAGCAGTTTGAAAATTGGTTCACATGTGGCAGTTAGGTGAGATATGAACCTTGCAATGTAGTTCAACCTCCCTAAAAACCCACGGACTTGCTTCTCCGTTTTCGGTTCAGGCATCTCTTGAATAGCTTTGACTTTTGCTGGATCAACCTCAATCCCTTTCTCACTGACAATGAAGCCTAAAAGCTTCCCTGATCTCACCCCAAACGTACACTTGTTCGGATTCAACCTCAGCTTGAACTTTCTCAACCGATCAAACAGCTTCTGCAAATTAACCAGGTGCTCCTCTTCTGTCTGCGACTTCGCAATCATATCATCTACGTACACTTCAATTTCTTTGTGCATCATGTCATGAAAAAGAGTCGTCATTGCCCTCTGATAGGTAGCACCAGCATTCTTTAGCCCAAATGGCATCACCTTATAGCAGAACGTGCCCCAAGGTGTAATGAATGTCGTCTTTTCCATGTCCTCTGGCGCCATCTTGATCTGATTATATCCAGAGAAACCATCCATGAAAGAGAATACCGAGGATTGAGCCGTATTATCAACCAATACATCAATGTGAGGTAATGGGAAATCATCTTTCGGACTCGCTCTATTCAAATCCCGGTAATCGACACACATTCTGACTTTACCATCCTTCTTCGGCACAGGAACGATGTTGGCCACCCATGGGGGATAACTCGTAACAGCCAAAAAACCTGCATCCCACTGCTTCTGAACCTCTTCCTTGATCTTAGTTGCCATATCAGGACTCGTTCTACGAAGCTTCTGCTTGACCGAAGGACATCCTTCTCTAAGAGGTAATCGATGCACCACAATGTCTGTATCTAACCCAGGCATATCTTGATATGACCAGGCGAATATCTCCACATATTCTCTCAGCATCTCAATCAGCCTCCTCTTGACAGAGTCCTCTAAAGCAGCCCCAATCTTGATTTCTCTTTTGGCGTCCTCAGTACCCAAATTAACAACCTCCAACTCCTCCTGATGAGGTTGGATGACCCTTTCCTCCTGCTTCAGTAATCTGACCAATTCTGCAGGGAGTTCACAGTCTTCCTCACTCTCCTCTTCAGCTTGGTAGATGGGATTGTCGAAATCATACTGAGCCATAACAGAACTGTTCATAGTGAATGCCATAAGATCGCTTCTGCATGTTTAATGCTTTGTTTTAGAAAAAGAGTTCAAAAAAGTCACAAAAAACAAAAACATTGCCATTTTTATTGTTTTGAAAAAAAGATGAAAACAAAAAAATAGAAAGACAGGGATCACAAAGTTTGATTGCAAAAAATGTCCTTCATTAATGATAATCATTAAAACATGATGAGGCCCTACAATGAATCACTACGCCTTGGGCAGATCGTAGGATTTTCATGCAAAATGAAAAAACAACAGAAAATTACTCTGTCAGAAGAGTAACTTGAACCACTTCTTCAGCCGTCCAGTTGTTGATAGACCCCCCTGGTGCACACGGGCGAACCCAGTTGTCCAAATCACAATCACTGTCACAGTCTTCACTACCGGTTGCAGAGACGTCGCCATGATTCATCAGCCCAGCGCTGGTAAAGGTACTCGGACCCGCTTGACCATTCTGCTCTGCTTGGAGAGGCTCGTAACCAACGCCAAATTTGTCTTCTTTAACAGGCAAGTCCACCATCTTGCCCCAGCCTTCAGCTTTGCCAGAATCAACAACCTCCTTAGCCTGCTTGTAAGAAGTAATTGAAGCACCTGGCTTCCTCTGCTCAGCGTACGCCACTTTCTCAAGAGCCACAGTCTCAAACGCCTGACATAAGGTTTCGTGGATCTCGCCATCCACCTCAACATATTTGAACGAGGATAGATGACTCACCAGAATCTCTTCTTCACCGCACACAGTCACAATCTGACCGTTCCAGACATACTTGAGTTTTTGATGGAGAGTCGACGAGACTGCCCCTGCTGCATGAATCCATGGACGCCCCAATAAACAACTATAGGCGGGCTGGATGTCCATAACATAGAAGATGATATCGAATACCTCAGGACCTATCTTCACAGGCAAGGTAACTTCCCCACACACAGAACGTTTGGAGCCGTCGAAAGCACGAACGATCAGGTCACTGGGAGTAAGCACAAACCCTTCCACATCAATCTTCTTCAGAATCTGCTTAGGCAGCACATTCAGCGACGACCCGGTGTCTACCAATACGTGAGACAACACTGCCCCCTTGCACTCCATGGTGATGTGCAAGGCTTTGTTATGGTTCCGCCCTTCAGGCGGTAAGTCCAGGTTGGTGAATCCTACACCATGCCTGGTGCTCACATTGGCCATCACACCCTCCAGTTGATTGACAGAAATCTCCTGAGGCACGTAAGCCAGATTCAACATCTTCAGCAAGGCATTACGGTGTGCCTCAGAGCACATCAACAGTGAAAGTATAGAAATCTTGGACGGAGTTTGATTCAACTGATCTACAATCTTGTAGTCACTCTTCTTGATTATCTTCATAAACTCCTCCACGTCCTTCTCAAATGTCCCCTCGGGCGCTTCCTTCTGGACAGGTTCTTCCTCAACCACAGCTTGCTTACCCTTTGCTTTGGCGAGAGCCTCAGCATTATTGTCCCTCAAAGGCTGCGGTGCGAACAGACGACCGCTTCTGGTAAAACCTCCTGGACCCCCTACATTATCCCCAGCCGGACCAACAGTTGCAGGAACTCTATTCGGTAAACCAATTGTCACTGGAGCTTGATTCATTGGTCTCGTCTGACTTTCAACCCTTCTATTACTGCGGTAAGCATCATCATACTTCCACGGCACGGCTCTACTATTCTCAACA
This sequence comes from Lathyrus oleraceus, assembly GCF_024323335.1. Taxonomy (NCBI): domain Eukaryota; kingdom Viridiplantae; phylum Streptophyta; class Magnoliopsida; order Fabales; family Fabaceae; genus Lathyrus; species Lathyrus oleraceus. The sequence continues at coordinate 73,132,853 of NC_066585.1, forward strand.
GCCCTCCTTCCAGACGCGGCGATAGTAGTTGGAGCACTGATGGTTACAGGCACGGAAATCGTAACTGGGGTACCATTTGTTGCAGGTGCACTAACGACCCTTTGTCCACGTCCTTCAGACGGTTTAAAGTAAATGGTGATAGTTGACACTGTTCCACGATCTTTTACAGCCCTACTGAATTGCAAACAACCCTCATCCATCATACCCTGGATACCGGCCCTTAACTGGTCGCAACCATTCTCAGATTCTGCACAGCCCAAACAATCCTCATCACAGCCCGAGTAGACACCCCCATTCAGCAGACGGCCCTTCACAACTAGCAGAGAAGTCTGAACATCATCAACATTAACAACCAGATCTTCAGCTTCTTTCCCCTCAATATTGTTCACTCTATGCCCACCATGCTGAGGCATAGGGTTGTTTACGACGTTAGGCACTGGAGCGAAGTTGATTGCCTTGGCATCGATCAAATCTTGGACCTTGTGCTGGAGAGCCCGACACTTCTCAGTATGATGCCCTGGTGCCCCAGAGTGAAAGTCACAACGGACGTTGGCGTCGTACCCAGGAGGCAATACTGTAGGCGGAGCCATTGTACGCAACTCAACCATCCCCAACCTGAGTAGTTCGGGCAGCAGTTCGGCGTACGACATGGGTAGCGAATCAAAACGTCGATCAGGCATCCTTTGTCTGGGCTGATACGGACGTTGTTGTTGTTGTTGTTGCGGTTGTTGAACTCTTTGTTGTTGTTGTTGACGAGGTTGAGGTGCCGGAATGGTTACTGCAGCAGCTTGACGGTATTCACTTCTGTTCTGATCTCTGCGGTGTTGAACAGCATTAGTTTCACCCTCTCTTCGACGAGGTGCCCCAGCAAACGGCTTCTTAGAAGAAGAGGAACCAGCATCTTGGATCTTCCCAGTTTTAATCAAGCTCTCAGTCCTCTCTCCACAAATGACAACATCAGAAAAACTACCGAATGGGCAGCTCCCCATCCGGTCCATAAACACACCTTGAAGAGTGCCGATAAACATATCTGTCAACTCCCTCTCCAGCATAGGGGGTTGAACTCTAGCAGCCAGTTCACGCCACCTCTGGGCATACTCCTTGAAGCTTTCATTGGATTTCTGACATAGACTCTGCAGCTGAGTCCGGCTAGGCGCCATGTCCATGTTGTGTTTGTATTGCCTCAAAAAGGCCTCACCCAGATCCCTCCAACAGCGGATAGAATCTCTCTTCAATTCCATGTACCAGTCCAAAGAAGCCCCAGATAGACTATCTTGGAAAAAATACATCCACATCTTTTCATCATCGGTATACGCAGAGATTTTTCGATAATAAGCCTGCACATGGGTGCGAGGGCAAGAAGTACCGTTGTATTTATCGAAGGACGGTGCTTTGAACTTGTGAGGGATTCTCAAACCTTCCACCAACCCCATATTGGTAACATCAAAACCGAGAGAATTTTGACATTCCATAGCACGGATCTTCTCAGCAAGGGCATCAACTTTACGATCTCTCTCATCAACCCTTCCCAGAACGTCTTCGTCTTCACTGAGCAGAGTGAACATATCCTCTTGTCTGTCAACAATCGGAGCAGGATTACGGGCCGGGGCACGGACTGCTCTGGCATTAGCGGCATCTGGAGCAATAGGTTGACCGTTGATTCGAATACCCCCCAACTCATCACCTACAGCATAGTTGTTGATGGGTACAGCAGCAGCAACATTATTATCATTGACCGGGCCTCCCTCTGGCGGAGCATGGTTGACCGGTGGATTTGCAGCCTCTTGTCTCTGAACCATGGCTCGAAGTTCTTCTTGACCTTGCGCAACCCCTTGCATCATATTCATAAACTGGGCCATGTTAGCCTTCATCTCAGCCAACTCAGCTTGAACTTGATCCATACCTCTCTGTTGATTCAGTCTTGTTGAGTAGCGGTGCGGACGTTGATCAGCTATCCTGCCTGAACAGGAACCAAGAGTGAGAAGTCACGACCAAGAACACCTGTTATGCAAAATGATATGAGTATGGTGCTAATGATGCGTATGATGCACATGATATGTTCATTCCTCAGGCATTCAAAGAGCCTGAGTCATCCTCAAAAGATGGCAACCTGCAGCAAGAACAACATAGAAGCACAGAAACAACATACACAAGAGTGATGAGTACAAGGTGAAACCAACAACCTCATCTATATGAGTAACAGGATCATACAACAAAGTCGACAAAGAAAATCCAAACAATCGGAGTACAACAATGAATCCCATCCAACAAGCCTGGAGGTGATTCTCAACATACACATCAAAGATACAAGCTAAGACAAACGGCCTCCCGGAATGAGAGTCTTCAAGTACTGACACTGGTCTATCAACAGGTCACATTCTGAACATTCTGGCAAAAGAGTGATCTTCTCCTTCAGTTGTCGTCTAAGCTCTACCACTTCTCCTCCAAGGTGGTTCTCTGATGCCTGTCTCAAGTCTACTTCCTTCTTCAACTGGATGTCTTTATCTCTGAGTTGCTTCTCCAAGTCTCTGATCTTCTTCTGATAGCTGGCCTCAACTCTCTGCAGCCTCAAGCACTCCCGGTGTTCTGCATCTAACATGCTCTCCATCTCCTCGTAGGATCTCTTCTTGCTTCTCAGTCTGCTAGCATCTTCTTCTCGCACTCCTCTGAGTTGATGAGCCAAGTTCAACCTATCAGCTTTGGCTTTGTACAGCTCCATCTGGGTATCTTGCTCCTTTCTCTCAAACGGCGATTCTCCATCAAGGCTTGCTTGTAGTGCTCCGCAGGCACACTCTCAGCAAGGATCAAAGGTGGTTGCTCCTGCAACGGCTCCATCCTATCGTAGGGTAACAACAAAGTTTCTACTCTCTCCTTGACCCAATCAGTGTAATCAGGCATAGCAACGGCAAACTTCTTCCCTAAGACAGATCCATCCTTCACACCAATAGACTTCCAAGCTCTCCCTATCTGCTCCAATCTGGCCGGGTCACTCTGCTTCTCAAAATACACACTTTCAGCTACCTCAGCCTCAAGTGGTCTTCCTTCATCACAAACCCCAACTGGCGAAGAGAAAGAACCGGGTTGTAATTGATGCAACCCCTAGTCCCTATGAGTGGCACATTACGGAATCCTCCACAGCTCATAATGACGTTACGCACATCCATCCGGTAAGATTGCCATCTGATATCATAGGAAGTAAGAGACATAACCCTCTGAGTCCACTTATGCGTGCTCTGAGCATCCACAAAAGGTCCACTGACTGGCAGGAGAGACAAGAACCATCTGAGCAAAAGCGGGAGACAACACCTGATAGCCCCACCCTTACCATGCCTACTGTGAACAGCATAGTAAGTGTCAGCTAACAGAGTAGGAACTGGATTTCCTCCAATGAAAATACTGACTGCAGCATAGTCAACAAAATTGGGCATACTCGGAAACAGGACGATCCCATAGATCATGACGGCCAACTGAGCATGAAAGGCTTCCCAACTTCCCTTCTCTGCTTCTTCTCTAGCTACCCTCAACAGAAACTTCAAAGGCAATCCTACAACATCCCCACTGGACTTCCAACTATCACTGACTTCCTTGATACCCAAATGGAGAGCTCTGGCAACAACTCTGAAATCAACCTCCTTGGGCACATCCAAGAAAGGAACCTGATACCGGACCGGGACACTCAGCAGAATGGAGTACTCCTCAAGAGTAGGCGCCAACTGATAATCTTGAAAGGTGAAACAATGAAGCTCTGGGTCGTAGAACTGTAGAAGAGTCTGCAACGGCACCGGATCGACTACCATCTTCAACAGTGTCAGAATATCTCCATACTGGTCGACAAACCCCTTCTGGTTACCACTGGTCATAAGGTTGCTCAACTCAATCAGGGACGTCAGAGGTTCACGGTGAAAGCTGTAGGAACAAGTCTTCCGCTTCAACTCTGGGACTGTTGCCATCTCTATCAGTGAACAAGCTCTGGAATGTACCTGAGAAATGATATGCATGCAGGGATTAGTTTTTTTTTCTTTTTTCTTTTCTTTTTTTTTGCGTATTTTTTTGAAAATAAACATGCTATGATGCAAATGATGCAGACACGACTGGTTGGCTGTGTCTCTCAGAACACAGGATCAAAGCTTCGGCTTGAACTCGGAACCACAAATTCATCTGAAACCCAAAGTCATCTGAGACCCCAAAATTCTGAACCAATAGTCACCAACAGGATCACAAGTCACCAACAAGTCACCAACAAGTCACCAACTGTACCTGTAATAATGATCATTCCCTCCCCACTCACGGGTGTCATCTAGGCCAGGGTAAGGTCGAGAGAAATGCAGCATAAATAACCTTTCGCAGAACATCATCATATACACACCCGAAGTATGTAACGATAATATCCCACCAGGGTCTGAACTGCTCGTGATATCAATGTTCCGCTAAGTGGCGCAATACCACCCGCTTCCCATGAATCACTCTATTCCTAAGTATCCTAGATTTCACTCATGGCCTGAGTATTGGGCCTTTTACCTCATGTAACTCCCACCCCAACAGAGAGAAACAGACAGCCAGCCAGATGAATGATGAATGAATGCAAACATTAATGCAAACAATAAATGCAAACGATAAATGCACATATATACAAATGAATGCAATAAATAACAGCAAAAGCAACCAAACCCTATCCTAGAGAGCGCTAGGAGAGACTCGCTTAGGGAAGACGGACCAGCACAGGTCAACTTCTCTATATCCCCAGCAGAGTCGCCAGCTGTCGCATCACGCGAAAAACCGGCGGGAAACAAGAACAACAGAGCCGCCACCGTGCGTTATTTATCCCAAAAGAGGGAAAGGAAACGCTCAGAGTAAACCTGGAAAAGACATGGTCTCGCGACCAAAGAGGATGGGTTCGGGAGTCGGTTATGCGAAGGGAAGGTATTAGCACCCCTACGCATCCGTCGTACTCGACGGGATCCACGCACAATAGGAAGGAAAATGGTTGCTAAAACACTGCTCACACACACACACTGGCTGAAAGAGACACAAGAAACTGACTGAAACTGACTCGGCAGGATATCGCATCCTGGGCCTACTTAGTCTATCAGGCATAGACATCAGAGTCGAAGTAGTTCGGACTGGGAAAACGACACATGCTCGCTAGGATGTCGCATCCTATGCATACGTATCTTCTCGGACGAGAGAAGAATCAGAGCATTCGTAGCTCGGCTGACACGCACACAAACAAACACAGGCAAAGGCAAACATGGAGCCTGAATGCCAATCACTGGACTTACATCAGCATCCGAACCTAAACACACACAAAGAGGCAAACGTGGAGCCTGAATGCCAATCACTGGACTTACATCAGCATCCGAACCAACAAACCCACACTGGAACCCAAATGCCACTCGATGGACTTACATCAGCTTCCAAGCACACAACAAGACAAAACAAAGACACAGGCGCCCGGAGAGATCTGCTCATCTCCTGCCTACGTACCTCATCTGGTATGAGGATCAGGGCGACGTAGTTCCCCTACGGAGGGATAAAGGATCTAGCCTAACCAGATAACAGAGGGAGACACAACACTAGGGAGACTACGACTCGAGCCTAGATGTTGTCATGCAAAATCGACCCTAAGTTAAGGTTTCTAGCTAACTGGCACAGGGAGCCAGCCTATCCTAATCATGACTTGCACAGGAAGCAAGCCACACACACACTTAACTTGCACAGGGAGCAAGCCAAGCAAAACCTAACTTGCACAGGAAGCAAGTCTAAACTAAACCTAACTTGCACAGGAAGCAAGTCAAACAAACATACAAGCACAGGTAGCACACTCTATACACAAGCAAGTGGCTCAAACAAGGGTTAGGTTTTAATCGAGGGGTCATATCAACCTCAACAAACAAACCTCTGGAACTGGGTGAATGTGCTCTTAACCTTGCCATTGAGGGGCTAAGGTGAAGCAGATGAAAGGTGAGTGAAGATAAGACTTCACAGCTCTTATCCCTGGCCTGGGAGAGCTTAAGACAAGAATGTGTGGGTTCAGAAAGTGGGAACCCTTCTACACATTTGAAACTGACTCAACTGTACAATTGTACAAGATCTTGGGTTTGTATCTGCAATGCATCAACACAGTGGTGTGAGCAAAGCAGATGACACACAGAATAGCAGGGGATAGGTTGCATATCCCTTGGTTCTGCCAATTGCCTCTTCACTTAGGAGGTCTTTGACCCTGTACAAGGACAAATTAAACATACACAAACATTGCCTCTTAAGGAGGACTTCAGACAGTTGCCTGGCCAAGTAACAGGCCAGGTCTTCCAGACTACATGAAGATTAGAAATATACCTCAATGCAAATTGCTTATATAAGCAAAGCAAAGCAAAAGTTCACAAGGAACTGAGCAACTAAAAGCACCTGAAATAGTCAAGCAGACATTAGTATACAACTTCAAACAAAGCAAAAAGAAACAGACATCAACAGTTAATCAGAAGCAAATGGATGTGCAAGACTTAAGGCTTAAGGCATGTGAGCCAAGCCACCTACAAAACAAACAAGTTAGACAATGATATTTAAGCAAGCTCAATCAAAAAGAATTGGTCTCATTGGTCATTTGTTGGTCAACCTGAAAACACAAGCTCAAAAGTGAGTAACAGGACCACTAGGGCAAGCCTAGGGTCAAAAGAGAATGAAAAAGTCAAAACAGCAAAGGGCAAACATCCAAAATCATGTTCAAACAATCAATAATCAATGCCAATTGGGTTCACATTCATATCAATCATCATCATCATTTCATGAATAAAAGAAGTCAAGGCATGGCATTTAGAAGCTCATAGAAGTCAACAGCAAGACTTGCATCAAAAGTCAACTCAAACATTTCCAAAAATCACCAAAATATCATGACCAATCACAACCCACAGCATGGTAAGCATGTCAAATTTCATCTCATTTGGACAAGTGGAAGGCAGTCAATGAAAATCAGAAAGTCAAAGCAATTTTGAACATGCTCAAAGAAGTCAACCAAACATGCATCAACTTGAAAAATTCATAAATCAGAGATGGTGTATGATAAATGGATGGGACTAAAACCATGGCAAAGCTTAGGATGTCTAGTTATCTCATGTAAAATTTCACGTCCATCTAATAAAGTATGAGAATTTCACAAATGAAATGGGAACAAGTGTCACTAAAAGTCAACATAAGACCAAACAGGGGACAAAAATCTCAATCAATTGGAAAATGCCATAATCAAATCCACAAAAAATCACATGTAAACCAGACATCCAAGAGTACATTCATGCAAAAATTCAAACCAATTTGAGTTCAAGAAGCATGGTAATGAAAATCATGAAGTTGGACATCAATGGTGTGACACAAATTGTCACACCCTAATTCAAAAAATCATAACTCACAAACCAGCAATGATAAATTCACAAACTCTCCACCAAAATCTCCATGAATGTGTCTAGTTTAAGCACAAAATATTTGGGAGCCATTGGATAAAGTATCACCATTTCACAAATGTTTTGGCAAGATGTACAAAAATTGGACACATGAACAAAACCCTAATGCTATTTAAAATCTACTCATCCAAAAAATCAGCAAAAATCATGATAAAAAACTAGGGATCATGATGAAGATGATGAAAAAATTCCCACGAGAATTGGATTTAAAATGAACAAGTTATGATTTTTGTAAGTGAGCCATGCCAAGTGAAATAAAAATGAAACATTAAATGAATTAATTTGGATTAATAAAATGAGAATGGCACTTTTGTAATTCCAGGATTCACTAAATTAAACGCTGCCGTTTTGGACGCTGGAACGGAATGTTCCTATTGGCTGAGGCAATGAAAATGCGAAAGAGCTCATGCAAAGCACGTTCAGGTGAAAAATTCTGGAAATTGGCTAGGGTTTGCTACAGTAACGTCTTCATCCTCTTCCCAAAATCGTGGAAAAAAAATATGCCCAGAAATGTACATTGAACACGTCATGGTAATCATCAAGTAACACACATCATCATTCCAAACTCCATTTTCATTAAATCAAGTTAAACAAAAAGAAATAAGCAAAAACAAGTTTGGATGTGAAACTTCAACTCAACATAACTTGCTAAATACTAAACCATTTTCAACCATTCAGAGCTCATAATGATCAGGGAAAGGTGATCTACAAAGTGTGTATCACGATTTTGGAAAAGGTGAGAGTCGAAATTTTACCAAGTTGGAAGAACAGTGTCGATTCGGTTGTTATTTGGTGTTTTTGGCCTGAAACAGATGCTTTATGGTCCTCCAAATGATGGATGATGAAGAAAGCTTGGCTTGAAACAACTTGGTTTGGCTCTAAATCAACTCTGCCATTAATGAAGCTCTTCCAAAACAGTCCATGAACATGGCTTTACAGCTGCACCTCCATACTTGCAATGGCTTCCAACATGATTGTGAATGATGGCACAAACAAGTGTGGCTCGAGCTCTTTGAGGTTTTCTCAAGAAAAATGCCAAAATACAAAAAATGGATTTTAGAGAATATCAGTTTTTTTCTGTTTAGACCAAGTGGCTGCTAGGGTTTGTAAATGACAGAAAATGATGAATAAATACTCTGTTTAATGGTACAAATCAAAGTCCATGAAAAGGTGGAATGGAGTTGGTGAAAAAGTGTACTTTTGGCCAATTTTCAAGCAAGTTAGGAATGGCTGTATGTACTGCACGAATTTGGCTTTCAAACATGACACAAACCACATTTCTGAACTATTTCAATTGGCCAAATGGTTTAAAAAAGATTATTTTGAAAAGTCAAAATTCAACTCACTTGAAATTAATTAAGGCAAGTTCAAAAAGGCCATTTTGCATGGTGATGTTTTGGTGCATGAGGATGACATATTTGGAAATATGAGGTCAAATGTGACTTGTTGGAAAAAACCTCACCAAATTTGGCCAAATGGTTTGAGAGATATGGCCTTTTGAAGTTCAAGAATTTTTGAAAATGAATTGATCATAACTTGCCAACCATACATGGGAATTGAGTGTTCTTGGACTTTTTGGAAATAGGAGAACAAGATCTTCAACTTTCATGTTGGGCAAAAATTCATTTGAAGCTTGTATCATGATGTAAGTTTGAGGATCAAGACTTTCCATTTTGGGCAGGTTTCAATTACAGGTCCAGTTTCCATTTTTGGAAATTTCTGATCCGGCTTCAAATTCTTCAATGATGTTGTTTGACATGATATATGAGGTCTATTTGGACATGAATAAGCTCTCTCAAACCAAATCCAACCATTAAAACCATAAAATCAGACACAGTTGACCAAGTTTGACTTTTTAGGGTTTCTGACTGACTGTGCGTTGACTGATGACTTCTGAACATCCAATCCTTGACCAAAACACTTCAAATGGATCCCCAAGTCATGTGAACATGTTGGACCAACCCTAGGGCCTTGGCTCCTTGAGAATTGTGCTTGCTTGCTTGACTGACTGATCTCCTGACCAGTTTGACCTAATTCTCTTGATTGGCTTGCACTTGAGGCAAATGGGACAATGCAATGCTATGCAGTGGACCATGTTATGGTATGACCTAATATGAGAATGTATGTACAATGATAGGTGCAAATTTGAGGTGCTACAATATCGAACCGCTTACAAAACTCCCATAGGAACAACCCCATTTAAGCTTATTTATGGTAAATCGTGTCACCTCCCAGTGGAGTTAGAACATAAGGCCTATTGGGCTATTAAAAATTTAAATTTAAACTATAAGGCCGCCGGTGAAAAGCGAATTCTAGATATAAACGAATTAGAGGAACTTAGACAAGATGCATACGAAAATGCTAAAATCTACAAGGAAAGAACGAAAAAATGGCATGATAAACGTATATCAAGGAAAACTTTCAAACAAGGCGATGTAGTCCTATTGTTTAACTCTAGACTTAAGTTATTCCCAGGAAAACTACGCTCGGGGTGGTCTGGCCCTTTCAAAGTCACTAATGTCTTTTCTAGTGGGGCTGTAGAAATTAAAGGAAAATCTATTGAATCATTTATCGTAAACGGGAAGCGTCTAAAACATTATCATTATGCTGAAAACAATGAAGACTCGCGAGTCCTGCACTTAGACGTATTGTCTCCAAAATTAATAGATTAACATTTAATAGTTTTCTGTCGAGCTTGCGACATTAAACAAAGCGCTTCGTGGGAGACAACCCACAAATTTTTATTTTTCTTTGATTATTCTTTTGATTTTATTCAGTTTTCATTCTTCATTTTCTTTATTTTATTAAATTTTTCTTCTTTTCTTCTTTCGGCATCTGGCCAAATCCTGACTAAAATTCTTTGTTTTCTTTTCTTTAGTTAACACTGACCTGATGTCACATATTGATCACATGGGTATTAATTTCCGAGGGAGAGCTCAGAGACAAAAATTTGAAGAACTTGCTGAGAGAGAGATGCATCCAAATTTTTATGCTGATGATTGTGCAATGACCGTACTTGGGCTAAGAGATAGTGTCATATATCTGCTGAATCAAATAGGGTGGGAAACCACTCCTATTCGGAGACAATTTGTTACTTACCAGAGGCTAACTCTAGAATTCCTTAGCTCCCTGATTTATTTACCGAACCATGGAAAAGGAATAAACCGAGGTTTCATTCAATTCAGGATGTTCAATATGGAGTATCAGTATAACATTAGAGAATTTACTAACCTCTTAGGGTTCCCTACTTCTTTTGACACATTCACCATGAACCAAGAGGACCTCTTTGAATATCGAGAGCTTGAGCACTTTTGGGGAAGTTTGACGGGAAATGACAAACCTGAGGAACATGAGTTTCTTTCTGGAAACATACATAACCCAGCTTTTCGTTATTTCCACAAGATCCTAGCACACACTCTTTTTGGGAAAAGTTCAAACATTACCACAGTATCACGTGATGAACTTTTCATAATATTTTGTGCTTCCCAGAATCGTCCAGTGAATGGTGCCACTTATATGTTGGCGAGTTTTGACCTCCTTATTCAAGATGACCGTGCACCGATTCAAATAGGGGGATTGATAACTATGATTGCTAATGCTATTGGATTGTGCCAACCCATGCTTGATTTGAACCCTTTTTGCGGTATTCAGCCTATGAATATAAATTTCCTTTTCAACACTATGTTTATAGGAAACCTTGGACCTGAAGAGTTTGAACTATTAATTAACAACCAAGCTTTTTACCTATTCACCATGCCTAGCCCGATGACTAGTGTCCATAACTGAAATAATTGGCTCTACAACCTGGATGGAATGCCTTCTCCTGTTAGATCTGTTGAAACCATCCAAGATTATGAGATTCTTGATAACCAGATTCCTAATGTTGAGTCTGATCCGCAGACACCAACGGGTTACCATGATGTTGCCTCTCCACCTCATCCTATCCCGTCCGCAGAATCGGCAGTACCTGATTTTAGACATCATATGCCTAGAACTGATTATAATACCGCTATTCAAGCTTTGATGTCAGAACAAGATGCCATTAGAGAAGAGTTAACTATGATGGGACATGAATTTATGGAACACATGAGTAGAATGACAAATCAATTTCACGAGTTGCTACACCGTGTCAATTCCTTTGCTCCTCCGGCGAGAGATTCTACAAGTGGCTAGAAGAATTGCAGTTAACTAGTTTTAGTCTTAGGAAATTTATAGTTTCGTTTGACAATATTTTTAATCTTAGGATTTTTTTTCGCATGTTTTATTTTATCTTCAGTCAAATATTACATTATGTTTATTTTTATGAAGCTACTGGCATTATTGGTTAAATTAAATTTCATTTTGATTTATGCACTGTCTAAAATTACCAATGCTGATATATATTGTATGCTACTACTTACATGCTAAATTTCCGATCACGTACAAGTATACACTACTCCTAATATTATATACTACCACCTGTATTTTTGCTTATTAGAGAAAAAATATATATTCTATGGTGTAGTAAAGTAGCATCTGTGACACAATTTATAAAGTCAAAGTAGCATTGATATTTATGGTCATGGCAATTCAAAAAAAAAACTTGTCACGAATTTTAACCAATGCATGTTGCCACCCTGCATCGTGACGAACGTTTTGACCGTTGCATGATCAGAGGTGTGACGAGCGTAACGCATGCTGTCACGGTCGCAACACCCCCATGACGCCCGTCACGCATGCTGTCACGAACGTGACAACTTGCTTTCTCGTAAATGTTTTTGACCGTTATGCTGTCACGAACGTGACACATTGCTGCCTCGTAACCATGTCATGACCGTTACCCCCATTCAATTCACCTCTTTATCCCCATTAATTTTTTTCTCACCAACTTCTCCTCCCAATTTCGAAACTCTTTCTTTAAATACCTTCACCACATTTTTCTTCCTACACCACATCATCCCAAAAACCATTCTATACAAAAAAAATCCGTCCCCTCTTCCTTTCTCATTTTTTTCTACCTACCAATCAAAATGGCGGAGAACCAACATCAAGCAATGCAATTTGGAAATATTATTTTCCGAACTGAAGATAGTAACTATCAACGGGAGCAGTTTGTTCGTTTCCAGCAATGCGGTGTCACATCTACCAGATACCCAGATTTCAATTGCTTACAAGAATTGGGATTACATCAAGGAGTGCAATGGCTGCTTAGGCTATCCGATTTAACTTTTCTGTGCACACAAAATCACCCAACATACCCATCACTCACCTTGGAGTTTTTAAGCTCTTATTCATACACCACTCCAACCGGTGAGGACGAGTACTTAATCGGTGCCGCAAAATTCCGTATGTTCAACACTGAGTACGCACTATCTCAAGAACAGTTGAATGACATGCTACGTTTTCCTGAAGGAGACGACGTCCACCCAAGAATCCCTCCAAACTCAGAGTGGAACACGATCGCATTCAAACTTTTTGGAAAAATATTCGGTGTGGTAACCACCAATTGGGATGCATTACTTGCTTCACACATACACAACCCCATTATCCGGTATTTTGTCTGTATTTTACAAAACACCATCTTTGGAAGAGCCAACAACAGCAAAGTTAACGCGAAAGAATTATTCTTCCTACACTGCATCTTTTCAGCAAATACAAGGGTCAACGCCGCCTCTTTCTTACTTCACCATATCCGTACCCTTTGTGCTCGAGGCAATCAACCTTTTGTGATTGGAGGATTAATAATGACCATCGCACTCGGTTTAAATTTAGGGGACCGACTTCAGAATTTGCAATCTTTGCCACCCCTGTTTATGGATATCAGCTATTGTCGCTCTTGCCGCTTAATCAAAAATAGGGTAGGCGGGAATTATTATCTTATGGTGAATAACCAAGAAATCCCAAGCGTCGTTTTGCCCAACATTGCACTCACCGATGTTACTAACCCCAACAGATTCATCTACGATTTGAATGCTCCCGAACCTACCATGCCTACACAAGCAAACCCGCCCCCAGACGAGTTTGATGAAATGGAGCAAGGTGATCAAGGTCCTGAATAACATTCTGTCCCACATAATCCTTCCGATAATGTAGCTGGTCCATCCTCCCGACGTCGTCGAAGAAGAAGGCCTGCAACAAATGATGACATCATGGATGCTATTGAACATCAAGACCAACGGCTTGATGCCATGCATGCGCAGAATAACGAAGTAATGCAACTGATGCGCCAGATACAACAACAACAACAAGAGAGGAATGCAATAACCGACCAGAGGTTCACTGACTTGCTTAACAGGTTTGATGACTTGGCAGTACATGAACGATCACCGGGTCCGAGAACAAGAGGACGCAGGCAGAATTGAGTTTGGGTACCATTTTCCCTTTTTTTCGCGTTTTTTGAAACATTGGGGACAATGTTTTATTTAAGTGTAGGGGGGAAAACTTTGTTTCATTCATGTTAAGATCTCCTATCAGTATGTTTATTTCCCTTTCAAGTATGTTATTTCCCTTTCAATAATAAATTTTTTTCTTAAGTCAAGTCCCTAGTGTGAAAATTTTTATTATCTATTCTCCTCAATTTTCTTGAGCCATAACAAAATTCAACACACTCAATAAGTATAAAGGTTGCTTATTTTATAAAACTTGAGTGAAATTAAGACAAAATTATTACCGCCCCAACACTCTAAAAACCTCAGCATGTTAGATCAGTTTAAGTACCTATTATACCAATTCCTTGAACTTTTAGTTTTATAGTAACCCCGAGTAGTTTATACGAGAAGTCGGCACCATCTTAATAGCAAACTACGTGGAGAGCCGATGAATACAAGTGAATGATTCCCAAAACAACATATTAAAAATCAGGAAATGCACTAATTAAGTTAGGTGATCCTTACCCGATCATTTAATCCAAAGGTTGCGGACCCTACAAAAACATAGTATGCACGATCCATTGTGAGTTGGTTCAGCGGTTTCTGGTGCTGAACTTGGTAGGGCGGACTATGGCCCGATCCCCCGCAATTTGCAATAGACTAAATAAAGAAGTTATCCAACTTATGTACCAGAACTTCTAACTAAAAAGGGATCAGAGTCGCTAACCGGTTACTCCACTATGTGCGCGAAAAGATAAAGGGCTTAATGTGATTTCGCTCGAATGAAAACGGGTGAAATAAGAGTAAAAGAACTAGGCTGAGCTATAATAGCATGACTCGAACTAGTTTGCATAAGGTGGGATTATTTAGTGTTGTTACGGTAGTTTTTGATGTTAAGATTAAACTCAGGTTATTTCTAACGAGATTTACTTGCAACCTATTACGAACTGATGTGTGTTTGGAAATTTCATCTGGCTAATATTTTAAAAAAAAATCGATTTCTACATTGTTTCTTGCTTGAGGACAAGCAAAAGTCTAAGTGTGGGGGAGTTTGATAACATGAAACTATATCACATTTTTAGACTTGATTTAATTAAATTATATCGTTATTTGATTCAATTTATTTTATATTATTCGATATTACTCGGCATTTTCTTATTATTTATTTCAGGTATCATTATTTAAAGCACATGTGAAAAAGAAAGAAAAGGGGTGCAAAAAGAAGATTTTCTAGGAAAAGCAGCAAGCTGAAGCACCAAAGCCCAGCCCACGTTTGGAACAAAATAAATTGTTGTCACGACCGCAACAAGCACGTTTTGATCGCCACGTCCTAAGACCTAGTGTTATGACCGTAACACATAGTGTGACGGACGTCACACATTCCACTCCTATATTTTGGGCTTTACGTGCGTAACTGAGTGGAAGGTTTCTATTAATACCTTAGGATTAGCATTAATTTTGTAAAACAAATAATGTAATCATCTCTGTTGTTTTAATATGTTGGGTTGAAGAAGTTCAACATCTGGACCAACATGTCATGTACGATGTCACGACATCATGCCTGTGACATCGTACATGTGTAGAAAACTGAATTAATTAATTCAGTATATATTTTGGGATTAGTGAGGATATTTGGTGAATATCCTAACTTCCTTGTGGAGGTCTTAAAGACTCAATCAGAATATAGAGGCTCTAAATATGGAGATATATATGGAGAGATTTTAGGAACTAAAAGATTGAAGACCTTATTTGTAGCAGAAATTTTCTGCTGACTTTATAACAGCAAAGAAGAAGTTTGCTGCGATTTCTGAAGGCCCAAATCCAGTTGGGTGATTAGGTTATAAATAGCATATTGTAACCTAGTTTTTGTAAGCCTCTTAGAATGAAAAATTAGGGGTGTGTGTGAGGTAAACCTAACCACCTGTGGGAAGATTACCATGTGTTTCTCAGTGTTCAAAGTTGAGAGTATTTGTAACTCAAAGCCTGTAGGCAAGAGTTGTTATGGTCTTGAACGAAGCTATGAAGCAAGTTCAAGTTGTTTAACATTACATTGTTTGTGTAGTGATAGGAATGGAAACTGGAGGTTTCTATCTAGGAGTTCCTAGGTATAGATTGCATTGGGTAGGGATTAAGTGAAGAGTTGTAAACGGGGGAGTTTAACTCTGAATTAATACTGCTGATAGTGGATCTTCTTCCTGGCTTGGTATGCCCTCAGAGTAGGTGATGTTGCACCGAACTGGGTTAACAATTTCCTGTGTTTGTTTTCCTTCTGCATGTTATAATCCTGTCTGCCTTAACTTAGCTTGTATTTCAGTCTGCTTATCAAGATAATATCAGACCTGGTACATAGCCTTCTGTTTGAATGTCAATCAGAATGTTTTGACATTCATCATTAACAACACATACTGAATAATAGGCAAGTTGGCTTTTCTGCTTCAGTTCAGTATTTCAGTCTGGTCTCCAAGAGGATAACAGACCTGGCCAAAGGATCATTGTGAAACTGTCAAACTGGATGCCTTGACAGTTAGTCTTGTATGCTGATACTGAAGTAGAGACTAGTTAGTCTTTTACAGTACAGCAAATTTAGCACAGACTGTTTTCAGGAACATAACTGAATCAGCATGAGGTATATGTTCTGACTGTCAAACAGAATGTTGTGACATTCGTTCCTGACAGCATGTGCTGAATTGTAGGGTGATTAGTTTTTCTGTTTCAGTAATTTTCTCAGGCTATTCTTCAGGAATCCAACAGCTGAGCTAAAATCCAGGAAACTAACAACTGTACTACATTAAATAAACCTAACAAATAGCCTATTTGTTAGCACCCTACTAAGTGGAAATTAGATTAACTTGTTCAACCTTTATTTTAGGAAATACAAGTACAAGGCCAGCAGACTGGAATAATGTAACAGATGATGTTCAAATCACTATTGAGACATCTTGCTGATTACTGTGTAGGAAAATAACAGAAGTTAGTGCTATGGTTGATCTCTGCTGAGTCTTTCTCCCAGATGCACAGAACTAGGTGTTCCTCCATTCTAAGGTGATATAGAAGCAGATGTCGTGACATCTGTGAACGTGAGCATATTAGTACAGGGTTTAATTTGTATAACTGTCTTGCTGTATTAGTTACAATGTTGGATCAGATGTCATGACTTGGAGTAGAACATCTGAACTCTGACTACGCCAGAATTTCAAATGGTATCAGAGCAGGCATCCTGTTCTGCTTCTGGATGAGATCCATGGGTGATACTTTCTGGTATCTTGCAAGGAGTTATGTTAGTATTGATGTTGGAACATGTGGAAGGTTCTGTGATGTACCTGAATGGTCCCTTGAAGTAGGTGGATGGACTATTCATGATAGGAACTGTGTGTACCTGTCTCTGGAGATTGGCAATTGGCCTTTGTGTGGGACAGTTGTGCTAGTATTGAATCATATTCAAACTTGGTATGTTCTTGGAGGCTAGTATTGAATCATATTCAAACTTGGTATATTCAAACTTGTTTGGAACCTACTCCTGACCTGGAAGAGGAGACATCTGTGTGTGCTAAGTTGACAAGGGTAGGGTCAACTGTGTGTATGCTCAAGAAGGTCACTTTTAGAAGTCTGGTCTCTAGAAGTGGAGCTGGTTGAGATGTGACATTGTGCAATTGCCTGCTATTTGCCTTATTCCTGTAACTTGATCAGGGTTGGATAGTTGTTCCCTGAAGTACTATGTTGTGCTGGAAGACAAGTCCCCTGGATGATAGAAGTCAATAATGGGGTAACCTGACTGCTATTTCATTTAAGAGGATTGGGACCATGAATCTTGTTATTCAAACACCACGATCAGAAATGTCAGTTCTTTCAAGGAGTGAGAATATGAAGATTCAGAGGTTGGTTGAGGTAGTATGCTCTTGCAATGCATATCTACTATGGACTGGTGTTGTTGTCTTTCACTAGTACGTATGGTCAGCTGGAGTCTGATTGGTGTGATTGGATTATGTAAAGGTATAACTCATAGAGTTAGTTGCCACTGGTAGGGATGGTGTATGTCATGTTGAGACATTTGTGTACAATGCATGGATATTGGTTTGGAGTTTCCATGATTGTTAATTTGAGGGGGAGTTTTGGCTAACCTCCTCACGTTTGGTCAGCCTAGGGTCTGGTTGGCTGTTGACCTGTGTCGCATGGGTTATGGTTGTTGTGTGACACATATGCAGGGAAGGATTCATCTCTCTCATTCCTAAGGGTGAATCTAATCTGGAAAGATTCTCAAGACTGTTGAGGTGCTCGCAAGCAGATGATGTTGACACAAGAAGAGTATTTTCAAATTATTCTTATGGTGGAAGTATCTGAAAGGATAATTAGGAAAGGATTTAAGATCCATGTCTACTTGTGCCAAGTACAAGTATTTAATTGATTATCCTTGGAGCTCAAGATAACTGATGTTCATAAAGATGTTGGAACATATCTTCTTCAAGACCCTGTGCAGAATCACAGGAAGGATAGTCCATTGGTTTATGATCTATCTCTTTGGTGGCAGCAAAAGCATATGATCTCTGAAAAGGTTTCCTGACAAGAAACTTGTTCAGCCTTGGTGTGTACAAGAAGAAGAAGACATCATAGTCTTGATGATGGTTACTTGGGTCAGTTTATTTCTGATCTAGGTAAGGAAGTGCATTGGCTAATGCACACTGTGGAGTTAAGAACAAGTGGCAGCATTCTTGACATCATGGAAACAGCCTTGCTTTAGGAAGTGGAATCTTTGGTATAGCTGAAGGGTTAGTTTCTAACTGGTCCTTCTGAAGACTCATGCATCAGAGTGTCTGATGTCTTTGGAGAAGAAGCAGGGATTCACCAAGGTGTGAGCTTGGATGACTTAACTTCAAACCTGCAGGATGGAGGTGGTTTACTCAAACTTGGTTCCACAATCAAGTCTATGAGAGCATTGAACTCTTGTTCTGTGTAGGGAGGAAGTTCTTTCAAGTGGCAGAAGAAGGAGCTGAATTCAACAGCTAGATGTTAAAACACAATGTTGTGACATTTGGTTCAACATCAGACTCTTAGTTGGTGAAGTGGCACATCAACTTAAGATAGAAGGGTCTACAGAGTTGTAGATTGGGTACTTCAAAAAGATCGTTCTCATTGCAGTTCTTTGGAGTTGCTGGATGGAGAAGATGTTACATGTTCATGTCTTAGAGAATCTAAGTTTTGTTTAACATGTAGCTTGAAGTTCAAGTCTCACTTGGAAGGTCAGAATATCTTTGGGAGAAGTCTGATAAACTTGGAGAGGTCAAAAAGTGGCATTTGACTTTTTCATATGAGGATTCATGAAGGAGGTAATCAACCTGTGGCATTTGGTCTATCTTAGAAGTGAGTTCGAAGAATCAAGATAATCAACATATGGCAGCTGATTATTCTTGAGGAAAGTCTGAGACAAATTACTTTTGAGCAGAAAAGTAGTAAGTTGAAGACAAAAGGAGGTGTTTTCTATTCATCTCTTGGAGCTTGTGGTAGGAGTTCTGAGCTATCTATGGAAGATTATCTCTTGTAATGGGATGAGAATGTATATGTCCCAATTTGTGTCTGGTTTCTTTTGGATCAAGCTGGTGACTCAGTGATATCTGAAGATTATCAGATGGTGTTCTTTGTTATGTTGTAAAGGGTGTCCTAACTTATGTTAGAACATTTTGTGAAGTGGTTTTCTGTTCTGGTTAGAAGAGAGATTGACACAGAGTGTGGATGTGTGTAGCCAAGAGGGTTGAACAGAGGGTGTGCTCTTGAAGACATGAAGATGCGTCTTATGTTTTCCATTCATCAAGTGGTCTGGGTTCTCCTTGAATCAGGAAGTTTGTAAAGGTCCAACTTTGGGGTGTTGGATATGTTCATATGTGATCTCCATGTTTCAGGAGGAGAGTTGGTTGTTCATGACAGGGGGAGCTTTGTCCTTGCGTTGCAAGTAATCATCAAGCTTGTGGTCTATGTGCTCTCAGATAACTGGGTATGGCACCTTGTTAGTTATTAGGATGATGTGGTGTATGTCAAGGCTGAGTGAGCAGAAGAATGTCTGACCGGATGTCATGACATTGCCTTGGACAATGCTGTTATTTCCTTCTGAATCTTAAAGTCATGAGGAAATATGGATGTGGTGTATCTAATTATGATAAATTAGAATAAGCCTGAGTGTTACAATTGTGTGGTACAGGGGGAGTAACCATCTACTGGTGTTTGTGATTTTGGCTTTAGTGGTGCCAGATGTCAAGTTTCTACTGGAGGTACGAAAGTGGTCTTAGGAAATGTTGATAGGAAAAATACATGAAGAATGTAGGCAAAAGCCGCGTTGAATGTTAAGACATCGCGTGCAACGTGTCTGACTGCATATATGGAATGATCTCCATGCACTGGAACTGTTGTTTTGGAAAAGAAACAGTCAAGAGCTATAAAAGGTATTCAAAGATAGTCTGAGATTTTGTTGGTGATTCTCTGACTGTTTCTCAGCAAATATTAATGAATCTTGACCAAGCATTTATTCCTACCGTTAATTCCTAAGCACGGGCTAGACTATTTAAAGGATGTAACAGCACTCCTCTTCTCACAAGAGAAACATTCCATTCCCTCTAAACCATGGGGTATGTTAAGGTTTGGGCAAACTGCGCCTGGATCTAGTTTTGTGAAGGGTTCATTTACAAATGTTTAGCTAAAAAGGGGGAGAGAAATATTGTCATGAGAATGTACCAGAAGCAAGCAAGCAAGCAAAATGTGGTAGCAAACAGAAGTTGGCTTCAGTCACTAACTGTGTATACCTCTTGTGTCGTGTGATCTGAGTTAAGAAGATAGTTGTGTCTTGTGATCTAAGTTACACTGTCTATGTACTCAGCATTACATATTCTTCACGAAGCCCTCCTGTTGAGGGGAAGGGTTGTGATGCAGCTGCATCTTGTACCTCTACTTCCTCATGTACACCAACTTTGGTGTTTGTGGTGGTGGAGATAATGACAGAGGCTTATTTGTTTTAGCTAAAATTTGCCAAAGGGGGAGATTGTTAATACCTTAGGATTGGCATTAATTTTGTAAAACAAATAATGTAATCATCTCTGTTGTTTTAATATGTTGGGTTGAAGAAGTTCAACATCTGGACCAACATGTCATGTACGATGTCACGACATCATGCCTGTGACATCATACATGTGTAGAAAACTGAATTAATTAATTTAGTATATATTCTGGGATTAGTGAGGATATTTGGTGAATATCCTAACTTCCTTGTGGAGGTCTTAAAGACTCAATCATAATATAGAGGCTCTAAATATGGAGATATATATGGAGAGATTTTAGGAACTAAAAGATTGAAGACCTTATTTGTAGCAGAAATTTTCTGCTGACTTTGTAACAGCAAAGAAGAAGTTTGCTGCGATTTCTGAAGGCCCAAATCCAGTTGGGTGATTAGGTTATAAATAGCATATTGTAACCTAGTTTTTGTAAGCCTCTTAGAATGAAAAATTAGGGGTGTGTGTGAGGTAAACCTCCCAACCTGTGGGAAGGTTACCATTGTCGCATCACGCGAAAAACCGGCGGGAAAAGAAGAACAACAGAGCCGCCACCGTGCGTTATTTATCCCAAAAGAGGGAAAGGAAACGCTCAGAGTAAACCTGGAAAGAACATGGTCTCGCGACCAAAGAGAATGGGATCGGGAGTCGGTTATGCGAAGGGAAGGTATTAGCACCCCTACGCATCCGTCGTACTCGACGGGATCCACGCACAATAGGAAGGAAAATGGTTGCTAAAACACTGCTCAAACTCACACACACTGGCTGAAAGAGACACAAGAAAACAGACAAGAAACTGACTCGGCAGGATATCGCATCCTGGGCCTACTTAGTCTATCAGGCATAGACATCAGAGTCGAAGTAGTTCGGACTGGGGAAACGACACATGCTCGCTAGGATATCGCATCCTATGCATACGTATCTCCTCGGACGAGAGAAGAATCAGAGTATTCGTAGCTCGGCTGACACGCACACAAACAAACAAGACACGGGCAAACGTGGAGCCCGAATGCCAATCACTGGACTTACATCGGCATCCGAACCAACAAACACACACACACTGGAACCCGAATGCCACTCGATGGACTTACATCAGCTTCCAAGCACACAACAACACAACAAGTTAATAGGGAGTCGGGGACTCGAGCCTATAACTGCCAAGCACACACACTCAAACAAACAGACAACAAATTGCTAAGCAGTCAGGCACTCGAGCCTAGCAACTGTCAAACAACTCACACCAAAAAGAAAAAAAAGGCGCCCGGAGAGATCAGCTCAATCTCCTGCCTACATACTTCATCTGGTATGAAGATCAGGGCGATGTAGTTCCCCTACGCAGGGATAAAGGACTAGCCTAACCAGATAATAGAGGGAGACACAACTAGGGAGACTACGACTCGAGCCTAGATGTTATCATGCAAAATCATCCCTAAGTTAAGGTTTCTAGCTAACTTGCACAGGAAGCAAGCCTATCCTAGTCATGACTTGCACAGGAAGCAAGCCACACACACACTTAACTTGCACAGGAAGCAAGCCAAGCAAAACCTAACTTGCACAGGAAGCAAGTCTAAACTAAACCTAACTTGCACAGGAAGCAAGTCAAACAAACATACAAGTACAGATAGCACACACTATACACAAACAAGTGGCTCAAACAAGGCTAGGTCTTAGTCGAGGGGTCATATCAACCTCAACAAACAAACCTCTGGAACTGGGTGAATGTGCTCTTAACCTTGCCATTGAGGGGCTAAGGTGAAGCAGATGAAAGGTGAGTGAAGATAAGACTTCACAGCTCTTATCCCTGGCCTGGGAGAGCTTAAGACAAGAATGTGTGGGTTCAGAAAGTGGGAACCCTTCTACACATTTGATACTGACTCAACTGTGCAATTGCACAAGATCTTGGGTTTTTATCTGTAATGCATCAACACAGTGGTGTGAGCAAAACAGAAGACACACTGAATAGCAGGGGATAGGTTGCTTATCCCTTGATTCTGCCAATTGCCTCTTCGCTTAGGAGGTCTTTGACTCTATGCAAGGACAAAATTAAACAATCACAAACATTGCCTCTTAAGGAGGACTTCAGACAGTTGCCTGGCCAAGTAACAGGCCAGGTCTTCCAGACTACATGAAGATTAGAAGTATACCTCAATGCAAATTGCTTATACAAGCAAAGCAAAGCAAAAGTTCACAAGGAACTGAGCAACTAAAAGTACCTGAAATCAGTCAAGCACAGTTAGTATACAAGTCACAGTTAAATCAAAATGAAACAGATGTCAACCAGTCAACACAAGCAAGTGAATGTGCAAGGCACAAGGCTCAAGGCATGTGAGCCAAGCCACCTACAAAAAAAACAAGTTAGACAATGATATTTAAGCAAGCTCAATCAAAGAGAATTGGTCTCATTGGTCATTTGTTGGTCAACCTGAAAACATGAGCTCAAAGGTGAGTAACAGGACCACTAGGGCAAGCCTAGGGTCAAAAATGAATGAAGAAGTCAAAACAGCAAGCAATGCCCAATCAAAATCAAGTTCAAACATTTAGGAAGCAAACCCAATTGGTTTCACATTCATATCAATCACTATCATCATTTCATGAACAAATTAGGTCAGGGTATAGCAAACAGAAGCTCATAGAAGTCAACAGCAAGACTTAACTCAAAAGCAATCTTAAACATTTCCAAAAATCATCAAATAAATCATGATCAATCACAACCCACAGCATGGTAAGCATATCAAATTTCATCTCATTTGGACAAGTGGAAGGCAGTAAATGAAAATCAGAAAGTCAAAGCAATTTTGAGCATGCTCAAAGAAGTCAACCAAACATGCATCAATTTAGAAAAATCATAAGTCAGAGATGGTGTATGATAAATGAATGGGACTAAAACCATGGCAAAGATGAGTATGTCTAGTCATCTCATGTAAAATTTCATGTCCATCTAATAAAGTATGAGAATTTCACAAATGAAATGGGAACAAGTGTCACAAAAAGTCAACATATGACCAAGCAGGGGAGAAAATCTCAAACAATTAGGAAATACCACAAATAATTCCAAGAAAATTCACATGTAAACTAGACATACAAGGGTAGGTTCATACAAAAAATCAGATCAATTGGAGGTCAAGAAGCATGGCTATGAAAATCATGAAATTGGACATCAATGGTGTGACACAAATTGTCACACCCTAATTCAAAAAATCATAACTCACAAACCACAAATGATAAATTCACAAACTCTACACCAAAATCACCATGAGGGTGTCTAGTTTAAGCATAAAAAATTTGGGAGCCATTGGATAAAGTATCACCATTTCACAAATGTTTTGGCAAAGTGTACAAAAAATGCATACATGTCACAAACCCTAATACCAGTTAAAATCCACTCATCAAAAAAATCTGGAAAAAATATGATAAAAAACTAGAGATTGTGATGAACATGATGCAAAAAATCCCATGAAATTTGGAATTAAAATGAACAAGTTATGATTTTTGCAAGTTGGATGATTAAAATGGAAAAGAAATAAATTAATTCAATGTGTCACATGCCACGAATGGCATTTTTGTAAATAAGCCATCCACTAATCCAAACGACCGCGTTTTGGGCCAAGGAAGGAAATAATTTGATTGGCCCGTGCTCATGTACTGTAGCGCACTCGTGCAGAAAAAAACCCTAGCGCATGCAATCCGCAGGAAAACCCGCAGCTGGCTATGAAGGCTGCGGGTAAATCCGCAGGTAAAACGCAGCAACATGAAGGTCGCGGATAAATCCGCAGGTAAAACGCAGCAGCCCAAAAACAACAAGGTGTTCTTCATCACCTTCAACTTAATTTTTCCAGAAACTCCAAAAGGTCCCGGAACCAACATTTAAACATATTTTCATGAAGATACAACGGCCCCTAACATGAATCAACACGCCATTTGTCTAAAAAACAACAACAACATCAAGAATCGATCCAAACTTATTATGAACACAAAACTTCCAAACCTTCGTTCTCTCTCATTATGGCATGGTTTTTCATGATTTAAGTTTCATGGTGATCAGCATGGCATACTCTACCTAAAGCATGGAATAATTTTAAGAATAGTGAAGATCAAAAACTCACCAAGATTGGAGGGCAGTCGTGGTACAGTTGTTGTTTGGTCGTTTTGAAGTGAAACAATTGCTCAACATACTTCCACAAGGTGAATGGCGAAGGAAGCTTGGATTGAAACCACTTGTTTTGGCTCTAAATCAACTCTGCCATTAATGGTGCTTCATGTAGCAGCAGCATGGCAAGGCTTTACAGCTCAGGAATGGAGTTTGAAAAGAGTTCACAATGTTGCTTGGATGAAGAAAACCAACCAAGCTTGCTCAAGTTACTTTGAGTTTTTGAAGATTTTAGAAAAATGCAAAAGATGAGGTTTTTTCAGAATGAGTGAAGTTCTGTTGGTTTTGTGGCTGCTAGTAGTGTTTCTAAGTGACAGAAAATGATGTCCAAAAATTCTGTTTAAGAGTACAAAGCATGGTCCATGAAATGGTGGGATAGAGTTAGTAGAAAGTTGTACTTTTGGCCAAATTTCAAGCAACTTAGGAATGGCTCCATGTACTGCACAAAAAGGACTTTGAGCATGCTGCAAATAATATTCTAAACAATTCCCAATTGGCCAAATGGTTTAAAAATCACTAATTCAAAAAGTCAAACTTTGGTCCACACTTGAATTTAAATGAGACAAGTCAAAAAATGCCATTTTGATTGGCAATGTTTTGGCTCATGAAATTTATATTTTTGGAAAGAGGGGATCAAATGTGACTTGTAGGAAAAAACCCCACCCAAATTGGCCAAATGGTTTGAGAGATATGGCCTTTTGAAGTTCAAGAATTTCTGAAATCGATTCGATCATAACTTGCCAACCACACATGGGAATTGAGAGTTCTTGGACTTTTTGGAAATGGGAGAACAAGATCTTCAACTTTCATGTTGGGCAAAAATTCATTTGAAGCTTGTATCATGATGTAAGTTTGAGGATCAAGACTTTCCATTTTTGGTAAGTTTCCGTTACAGGTCCAGTTTCCATTTTTGGAAATTTCTGATCTGGCTTCAAATTCTTCCATGATTGTGTTTGACATGATATATGAGGACTATATGGACATGAATGAGACCCCTCAAACCAATTTCCATCATCAAATCACTGATTAGATGGACAGTTGACCAACAGTTGACTTTTCTAGGGTTTTGGATGACTGAACCTCTTCTGATGAATTCCAAACCCTAATTCCTTGAGAACTTGACTTCAAATGATGTCCCAAGACATATGAACTCTTGATTAATGAGCATGGTGTCCAAATTCCACAAGAATGGCCACCATCCACTGCTTTGACTGACTGTTGACTGTCTAGGGTTCTTTGCCTGACTGTGCATGAACTGATGACTTCTGAACATCCAATCTTTGACCAAAACACTTCAAATGGATCTCCAAGTCATGTGAACATGTTGGACCAACCCTGGGGCCTTGGCTCAATGAGAATTGTGCTTGCTTGCTTGACTGACTGATCTCCTGATCAATTTGACCTAATTTCTTGATATGGCTTGCACTTGAGGCAAATGAGGCAATGCAATGCTATGCAATGGACCATGATATGCTATGACCTAATATGAAAATGTATGTACAATGATAGGTGCAAATTTGAGGTGCTACAGCTGCCCCTATTCAATCAGCTGGGAACCCGAACGGATGATAGCAACGGCTGTCAGACTTTCAGGGTAAACAGGGATTGAATACCAAGAACCGTAGAATTTGCACAATGCTGGATATGATACAAGAAGAACCACGTCATTTACCGATGACGCCTGCAATTGACGACTTCAGAAAAGCGAAACCATTTACCGATGGTTAGAAACTGGTAACTCGATATTTACCGATATCCACTTCAGCAAGACCATTTACCGATGGCTGTTGGGAAACAAATCTGATGTAAAAGGAAGCAAGACCATTTACCGATGGTGGCTTCAAAGAAACTTGACATTTACCGATATCAACTCCAACTCGACCATTTACCGATGGCTACTGCAACTGGGGATCCGATATTTACCGATATCGAAGAAAACGGGGCCATTTACCGATGGCGGATAAAACTGGGCATTCAATATTTACCGATATCGAAGCATACGGGGCCATTTACCGATGGCGTCTCCACTTGGGGAGGAACAAAATCTTTGTGGTGTAATCAGACAAGACGTTTACCGACGACTTCTGGGGGTCTTAATTTTATCAACGAGGAAACAAAGCATGACCAGACATTTACTGATGAATGGGAGGACTCGACGTTTACAGACATCGAAAGATGATGTTTACAGACACCAAAAAGATCGACCAGACATTTACTGATGAATGGGAATACTCGACGTTTACAGACATCGAAAGATGATGTTTACAGACACCAAAAAGAAATGACCAGACATTTACTGATGACCGGGGAATACTTCACTAAGGAAAACAAATATTTGCAACTGGAAACCAGATAGGACATTTACCGATGACTCTACTGGGGATTTTTAGTTGGGGATTATCAGACATTTACCGATGACTGCAGAAAAGACTCGATGTTTACCGACATCGAAAGATGATGTTTACCGACATCAAAAAATGACCAGACATTTACCGATGACTGGGGAGAGAACCCGATGTTTACAGACACCGAAACAATGGTGTTTACCGACACCAAAAAAAGATCGACCAGACATTTACTGATGAATGGGAAGAATACTCGATGTTTACAGACACCGAAATAATGGTGTTTACTGACACCAAAAGTGATGACCAGACATTTACTGATGACTGGGGAGAAAACTCGATGTTTACAGACACCGAAACAATGGTGTTTACCGACACCAAAAATGATGACCAGACATTTACTGATGACTGGAGAGAATACCCGATGTTTACAGACACCGAAACAATGGTGTTTACCGACACCAAAAATGATGACCAGACATTTACTGATGACTGGAGAGAATACCCGATGTTTACAGACACCGAAACAATGGTAGTTACCGACACCGAACAAAGAAACACACGCGGGTGCTGGCACGACACTTACTGGTATCATAAGAACAACATCTTTGATATGTCAAGGCAAGGCTGATCACTTGCTGTGGGTCTCACTGGAGAGAAACAAACTTTCTGTCACCGACGGGTGAGGTAATAAACCTCTGTGGGGATATCAATCCTGAATGCTGTCGGGAGCAACTGTAGCAGACTGGCTGTGCTGATGTTGAATGAAATGATCCGCCTCTGCCGGGGATACGGTCTGGTGAGGTTAACACATGAATGCATATGTTTGAATTTTTCTATGGCGTAATGCTCCATATTGAATGGGAATGCTACGCGATTTCTGAGGATGCAATGATTACTACATGCAAAATGCAAATGAACCCTGGCTAGGGAGCCGAAATGATCAGATACTCTGACTCTGTGGGGAGACTCCTCTTGGGGAAATACTCTGCGGGGAACTCTGCTTGGGGAACGGTAAAGCGACTCCACACTCATGTTGGAGAATAGCACGGCTGCTGGGGAAAGGTAAACTCCGTTGGGGATATCCTTCAGTCCACAGGTAGGATAAATGCTGGAGATAAATTTCAATGATCCTGCCTCACTCGGGGAGGAAAACGGCAAATACAGGCCTGCTGGGGATAGGCAATCCTTAGATCTGTTGGGAAATAGAAGGCACTATCCACAGACGTCTTCGCAGGGGAACATAGCTCTGATAGCTTCCAAACTTGCTTGGGGAAAAATATCTGCTGAGGAAACGTCCTCACAGACGCCAATCCGAAAAACAGCACAACAAAATGCCCCCAGGGGATACATGGACAAGATACGCTCAAGTGTCCTCAACATTCAAAATGATTTTCAAATGTTTCACCATCCTGTACGTTATTGTGTAGCCTTCATGTTCTCATATGCAATGCTTATCAAAAATTTGGACATTTTTGCAACCAAAACAGTAAAAATAAAAACCAAAGAGCTATTTATCTGAATAACGACTTTTATTGATTGAAAATGTGCCTGAAAAGGCAAATACATGGGGAAGCAATTCCTAGAAAGAGGTAATTGCGCACAAAAGGAAAAATCTATCCTAATGGCAACGTGAACACGGCATCCACTATTTCCCAATTCTGTTATAACTCACAGATCATCAATTTTCCTCCCAACTCCTTGCTTTCTGAGAAGAATGACTGGACGGATCACATCTTTCGAGATGGCAGACGACAAAACTTGATGAAGTACAGACAACTCAGACTGTAGTCTTCGCTTTAATCCCTAATTTTTGCCTGGATCGCCCTTTCGGGTTTTCAATCCACCGGGATACCCATTTTTGCCTAAGCCGCCCTTGCGGGTTTTCGACTTACCGGGTGTACAAATTCTTTTCATTTTTATCCCTAATTTTTGCCCGAACCTTTTCTTTCTGTTTTTTTTTTGGTTCGCCAGGATGCCCTTTTTTTGCCTGGACTCTTTTTCTTTTTGTCCAGCGGGTCAATTTATGCGAAGTATTTTTTGACTACATCTGAGTTAACAGGAGACGGAAAATCTTCACCATCCATAGTTGTTAGCATCAAGGCTCCACCGGAGAATACCTTTTTCACAACATACGGACCCTCATAATTAGGAGTCCACTTGCCCCTGTTATCTGTACCGGGAGGGAGAATCCTCTTCAAAACTAGATCACCGATCTGATAGCTTCGAGGACGCACTTTCTGATCAAAGGCTCGCTTCATCCTTCTCTGATACAACTGTCCATGACATACAGCTGCTAGTCGTCTCTCCTCGATAAGGCTCAACTCATTAAACCTTGTTCGAATCCACTCGGCTTCGTCCAGCTTGACATCCAATAAAACTCTCAGAGAAGGAACCTCCACTTCAACAGGTAGGACAGCTTCCATACCATACACAAGGGAGTAAGGGGTTGCCCCGGTCGACGTACGTACTGAGGTACGGTACCCATGCAAAGCGAAAGGCAGCATCTCATGCCAATCCTTGTACGTAACGACCATCTTCTGCACAATCTTCTTGATATTCTTGTTCGCCGCTTCTACAGCACCATTCATCTTCGGTCTGTAAGGAGAAGAATTGTGATGTTCAATCTTGAAATCTTTACAAAGCTCTTTCATCATCTTGTTATTGAGATTCGAACCATTGTCAGTGATGATTCTCTCAGGAACTCCATAACGACATATGATTTCCTTCTTGATGAACCGGGTAACCACTTGTTTGGTAACGTTAGCATAGGAAGCTGCTTCCACCCATTTGGTGAAATAGTCAATCGCAACCAAGATGAAGCGATGTCCATTCGAAGCAGTGGGCTCAATCTTCCCAATCATATCAATGCCCCACATGGCAAACGGCCAAGGCGAATTCATGACATTCAGAGGGCTTGGTGGTACATGCACCTTATCAGCATAAATTTGACACTTATGGCACTTCCGAGCATACTTGAAACAATCGGATTCCATAGTCATCCAGTAATAACCCGCTCTCAACAATTTCTTAGCCATTGCATGTCCGCCGGCATGAGTACCGAAGGGACCTTCATGAACTTCCTGCATTAACATGTCTGCCTCGGGTCTGTCCACGCATCTAAGCAAGACCATGTCAAAGTTTCTCTTATACAGCACATCATCCTGATTCAAATAGAAGCTTCCAGCTAGCCTCCTCAGGGTTTTCTTGTCATTCTTCGACGCACCTTCAGGATACTCCTGAGTCTTGAGGAAGTTCTTGATGTCATAATACCACGGCTTCTCATCAATCACCACAGACTCGGCTGCAAACACATACGCAGGCCTCTCAAGTCGATTCACCGCGACATGTGGCACATGATTCCACCAATGAACTTTGATCATAGACGACAAAGTAGCCAAGGCATCAGCCATCTGATTCTCATCCCGGGGGACATGATACAACTTCACCTTCTTGAAGAACGTCAGTATTCTTCTGGTGTAATCTCTATACGGAATCAAATGCGGCTGATTCGTATTCCAATCTCCATTGACTTGATTGACCACTAGAGCGGAATCTCCAAATATATCAAGAGTTTTGATCCTCAGATCAATGGCTTCTTCTATCCCCATGATACAAGCCTCGTACTCAGCTTCGTTGTTGGTGACGTCAAACGTCAATCTGGCAGAAAAAGGTATATGAGCACCTTTAGGATTGATCAATACTGCCCCAACACCGTTACCGTTCATATTCACAGCCCCATCAAACATTAGTGTCCATTTGTCATCCGGATCCGGTCCTTCCTCAACAAGAGGCTCTTCGCAATCTTTCATCTTAAGATACATGATGTCTTCATCAGGGAATTCAAACATCATAGGCTGATAATCTTCAATCGGTTGCTCGGCGAGGTAGTCTGACAGAATACTACCTTTGATGGCCTTCCGTGACGTGTACTGAATGTCATACTCTGTTAAGATCATCTGCCAACGGGCAACACGTCCGGTGAGAGCTGGCTTCTCAAAGATGTATTTCACTGGATCCATCTTAGAAATCAATAAGGTAGTATGGTTCAACATATACTGCCTCAGTCGGCGAGCAGCCCAGGCCAAAGCACAGCAAGTTTTCTCGAGCAGTGAATATCGTGTTTCACAGTCGGTAAACTTTTTGCTAAGGTAGTATATGGCATGCTCTTTTCGACCAGACTCGTCATGCTGTCCCAATACACACCCCATCGAATTCTCAGTCACTGACAGGTACATTATCAGAGGTCTCCCTGGAACTGGAGGTATAAGGATTGGAGGTTTCTGTAAATACTCTTTAATCTTGTCGAAAGCTTTCTGACAGTCATCATTCCACTTGATCGCCTGATTCTTTCTGAGCAGTTTGAAAATTGGTTCGCATGTGGCAGTTAGGTGAGATATGAACCTTGCAATGTAGTTCAACCTCCCTAAAAACCCACGGACTTGCTTCTCCGTTTTCGGTTCAGGCATCTCTTGAATAGCTTTGACTTTTGCTGGATCAACCTCAATCCCTTTCTCACTGACAATGAAGCCTAACAGCTTCCCTGATCTCACCCCAAACGTACACTTGTTCGGATTCAACCTCAGCTTGAACTTTCTCAACCGGTCAAACAGCTTCTGCAAATTAACCAGGTGCTCCTCTTCTGTCTGCGACTTCGCAATCATATCATCTACGTACACTTCAATTTCTTTGTGCATCATGTCATGAAAGAGAGTCGTCATTGCCCTCTGATAGGTAGCACCAGCATTCTTTAGCCCAAATGGCATCACCTTATAGCAGAACGTGCCCCAAGGTGTAATGAATGTCGTCTTTTCCATGTCCTCTGGCGCCATCTTGATCTGATTATATCCGGAGAAACCATCCATGAAAGAGAATACCGAGGATTGAGCCGTATTATCAACCAATACATCAATGTGAGGTAATGGGAAATCATCTTTCGGACTCGCTCTATTCAAATCCCGGTAATCGACACACATTCTGACTTTACCATCCTTCTTCGGCACAGGAACGATGTTGGCCACCCATGGGGGATAACTTGTAACAGCCAAAAAACCTGCATCCCACTGCTTCTGAACCTCTTCCTTGATCTTAGTTGCCATGTCAGGACTCGTTCTACGAAGCTTCTGCTTGACCGAAGGACATCCTTCTCTAAGAGGTAATCGATGCACCACAATGTCTGTATCTAACCCAGGCATATCTTGATATGACCAGGCGAATATCTCCACATATTCTCTCAGCATCTCAATCAGCCTCCTCTTGACAGAGTCCTCTAAAGCAGCCCCAATCTTGATTTCTCTTTTGGCGTCCTCAGTACCCAAATTAACAACCTCCAACTCCTCCTGATGAGGTTGGATGACCCTTTCCTCTTGCTTCAGCAATCTGACCAATTCTGCAGGGAGTTCACAGTCTTCCTCACTCTCCTCTTCAGCTTGGTAGATGGGATTGTCGAAATCATACTGAGCCATAACAGAACTGTTCATAGTGAATGCCATAAGATCGCTTCTGCATGTTTAATGCTTTGTTTTAGAAAAAGAGTTCAAAAAAAAGTCACAAAAAACAAAAACATTGCCATTTTTATTGTTTTGAAAAAAGATGAAAACAAAAAAATAGAAAGACAGGGATCACAAAGTTTGATTTCAAAAAATGTCCTTCATTAATGATAATCATTAAAACATGATGAGGCCCTACAATGAATCACTACGTCTTGGGCAGATCGTAGGATTTTCATGCAAAAATGACAAAACAACAGAAAATTACTCTGTCAGAAGAGTAACTTGAACCACTTCTTCAGCCGTCCAGTTGTTGATAGACCCCCCTGGTGCACACAGGCGAACCCAGTTGTCCAAATCACAATCACTGTCACAGTCTTCACTACCGGTTGCAGAGACGTCGCCATGATTCATCAGCCCAGCGCTGGTAAAGGTACTCGGACCCGCTTGACCATTCTGCTCTGCTTGGAGAGGCTCATAACCAACGCCAAATTTGTCTTCTTTAACAGGCAAGTCCACCATCTTGCCCCAGCCTTCAGCTTTGCCAGAATCAACAACCTCCTTAGCCTGCTTGTAAGAAGTGATTGAAGCACCTGGCTTCCTCTGCTCAGCGTACGCCACTTTCTCAAGAGCCACAGTCTCAAACGCCTGGCATAAGGTCTCGTGGATCTCGCCATCCACCTCAACATACTTGAACGAGGATAGATGACTCACCAGAATCTCTTCTTCACCGCACACAGTCACAATCTGACCGTTCCAGACATACTTGAGTTTTTGATGGAGAGTCGACGAGACTGCCCCTGCTGCATGAATCCATGGACGTCCCAATAAACAACTATAGGCGGGTTGGATGTCCATAACATAGAAGATGATATCGAATACCTCAGGACCTATCTTCACAGGCAAGGTAACTTCCCCACACACAGAACGTTTGGATCCGTCGAAAGCACGAACGATCAGGTCACTGGGATTAAGCACAAACCCTTCCGCATCAATCTTCTTCAGAATCTGCTTAGGCAGCACATTCAGCGACGACCCGGTGTCTACCAGTACGTGAGACAACACTGCCCCCTTGCACTCCATGGTGATGTGCAAGGCTTTGTTATGGTTTCTCCCTTCAGGCGGTAAGTCCAGGTTGGTGAATCCTACACCATGCCTGGTGCTCACATTGGCCATCACACCCTCCAGTTGATTGACAGAAATCTCTTGAGGCACGTAAGCCAGATTCAACATCTTTAGCAAGGCGTTACGGTGTGCCTCAGAGCACATCAACAGTGAAAGTATAGAAATCTTGGACGGAGTTTGATTCAACTGATCTACAATCTTGTAGTCACTCTTCTTGATTATCTTCATAAACTCCTCCACGTCCTTCTCAAATGACCCCTCGGGCGCTTCTTTCTGGACAGGTTCTTCCTCAACCACAGCTTGCTTACCCTTTGCTTTGGCGAGAGCCTCAGCATTATTGTCCCTCAAAGGCTGCGGTGCGAACAGACGACCGCTTCTGGTAAAACC
Source organism: Lathyrus oleraceus (assembly GCF_024323335.1). Taxonomy (NCBI): domain Eukaryota; kingdom Viridiplantae; phylum Streptophyta; class Magnoliopsida; order Fabales; family Fabaceae; genus Lathyrus; species Lathyrus oleraceus. Next base: position 73,167,172 of record NC_066585.1, read on the forward strand.
TCCTGGACCCCCTACATTATCCACAGCCGGACCAACAGTTGCAGGAACTTTATTCGGTAAACTAATTGTCACTGGAGTTTGATTCACTGGTCTCGTCTGACTTTCAGCCCTTCTGTAACTGCGATGAGCATTATCATACTTCCACGGCACGGCTCTACTATTCTCAACAGCCCTTCTTCCAGACGCGGCGATAGTAGTTGGAGCACTGATGGTTACTGGCACGGGAATGGTAACCGGGGTACCATTCGTTGCAGGTGCACTAACGACCCTTTGTCCACGTTCTTCAGATGGTTTAAAGTAAATGGTGATAGTTGACACTGTCCCACGATCTTTTACAGCCCTACTGAATTGCAAACAACCCTCATCCATCATACCCTGGATATCGGCCCTTAACTGGTCGCAACCATTCTCTGATTCTGCACAGCCCAAACAATCCTCATCACAACCCGAGTAGACACCCCCATTCAGCAGACGGCCCTTCACAACTAGTAGAGAAGTCTGAACATCATCAACATTAACAACCAGATCTTCAGCTTCTTTCCCCTCAATATTGTTCACTCTATGCCCACCATGCTGAGGCATAGGGTTGTTCACGACGTTAGGCACTGGAGCGAAGTTGATCGCCTTGGCATCGATCAAATCTTGGACCTTGTGCTGGAGAGCCCGACACTTCTCAGTATGATGCCCTGGTGCCCCAGAGTGAAAGTCACAACGGACGTTGGCGTCGTACCCAGGAGGCAATACTGTAGGCGGAGCCATTGTACGCAACTCAACCATCCCCAACCTGAGTAGTTCGGGCAGCAGTTCGGCGTACGACATGGGTAGCGAATCAAAACGTCGATCAGGCATCTTTTGTCTGGGCTGATACGGACGTTGTTGTTGTTGTTGTTGTTGCGGTTGTTGAACTCTTTGTTGTTGTTGCTGACGAGGTTGAGGTGCCGGAATGGTCACTGCAGCAGCTTGACGGTATTCAACTCTGTTCTGATCTCTGCGGTGTTGAACAGCATTAGTTTCACCCTCTCTTCGACGAGGTGCCCCAACAAATGGCTTCTTAGAAGAAGAGGAACCAGCATCTTGGATCTTCCCAGTTTTAATCAAACTCTCAGTCCTCTCTCCACAAATGACAACATCAGAAAAACTACCGAATGGGCAGCTCCCCATCCGGTCCATAAACACACCCTGAAGAGTACCGATAAACATGTCTGTCAACTCCCTCTCCAGCATAGGGGGTTGAACTCTAGCAGCCAGTTCACGCCACCTCTGGGCGTACTCCTTGAAGCTTTCATTGGATTTCTGACAAAGACTCTGCAGCTGAGTCCGGCTCGGTGCCATGTCCATGTTATGTTTATATTGCCTCAAGAAGGCCTCACCCAGATCTCTCCAGCATCGGATCGAATCTCTCTTTAATTCCATGTACCAGTCCAAAGAAGCCCCAGATAGACTATCTTGGAAAAAATACATCCACATCTTTTCATCATCGGTATACGCAGAGATTTTTCGATAATAAGCCTGCACATGGGTGCGAGGGCAAGAAGTACCGTTGTATTTATCGAAGGACGGTGCTTTGAACTTGTGAGGGATTCTCAAACCTTCCACCAACCCCATATTAGTAACATCAAAACCAAGGGAGTTTTGACATTCCATAGCACGGATCTTCTCAGCAAGAGCCTCAACTTTGCGGTCTCTCTCATTAACCCTTCCCAGAACGTCTTCGTCTTCACTGAGCAGAGAGAACATATCCTCTTGTCTGTCAACAATCGGAACAGGATTACGGGCCGGGGCACGGACTGCTCTGGCATTAGCGGTATCTGGAACAATAGGTTGACCGTTGATTCGAATACCCCCCAACTCATCACCCACAGCATAGTTGTTGATGGGTACAGCAGCAGCAGCATTGTTATCATTGATCGGGCCTCCCTCTGGCGGAGCATGGTTGACCGGTGGATTTGCAGCCTCTTGTCTCTGAACCATGGCTCGAAGTTCTTCTTGACCTTGTGCAACCCCTTGCATCATATTCATAAACTGGGCCATGCTAGCCTTCATCTCAGCCAACTCTGCTTGAAATTGATCCATACTTCTCTGTTGATTCAGTCTTGTTGAGTAGCGGTGCGGACGTTGATCAGCTATCCTGCCTAAAACAGGAACCAGAGTGAGAAGTCACGACCAAGAACACCTGTTATGCAAAATGATATGCGTATGATGCTAATGATGCGTATGATGCACATGATATGTTCGTTTCTCAGGCATTCAAAGAGCCTGAGTCATCCTCAAAAGATGGCAACTTGCAGCAACAAGAGAACAACAAGATACAGGGAAAAATGAAAACAACAGGGAAATACTGACGACCTTATCTATACATAAGGGTGAAAAGGTCAATACCACCGAGTCAACAGAAAATTCGCATAAACAGAGTACAAAGAAAAAGAAACCCATCCAACAAGCCTGGAGGTGATTCTCAATAAAAAGATCCAAGAGATGGATTACACACAAATGAATCCCATCCAACAAGCCTGGAGGTGATTCAATAAAATAATCAACAGAGATACAACTAAGACAAGCGGTCTTCAGGAATGAGGGTCTTCAGGTAATGACACTGGTCTATCAACAGGTCACATTCTGAACATTCTGGCAAAAGAGTGATCTTCTCCTTCAGTTGTCGTCTAAGCCCTACCACTTCTCCTCCAAGGTGGTTCGCTGATGCCTGTCTCAAGTCTACTTCCTTCTTCAACTGGATGTCTTTATCTCTGAGTTGCTTCTCCAAGTCTCTGATCTTCTTCTGATAGCTGGCCTCAACCCTCTGCAGCCTCAAGCACTCCCGGTGTTCTGCATCTAACATGCTCTCCACCTCCTCGTAGGATCTCTTCTTGTTTCTTAGTCTGCTAGCATCTTCTTCTCGCACTCCTCTGAGTTGATGAGCCAAGTTCAACCTATCAGCTTTGGCTTTGTACAGCTCCATCTGGGTATCTTGCTCCTTCCCTCTCAAACGGCGATTCTCCATCAGGGCTTGCTTGTAGTGCTCCGCAGGTACACTCTCAGCAAGGATCAAAGGTGGTTGCTCCTGCAACGGCTCCATCCTATCGTAGGGTAACAACAAAGTTTTTACTCTCTCCTTGACCCAATCAGTGTAATCAGGCATAGCAACGGCAAACTTCTTCCCTAAGACAGATCCATCTTTCACACCAATAGACTTCCAAGCTCTCCCTATCTGCTCCAATCTAGCCGGGTCACTCTGCTTCTCAAAATACACACTTTCAGCTACCTCAGCCTCAAGTGGTCTTCCCTTCATCACAAACCCCAACTGGCGAAGAGAAAGAACCGGGTTGTAATTGATGCAACCCCTAGTCCCTATGAGTGGCACATTACGGAATCCTCCACAGCTCATAATGACGTTACGCACATCCATCCGGTAAGATTGCCACCTGATATCATAGGAGGTAAGAGACATAACCCTCTGAGTCCACTTATGCGTGCTCTGAGCATCCACAAAAGGTCCACTGACTGGCAGAAGAGACAAGAACCATCTGAGCAAAAGCGGGAGACAACACCTGATAGCCCCACCCTTACCATGCCTACTGTGAATAGCATAGTAAGTGTCAGCTAAAAGAGTAGGAACTGGATTTCCTCCAATGAAAATACTGACTGCAGCATAGTCAACAAAATTGGGCATACTCGGAAACAGGACGATCCCATAGATCATGACGGCCAACTGAGCATGAAAGGCTTCCCAACTTCCCTTCTCTGCTTCTTCTCTAGCTACCCTCAACAGAAACTTCAAAGGCAATCCTACAACATCCCCACTGGACTTCCAACTATCACTGACTTCCTTGATACCCAAATGGAGAGCTCTGGCAACAGCTCTGAAATCAACCTCCTTGGGCACATCCAAGAAAGGAACCTGATACCGGACCGGGACACTCAGCAGAATGGAGTACTCCTCAAGAGTAGGCGCTAACTGATAATCTTGAAAGGTGAAACAATGAAGCTCTGGGTCGTAGAATTGTAGAAGAGTCTGCAACGGCACCGGATCGACTACCATCTTCAACAGCGTCAGAATATCTCCATACTGGTCAACAAATCTCTTCTGGTTACCACTGGTCATAAGGTTGCTCAACTCAATCAGGGACGTCAAAGGTTCACGGTGAAAGCTGTAGGAACAAGTCTTCCGCTTCAACTCTGGGACTGTTGCCATCTCTATCAGTGAACAAGCTCTGGAATGTACCTGAGAAATGATATGCATGCAGGGATTAGTTTTTTTTCTCCCTTTTCTTTTTTCTCTTTTTTTTTGTATCTTTTTTATTGCGTTTCTTTTGAAATATAAATATGCTATGATGCAAATGATGCAGACACGACTGGTTGGCTGTGTTTCTCAGAACACAGGATCAAAACTTCGGTTTGAACTCGGAACCACAAATTTATCTGAAACCCAAAGTCATCTGAGACCCCAAAATTCTGAACCAATAGTCACCAATAGGATCACAAGTCACCAACAAGTCACCAACAAGTCACCAACTGTACCTGTAATAATGATCATTCCCTCCCCACTCACGGGTGTCATCTAGGCCAGGGTAAGGTCGAGAGAAACGCAGCATAAATAACCTTTCGCAGAACATCATCATATACACACCCGAAGTATGTAACGATAATGTCCCACCAGGGTCTGAACTGCTCGTGATATCAATGTTCCGCTAAGTGGCGCAATACCACCCGCTTCCCATGAATCACTCTATTCCTAAGTATCCTATATTTCACTCATGGCCTGGGTATTGGGCCTTTTACCTCATGTAACTCCCACCCCAACAGAGAGACACAGCACAGCCAGGTGAACAGATGAATATGAATGCAAACATAATTACAAACATAAATGCAAACAACAGACAATGAATGCAATAAAAAACAGCAAACAGCAACCAAAACCCTAACCTAGAGAGCGCTAGGAGAGACTCGCTTAGGGAAGATGGACCAGCATAGGTCAACTTCTCTATTATCCCCAGCAGAGTCGCCAGCTATCGCATCACGCGAAAAACTGGCGGGAAAAGAAGAACAACAGAGCCGCCACCGTGCGTTATTTATCCCAAAAGAGGGAAAGGAAACGCTCAGAGTAAACCTGGAAAGAACATGGTCTCGCGACCAAAGAGAATGGGATCGGGAGTCGGTTATGCGAAGGGAAGGTATTAGCACCCCTACGCATCCGTCGTACTCGACGGGATCCACGCACAATAGGAAGGAAAATGGTTGCTAAAACACTGCTCAAACTCACACACACTGGCTGAAAGAGACACAAGAAAACAGACAAGAAACTGACTCGGCAGGATATCGCATCCTGGGCCTACTTAGTCTATCAGGCATAGACATCAGAGTCGAAGTAGTTCGGACTGGGGAAACGACACATGCTCGCTAGGATATCGCATCCTATGCATACGTATCTCCTCGGACGAGAGAAGAATCAGAGTATTCGTAGCTCGGCTGACACGCACACAAACAAACAAGACACGGGCAAACGTGGAGCCCGAATGCCAATCACTGGACTTACATCGGCATCCGAACCAACAAACACACACACACTGGAACCCGAATGCCACTCGATGGACTTACATCAGCTTCCAAGCACACAACAACACAACAAGTTAATAGGGAGTCGGGGACTCGAGCCTATAACTGCCAAGCACACACACTCAAACAAACAGACAACAAATTGCTAAGGAGTCAGGCACTCGAGCCTAGCAACTGTCAAACAACTCACACCAAAAAGAAAAAAAAAGGCGCCCGGAGAGATCAGCTCAATCTCCTGCCTACATACTTCATCTGGTATGAAGATCAGGGCGATGTAGTTCCCCTACGCAGGGATAAAGGACTAGCCTAACCAGATAACAGAGGGAGACACAACTAGGGAGACTACGACTCGAGCCTAGATGTTATCATGCAAAATCATCCCTAAGTTAAGGTTTCTAGCTAACTTGCACAGGAAGCAAGCCTATCCTAGTCATGACTTGCACAGGAAGCAAGCCACACACACACTTAACTTGCACAGGAAGCAAGCCAAGCAAAACCTAACTTGCACAGGAAGCAAGTCTAAACTAAACCTAACTTGCACAGGAAGCAAGTCAAACAAACATACAAGTACAGATAGCACACACTATACACAAACAAGTGGCTCAAACAAGGCTAGGTCTTAGTCGAGGGGTCATATCAACCTCAACAAACAAACCTCTGGAACTGGGTGAATGTGCTCTTAACCTTGCCATTGAGGGGCTAAGGTGAAGCAGATGAAAGGTGAGTGAAGATAAGACTTCACAGCTCTTATCCCTGGCCTGGGAGAGCTTAAGACAAGAATGTGTGGGTTCAGAAAGTGGGAACCCTTCTACACATTTGATACTGACTCAACTGTGCAATTGCACAAGATCTTGGGTTTTTATCTGTAATGCATCAACACAGTGGTGTGAGCAAAACAGAAGACACACTGAATAGCAGGGGATAGGTTGCTTATCCCTTGATTCTGCCAATTGCCTCTTCGCTTAGGAGGTCTTTGACTCTATGCAAGGACAAAATTAAACAATCACAAACATTGCCTCTTAAGGAGGACTTCAGACAGTTGCCTGGCCAAGTAACAGGCCAGGTCTTCCAGACTACATGAAGATTAGAAGTATACCTCAATGCAAATTGCTTATACAAGCAAAGCAAAGCAAAAGTTCACAAGGAACTGAGCAACTAAAAGTACCTGAAATCAGTCAAGCACAGTTAGTATACAAGTCACAGTTAAATCAAAATGAAACAGATGTCAACCAGTCAACACAAGCAAGTGAATGTGCAAGGCACAAGGCTCAAGGCATGTGAGCCAAGCCACCTACAAAAAAAACAAGTTAGACAATGATATTTAAGCAAGCTCAATCAAAGAGAATTGGTCTCATTGGTCATTTGTTGGTCAACCTGAAAACATGAGCTCAAAGGTGAGTAACAGGACCACTAGGGCAAGCCTAGGGTCAAAAATGAATGAAGAAGTCAAAACAGCAAGCAATGCCCAATCAAAATCAAGTTCAAACATTTAGGAAGCAAACCCAATTGGTTTCACATTCATATCAATCACTATCATCATTTCATGAACAAATTAGGTCAGGGTATAGCAAACAGAAGCTCATAGAAGTCAACAGCAAGACTTAACTCAAAAGCAATCTTAAACATTTCCAAAAATCATCAAATAAATCATGATCAATCACAACCCACAGCATGGTAAGCATGTCAAATTTCATCTCATTTGGACAAGTGGAAGGCAGTCAATGAAAATCAGAAAGTCAAAGCAATTTTGAACATGCTCAAAGAAGTCAACCAAACATGCATCAATTTAGAAAAATCATAAGTCAGAGATGGTGTATGATAAATGAATGGGACTAAAACCATGGCAAAGATGAGTATGTCTAGTTATCTCATGTAAAATTTCATGTCCATCTAATAAAGTATGAGAATTTCACAAATGAAATGGAAACAAGTGTCACAAAAAGTCAACATATGACCAAGCAGGGGAGAAAATCTCAAACAATTAGGAAATACCACAAATAATTCCAAGAAAATTCACATGTAAACTAGACATACAAGAGTAGGTTCATGCAAAAAATCAGATCAATTGGAGGTCAAGAAGCATGGCTATGAAAATCATGAAATTGGACATCAATGGTGTGACACAAATTGTCACACCCTAATTCAAAAAATCATAACTCACAAACCACAAATGATAAATTCACAAACTCTACACCAAAATCACCATGAGGGTGTCTAGTTTAAGCACAAAAAATTTGGGAGCCATTGGATAAAGTATCACCATTTCACAAATGTTTTGGCAAAGTGTACAAAAAATGCATACATGTCACAAACCCTAATACCAGTTAAAATCCACTCATCAAAAAAATCTGGAAAAAATATGATAAAAAACTAGAGATTGTGATGAACATGATGCAAAAAATCCCATGAAATTTGGAATTAAAATGAACAAGTTATGATTTTTGCAAGTTGGATGATTAAAATGGAAAAGAAATAAATTAATTCAATGTGTCACATGCCACGAATGGCATTTTTGTAAATAAGCCATCCACTAATCCAAACGACCGCGTTTTGGGCCAAGGAAGGAAATAATTTGATTGGCCCGTGCTCATGTACTGTAGCGCACTCGTGCAGAAAAAAAACCCTAGCGCATGCAATCCGCAGGAAAACCCGCAGCTGGCTATGAAGGCTGCGGGTAAATCCACAGGTAAAACGCAGCAACATGAAGGTCGCGGATAAATCTGCAGGTAAAACGCAGCAGCCCAAAAACAGCAAGGTGTTCTTCATCACCTTCAACTTAATTTTTCCAGAAACTCCAAAAGGTCCCGGAACCAACATTTAAACATATTTTCATGAAGATACAACGGCCCCTAACATGAATCAACACGCCATTTGTCTAAAAAACAACAACAACATCAAGAATCGATCCAAACTTATTATGAACACAAAACTTCCAAACCTTCGTTCTCTCTCATTATGGCATGGTTTTTCATGATTTAAGTTTCATGGTGATCAGCATGGCATACTCTACCTAAAGCATGGAATAATTTTAAGAATAGTGAAGATCAAAAACTCACCAAGATTGGAGGGCAGTCGTGGTACAGTTGTTGTTTGGTCGTTTTGAAGTGAAACAGTTGCTCAACATACTTCCACAAGGTGAATGGCGAAGGAAGCTTGGATTGAAACCACTTGTTTTGGCTCTAAATCAACTCTGCCATTAATGGTGCTTCATGTAGCAGCAGCATGGCAAGGCTTTACAGCTCAGGAATGGAGTTTGAAAAGAGTTCACAATGTTGCTTGGATGAAGAAAACCAACCAAGCTTGCTCAAGTTACTTTGAGTTTTTGAAGATTTTAGAAAAATGCAAAAGATGAGGTTTTTTCAGAATGAGTGAAGTTCTGTTGGTTTTGTGGCTGCTAGTAGTGTTTCTAAGTGACAGAAAATGATGTCCAAAAATTCTATTTAAGAGTACAAAGCATGGTCCATGAAATGGTGGGATAGAGTTAGTAGAAAGTTGTACTTTTGGCCAAATTTCAAGCAACTTAGGAATGGCTCCATGTACTGCACAAAAAGGACTTTGAGCATGCTGCAAATAATATTCTAAACAATTCCCAATTGGCCAAATGGTTTAAAAATCACTAATTCAAAAAGTCAAACTTTGGTCCACACTTGAATTTAAATGAGACAAGTCAAAAAATGCCATTTTGATTGGCAATGTTTTGGCTCATGAAATTTATATTTTTGGAAAGAGGGGATCAAATGTGACTTGTAGGAAAAAACCCCACCCAAATTGGCCAAATGGTTTGAGAGATATGGCCTTTTGAAGTTCAAGAATTTCTGAAATCGATTCGATCATAACTTGCCAACCACACATGGGAATTGAGAGTTCTTGGACTTTTTGGAAATGGGAGAACAAGATCTTCAACTTTCATGTTGGGCAAAAATTCATTTGAAGCTTGTATCATGATGTAAGTTTGAGGATCAAGACTTTCCATTTTTGGTAAGTTTCCGTTACAGGTCCAGTTAGGGGTGTTCACGGTCCGGTTTGGATCGGTTTTGAGACAAAATATCATCCGATCCAAAATATATAAAGCATACGGTTTGGTTCGGTTTTTGGATGACAACAAGAAAAATCCAATCCAATCCAATCCAATTTATACGGTTTACTTCGGTTCGGTTGAATCGGTTTTATTCGGTTTTTAAATCAACACTGTGAAATTTAAAACGAATATATTTCAATACCAGTTACAATTATGCCACCAACGTCTACTAAGACAATATCTAATTTTCATATTATATGGCTATTTGATGTCATTGTTGCAAAGATTCATTATAATATATGGACAATATCTATCCCAACGAAATAGACATTGCTGTAATAAATATTTTATATGGAGACCTGCTTACTTAGTGCTTATAGGGAGACTTGTAATATAAATTAAATATATGACAAATATATATGACAGTAACATACCAAAGCTGCATTAAAGTGAATATAATAATAAAACTTCAAGAAAAATATCAATGACAGCATAATTGATAGTTTCAAAATCACAGCCTGCAACATTGATAGACAAATCTAAAATTTTCTAATTATCCTGAAATTGCTCCAGCTTCACAATAATTATCCTGCAATTGCTCCAGCTTCACAATCTACCCAATTCTTTCAGATATCAAAAGCTAATCAGAGTCTATATCAGATACACCTTCATTCAATTGTGGGATTGGAGCAAGTTCTACAAAAATAAAGATAAATATTACTCAATATAAAAGATAAACAATGCTCAACAAAAAATAATATAAGTTATAAGTAAATTACCTAATTCCAGATTTTCTAACTCATCCACAAGCTCTTCAATATCCACCGACACCGGGGAAGATTTACACCAATTTTGTGTACAAATTAAAGCTTCAACTGTTTTTGGCGTAAGAGAACTTCTATAGCAAGTAAGCACTCTACCTCCGGTAGAGAAGGCAGACTCTGAAGCTACAGTAGATACAGGAATGGCCAATATATCTCTAGCCATTTGACCAAGAATAGGATACTTGTTGGAATTCACCTTCCACCAATTCAAGATATCAAAACCAGGACCTTTCTTCTCCAAATTCTCCATGAGATACAAATCCAATTCATTTTTCTGCATGCTCTCATTAAGATTCATGTCCATCTCAACCTCTAAAGCAAATGCATCCTCTGGTGCTTTAAGTTCTACCAACTCTACTTCTTGAGTGGAATGTGTAACATTTTCAGTTTGACCGTTACCAAGGAAAAGCCTATAACTCTCAAATATTTTATTTAATGTCTCCTCCGTTTTTTTATACAAAGATACAGCAACATCATTTGGATATGCCCTGTTCAATCCCCACCTAACAAACTGCATCTTATGTCGAGGATCAAGCACAACAGCAACAAAGATCAACATATTCATTTTTTCAACCTTACCCCAATATTTATCATACTTAACTTTCATATTTTCAGCCATAATTCCAAGCAAGTTGTCTGAACTTTTTAATTCTATCCACCCGTTCAAGGTAGTCAATATCTTAATATGCTCATTAAAATATTGAGAAGAGGTCACAAAAGTACTACCTGAAACCTTCTTTGTGATATCAAAAAATATTTTCAAAAAATTAACAAAGCATTTTGCATTATCCCAATCCTCTTTATTAGGAATACCATCTTTCATCAGCACAAAATCAGCACACTTCTCACTCAATCTCTTAAATGCCTTTTGAAACTTCAATGCACTTTCAAGCATAATATATGTGGAATTCCACCTAGTGGAAACATCCAACTGAACAATTGATTTTTCTTGTAACCTAACTTCCTTAATGCAAGTTTTAAACCTATCCATACGACCCGGAGATGCACGAACATATCTAACAGCATTCCTAATCTTACTAATTGAAGAATGATAGTCTTCCAGCCCATCTTGGACCACAAGATTCAGAATATGTGCACAACAGCGAACATGCATATGTCCCCCTTTCAATGGATGAGAATTCCAATCGTTAATTGTATTTTTCAAGTAAGTTATAGCAACATCGTTAGAACTAGCATTATCAACCGTAATGGTGAAAACATTACCTATTAGCCATTCCTCCAAACATTTTTCAATTTTTTTGCCGATGGTTACTCCTTTGTGATTCACAATTGGACAAAAATTCAGAATCCTTTTATGGATTTTCCAATCATGATCAATGAAATGTGCAGTGAGACAAAGATAACTCAAATTTTGAACAGATGTCCAACAATCAGTTGTAAGACAGACACATTGATTTGATTTATTTAGCACACTTTTTAACTTATGTTTCTCACTCGTGTACAAATCCCAACAATCTCTAGCAATTGTAATCCTTTTAGGAATTGAGAGTTTAGGTTGCACAACACTCATAAAATGAAGAAACCCCTCTCCCTCAACAAACTTAAAAGGCAACTCATCAACAATAATCATCCTAGCTAAAGCTTTCCTACATGCCTCGGCATCAAAATGAACACCAGTGAAAACACTACCAGATCCATTCCCATCTTCTTTTTTCAATTGTTGAAGAACAAGAGTCTGTTGAGTGGGATCAAGAGACTCTTTTGGAAACTTCTTACACTGATGCAGCAAATGGTGTTTTAAATTACTAGTGTCATTTCTTTGTGAATCAGCAGCATATGTTACATCACACCAATTACACTTAGCTCTTGATCCTATTTTTGTAAAATGTTCCCAAGTCCAAGATCTAGATTTAATAGGTTTTCTGTTACCTGAATCTCCAGCTATAACATTAGAATCATTGGAAGCTTCTCCAACCTTTCTTTTCTTGTTAGCATTTTCTTCATCATTGTTTGTTTCACTACTTTGTACCGATGGAGGTGGAGCTTCAGTTGTTTCAGCCTATAAAATAGGAAACACAATATTACACCATTGTAACATTAACCAACATTTTCAAAGGTAAAATAATCCACTTAAAATTAATTTTTGATACCTGAATAAGGTTGTTGACAATATCAGATTGAGTTACAGGATCAGTTTGGCTCATTCCTGTAAAAATAGATCAAACTTAAAATTAGAACAAAGTATAAACAGCTAGTTGTAAAAAAAGCTAATAAGAATATATTATGAAAAAGTTATGAAACAAAATATGAAAAACTAACAAAGAATAGACCTTGAAGAAATTATGAAAAACTAAATAAAATTTGTTACTGTTATAACCAACATGAAACGATTTCACATCAGAAAACTAATGAAAATAATTTTTAGTAAACTAGTGTTATAAAATTTAGAACATAAGTAAGTTAATTTTAAATAAGATTTCAACAACACAAATTAGAACAACTTTACAAAAGGATAAAAATTAGTACAACTTTAGAAAATCTGATCGAACAAAAGTATAAAGTACAAAAAAGACAAAATCAAAAAAATTAGGAAACTTGCTTACTGATAGTATAATTCAGAAAACTAATTGAGATGAATGTTGATTTAGACTTTTTTTTTCTTTTGATGAAAAGTGATTGAAATTGAAAGAGGAGATACAGACCTTAAATAGAGAACTGAAGAAGAAGAAAGGCCATGATTCAACTTTAACGTTGAGCCGAAATTGAATTTCTTGCGGTTATAATAACAATGAATAGCATTCATTGTATTTAATTTTGCGTATAATTCAAAATCTGAATAGGGAAACTACAGAAGTGATTGAGATTCTCTAGAGAAATTAGTGGTGGCTAACATAATTAATTTAATAGGATGAGTAAATGGAAGTAATACCGGTTCGGTTTGGACCGGTTCGATTTTCATGAAGCCAACCGTAAACCGAACCGAACCGATCGGTTATGCAACATGGTGGTCCAAATACATCCAAAAAAATCGGTTTTTTTGGATTTCGGTTTTTTCGGTTCGGTTTTTGGTTTTTTTTTTGGATTGGATTGGATCTGAACACCCCTAGGTCCAGTTTCCATTTTTGGAAATTTCTGATCTGGCTTCAAATTCTTCCATGATTGTGTTTGACATGATATATGAGGACTATATGGACATGAATGAGACCCCTCAAACCAATTTCCATCATCAAATCACTGATTAGATGGACAGTTGACCAACAGTTGACTTTTCTAGGGTTTTGGATGACTGAACCTCTTCTGATGAATTCCAAACCCTAATTCCTTGAGAACTTGACTTCAAATGATGTCCCAAGACATATGAACTCTTGATTAATGAGCATGGTGTCCAAATTCCACAAGAATGGCCACCATCCACTGCTTTGACTGACTGTTGACTGTCTAGGGTTCTTTGCCTGACTGTGCATGAACTGATGACTTCTGAACATCCAATCTTTGACCAAAACACTTCAAATGGATCTCCAAGTCATGTGAACATGTTGGACCAACCCTGGGGCCTTGGCTCAATGAGAATTGTGCTTGCTTGCTTGACTGACTGATCTCCTGATCAATTTGACCTAATTTCTTGATATGGCTTGCACTTGAGGCAAATGAGGCAATGCAATGCTATGCAATGGACCATGATATGCTATGACCTAATATGAAAATGTATGTACAATGATAGGTGCAAATTTGAGGTGCTACAACCATGTGTTTCTCAGTGTTCAAAACTGAGAGTATTTGCAACTCAAAGCCTGTAGGCAAGAGTTGTTATGGTCTTGAACGAAGTTGTGAAGCAAGTTCAAGTTGTTTAACATTACATTGTTTGTGTAGTGATAGGAATGGAAACTGGAGGTTTCTATCTAGGAGTTCCTAGGTATAGATTGCATTGGGTAGGGATTAAGTGAAGAGTTGTAAACGGGGGAGTTTAACTCTGAATTAATACTGCTGATAGTGGATCTTCTTCCTAGCTTGGTATGCCCCCAGAGTAGGTGATGTTGCACCGAACTGGGTTAACAATTTCCTGTGTTTGTTTTCCTTCTGCATGTTATAATCCTGTCTGCCTTAACTTAGCTTGTATTTCAGTCTGCTTATCAAGATAATATCAGACCTGGTACATAGCCTTCTGTTTGAATGTCAATCAGAATGTTTTGACATTCATCATTAACAACACATACTGAATAATAGGCAAGTTGGCTTTTCTGCTTCAGTTCAGTATTTCAGTCTGGTCTCCAAGAGGATAACAGACCTGGCCAAAGGATCATTGTGAAACTGTCAAACTGGATGCCTTGACAGTTAGTCTTGTATGCTGATACTGAAGTAGAGACTAGTTAGTCTTTTACAGTACAGCAAATTTAGCACAGACTGTTTTCAGGAACATAACTGAATCAGCATGAGGTATATGTTCTGACTGTCAAACAGAATGTTATGACATTCATTCCTGACAGCATGTGCTGAATTGTAGGGTGATTAGTTTTTCTGTTTCAGTAATTTTCTCAGGCTATTCTTCAGTAATCCAACAGCTGAGCTAAAATCCAGGAAACTAACAATTGTACTACATTAAATGAACCTAACAAATAGCCTATTTGTTAGCACCCTACTAAGTGGAAATTAGATTAACTTGTTCAACCTTTATTTTAGGAAATACAAGTACAAGGCCAGCAGACTGGAATAATGTAATAGATGATGTTCAAATCACTATTGAGACATCTTGCTGATTAATGTGTAGGAAAATAACAGAAGTTAGTGCTATGGTTGATCTCTGCTGAGTCTTTCTACCAGATGCACAGAACTAGGTGTTCCTCCATTCTAGGGTGATATATAAGCAGATGTCATGATATCTGTGAACGTAAGCATATTAGTACAGGGTTTAATTTGTATAACTGTCTTGCTGTATTAGTTACAATGTTGGATCAGATGTCATGACTTGGAGTAGAACATCTGAACTTTGACTACGCCAGAATTTCAGTTTCCCCTAAATTCTCTCATGCACTCGGAGACGCTTTGAACCATACTGAAGACACATTCTAGGAGACGGTTATCTTGGGAGGTTAATATAAATAAACCTCACAAAAGCCAATGGAAGCTCTCTCTTTTCTCCGTACAATTTCTCCAGCATTCTAATTTTTCAAGCAATTTATTTCTTTCTTTTTTCTAGTTTAATTTCTGAAGCATACAATTTACTTTCTCACGATAGTTTCTACACCGGAAACTATTGTGTAATTTTTACTGGATCTAACCTTACGTTAGATCATAGTATTTTATTTCCTTGTTTTTACTTTCCTATCTGATCGAGAATTGTGAAGAACAAATCCAACTGACTTGTGGTGGAGTGTTCGAGCACCGAAGCGTAGAAGATAAAATCCAGATTTCTAGTCTTTTTCCAGGTTCATTAATTAATTGAATTATCGTTTTTATTTACATATGCTTTGTTCCGCTGTTTATATATGTTGTTTGTTTGATATGGCCGTATTTATGCATGATTATTGTTTATGCATGTTTATCATGTCTGGCTAATTAATTTAGATATCGGTATGTAAAGTAAGCGGAATAAAGGAATCCAAATTGAGTTGGTTTAAATTTATTTCAGAATATAGTCACTCTTTTTCTGGTCTCAATTTACAAAGTTAATGCCAAGGTTTTTGTACGAGAGTAAAAGACATAAAGAAGTTAAAATCAATAGAACGACGGTTTGAGTTTTTAACTGGACAGTGTAAATTGAACATTAACTTTAAATCAGGGCGAAAGCAATTTTTAAGGTTAATTAAATTCTAATTATTTTCAAAAATTATTTTTAAAAGTTAAATGTGAGGACGGGAGTTAAGCATTTAAGTTTAATCATATAATCTAAGTCAACAGAGCGAGAGTTTGAGACGAGGGCGTTTAAACGGTTAGTATTTTCTCAAAAGGAGTTTCTATAGATTCTATTATTTTCAAAAGTGATTTTAGACTTAACGAAATAGTGAGAGCGTACGTTAAAATATAAAGTCATAGTCTAATTCAACAGAGCGAGAGTTTGACGAAAAGACTTTTAATTAATAGTGTCTACTGAAAAGACTTATTTTAAAATTAAGAAAAAGACCAACGAAGATTTGATTCCCCAAATATGACGAACTACATACTGATATCCATATTATTTGATATTTTATCTAGATCCAAATTTAGTTTTATTTTTTCCCCCTAATCATTAAAGTATCATCCGCCTTAGCTTTACGCAGTAACCCTAGAAAAATGGTAGATCGATTCATTAAGTCTCTGTGGGATCGATATCTTTTAAAACTACGCGATTAGACTGTGAGCTTGCAGTTAGTACCCCGATAGACTCATAAAGTCGCGACCAACGAGTATATAATAATAATATTAATAATAATACTAATAACCTCATTATGATCCTGATTAGATAATATATCAATTAATAATAATTTGATTAATAGAAAAATTAATTTAATCCTAATTAATCCCAATATTAATCTATTACTAAATAACAATAATATAATTTAATATTAATATGTAAAAAATAATAATAGTACTAATATTAGTCTATCATCATTTAACTAATAACGTTATTATAATTTATTTTACCCCTGCTATTAAAACAAATAGTCCTCCTAATTATTATTTCTAACTAATGTGTTTTAATAAGACAATGTCCTAGTTACTTATGTTAATATCCCTCTAGCATAACTCCCCAAATTATTATGTTTCAAGCAGCATCTCTGAATTAAAATAAATTCCTAAGAGGGACTAAAAAGTCAAAATGGTCTCCCTTTGACTTTTTAAGTTATTGGGGTTGATTAGATGCCTTATAAAGGGCCCTGAGCATGTCAATATCCTAGACTCTAAGTCAATAATAAGAGAGAAATAGTGATCAAATTTTGGGGTACGACAAAGTGCATACTTTTGGATACCGTCACTTAATAACTAAATGAAAGAAAAGATGAAGCTTTAACATCTGTTTGGTTGGTTCTCTCAATTATTGAGTTTGCTCCTACAGAGGCGGACCAGAAATTAGGATCTTCCCGCAAGACGGTGAATGGTTTGGAGTTGTCTTTGAGAGAGGCTCGGGGAGGTTGGAAGAAAGATGATGACAGTCTTTTGGAGATGTGTCATGAAAACCTTAAGTTATCCAAAGAGTATGCACTATTCTACATGTTTCTTTTGGAAATGCCCAACATGTTGAACTTTTTCATTCCATTGTGCATATTTCTCGATAGCAAGTTTGTCCTGGCCAAGAGACGATGGGTGGTAAACCGATCTTCATGAGGATGAATCATCCATGTAATGTTATTTTTTTCTGGGAAGAATCTTTCTTATGTAATATTTACTATAAATGAATTTCATAATTTCCTGTTCGTGGCACCTTCTCATTTTGTTTACTTACCAATTTTTTTTACCAATTATGGTGTTGCTTTTAGTTTTCTGCGTTCATTTCCCTGAAAATTTGTTGACGTTCGAGATTGTGCCGCAAAGTTTTATTGGATGTATTTGGGGACTGTGGCCGGTCATGAGTCAATACCTCTTCCTTTCCCCTAAGTTTGAACTTGGTTCAAGGTAAACATAGTGGGGACTCACATATGCCTCTATAGTGGCTAACTTTCAAGAATGGGCGGGCCCTGACACTACTACAAAAAACATATATGATGACGGTTGTGAAACACATATAATGACAGTTGCATGTTTGTTATTAGGTAGCGTGTGATTGTGTGTATGCTGGTTTCCACAACAGGCGCAGACTGTGGTTCGACCGTGGCTATATGTTAGGTAGCACGCTACTTATAACAATGGTTTAGTCAAACAACCATTGTGAAATAATTTATAGGTCCTTGGTTCGAATCTCAGACTCGTCATTCTTGCCTCGTTATTTTTCCCATATTCCTTCTTGATGTTCTTCATATGAAGTAGGAACCCAGAAGATAAAAAAAAAAAAAAAGAATCTGAGTAAAAGCAGAAATAAAATAGTCACAGAATCTCAATGGCTGGAGAAAAAGGTAAGCAATTATCCATAATATTCAAGATAGTCAAAGTATTATGAAAGGCAAAGCTTACCAAGATACATAGCCTTCAAGACAGATTCCACGTTATTCAATATTTCTTCTTATAAAAGTAGATGTTTGCATAACCATCCAGATCACATTACTCTTCAGCTAAAATCGGTCAACCTAAGCAATATAAGGCTCAAAAGAGAGATTTTGAGAAGGATATTAGAAAACTGATGAAGAAAAAAGTAAAGGAAGAGAAGCAGAGGTCCGAGTAAGCTTTAATGGTTCCGAAGTCTGAGGAAGTCTCAGAAGGAGTAGGCACAACTGCTGGATCCCAAAGTGGGCAGAATAGAGACAACAATGATAACACCTAAGAGGAAGGAGGGTCAAATGGAAGAAAAAGTAAAATTATCTAATGTATTTAGGATAAAAAATGTAACGCCTTCTTAATGAATAAAAGAATTTCCTTTTATTACTGTATGTTTCCATTTACATCCTTTAACAGCACCAAAACCACGACTACAATCAACAGCCCAATAATGAGTTTGTAACATGAACAAAGTTATATTCATAAAACATGAAGATGGAAACATGAACAAAGTTATAGTCATAAAACATGAACAGAGAAACATGAACAATACACATCACAATTTTATTATATTAAAAAATATACCAAGAAATGAAATGTAACCCTAGCAAAGAACATAAACTTTTAGAAAGCAGTATCATTATCATAGTAGAGAGAGAGAGAGTGAGTGTGCAACAAACACAGAATGGTAATGTACCATAAGTCTAAGAGGATAAAGATTTTGTTTCCAGAAATGATTCTGCTACCGTTGTCGTCTCGTTTGCTAGGGCACACTTGAGTGTTATGAACAAAATGAAGTACTTGTTTTCATGTTTTAATTTTGTTGGAAATAGTTTCACAACGGTTGCAAGCTTCAACAGTAGTGAAATATGGAACATATAACCACGGTTTAATCAAATAACCATAGTTGTTATACTTTCAATTTTTTAATAACAATAAATATGAAGGGACGCACGCTTATTTTTACTGAAAAAATGGAAAAATGTTGAAGTTGGGATTCGAAGCTTGTCATCTAAGTTCTATGACCATGGTCATTTTCAGGAACCATGATGAAAATTTTCTTAATAAAATAAAACAAACATGCGCATAAAAAATGTGATATGACTACAGTGGAAAAATTGTCGTTGTAATAATTTACCACCAAAGGTATATTTTCTAGTAGTGTGATTACCACTTTGTAGTCTGCTTTTTTATCGATGTGACTTTTGCTATGCAGTTTTGATTTTTTTGGTCATACTTCTGTGGCATTTGCAATAACGCCCTTGAGTTATTTATCGTGGGGTTTTAATTGCTCTAGTTGTATGCATATGTCGTTTGCGGCATAATCCCTTCTTTGTGGTTATCATATGCGATAAAGGAAATTTTAACTAAGCAGAGCGATTGTTGCTTATTCTTCTTTACTTGTATTGATATGAAACTCCTCGGTCGCCTTGGTTTTATTAAGAGTCGTCCTCTGCTTTTTCAAGTTAGAATCATTTGTGTCATACCTGTCAGGATTCTTGATCCTTTCTTTTGATGGTTTTGATTTCCATTTATTCTAACTATTTGGTGAGGATAGGCCATGTTGATTTCCATTTCCTTCTCTTTGTATTTCCCCTTTTGGTCGTTACAAGGCTTTATGTATCCTTCGTGCTTGAGACAGGTCTGCACAAATCGTTATCAAATTGTCATGAACATTGTAATACTTCAATTTGAGGTGGACGAAAGAGGATACCACGTCCAACATTGTCGTGAAGGGTCTTCCTAAAATATGGTTGTAGACAATCTTGCAAGGAATTACAAGGAATTATATGTTGAACGTCCTAGTGTCTCTCCCTTCCCCCAAAGTGGTCATCAACTCAATACACCCCCAGGGGAAACTTAATGTGTCTTTAAAGGCCTGGAGACATGACCCTCATGCATCCACAACGTCTCTCTTCTCAATCCAAGCTCCTCGAAAAACTCTACATACACTATGTCGCGAGAGCTTCCCCGTCAAAGAGGATCCTGGATACATCAAAATTATCCATTGTTGTCATTATCACCAAGAGAGAAATCTCTTTTGGGATTCTCCACGCCTTTTATATATATCCTAGAATCCGAGGATGGGCCTTTTTACCTTCTCGTCAAGAGTTGTTCCTTCCTCTTTGTAGATTGCCACTAACTATGTGATCCTCCTCTTCGTAGTTCTTTTGGACGAGTTTTTTTAGTGAGGCCCCTAATAATGGAAGTAATATATTGTTGTTCCCCTTTTAGATTTTCCTCTTCTTCATGGCTACTATCTTTCTTTCCCATGGACCCGCTTAGGGCCTTGATATTTTTCTTAGGGGATGCCTTCTCCGAGCGGGAGTATGGTTTCTTCTTTGGTGACTTATCTCGTTCCCTGTGTTCTTTCTTTCATCCCCGGTTGTCCCTTAGGCAACCTTCCCGCATATAACCAGTGATCCATCCCTTTTTGATCATCTCTTAAATTGCATCCTTTAGTTAGATGCAATCATTGTGTCGTGGTCGTGACTTTTATAGAAATATCAGTATTTCGACTTATCTGTTCTAGCTTACTATCTAATCGGATAGTGGTTTCTGATTTCAACTTCTTTGAATTCAGTGTTTACGCATTCTCTTCAAATTTTCTCCCTCTATGAGTTTAAATAAATGTATGCATAAAATCTACCTTGGGGTCCCCGCTCTTTGTCATCTCTACGATGGCTACTGTCTTTTTTTATATCTAAGATTTCTTGTTCCTTGGATCTTCTCGTCAGCTAAGAGTTTTTCTTCGTGGTTGATATAGGGTTACGCCTTATTCAGCAGGTGACTTAGGATTAGTGACTCAGATGATTATTGTAAAGGGTAAGGTAAATTTTGGGATACGACAAACGCACAACAACAACAATATAATAATAATAATAATAATAATAATAATAATAATAAATTTGATGATAAGTCGTTTGAGAATATGTGGATAATGTCACATTTGACCTTAATATAAGGATCTTCATGTGACTTTTTCAATTACATGGTTGGTTAAGTCTCTTCCAATTGACCAAAACTAGCAAAACAGAATTTCTTCAAATTCACAACCAACAATTAAATTCACACACTATTTTAAACTTGTGCTAAAGAAGTGAATACTACAATAGCCTCATTTTCAATATCCCAACCTGTCAAGTTTCTAATCCACTTATCCTAAACTAATATTTTCCAAATTTTAACATAGAAAAAAGATTTACACCAAAACCCTTAAGAGCAAGTTAGTTAAATTAGTTTCTTAAATAGTAAATGTAAATCACTCTCTTCCTTTTTTCTTTGTGAATTTCAATTCAATTCAATCTTTTCTATTATTGACAAACTAATACCTGTAAAAAAAACAGTATGTACAGGTGCTATCATGTTATTTCAACTGCCAAATTAAACACCTTAATTATAATAACTTCTTTCTCTCATTCTCAACATTTCTATCTTCTTCTGCGTCAAGCCGACTGATTGTAATTATTTTATTTTCAATTGTCTCATTGCAGACAAATAATTTATTTATTTGTCTGCAATGGGAAATGGAAATTCAAGGATAAATTCAACCAAAGAACAAGGAGAATCAATACCAAATAAAATCCGTTCCACGATAATCGAACGATTTGAAGATTTTAAAAAGAATAGGAATGCTGAACCAACCCTATCAAAGAAGCAACTATTGAAAAATGGCGAAGAAAAGGATGGTGGCAGTAGTGTTTTTAGGTCTACTTCTCACAAAACTAATGAAACCGAAGATTGTAACGTTTCGGTTTCGACAAAAGAGGAAACAATGGTGCCACTAACGACCACGGAAAATATTTCTAGGATTGTTCCTGTGGAAAACATCGAATGCAAAACTATAGAGAAGGTTAACATTAAGAATGAGATTGATCAAAGCAAAGATAAAGAGATTCGTGTCAATGTGAAAGACGGGGAAGAGATCGAAACAAAGGAGGAAATAATTGAAAGGATATTGAAAGAGGTAAAGAAAGAACAAGAACAAGAAGTGAGTGCAAAAAGTGAAGAGAATGATGGTGATGATAACGATGATGATGAAGAAACTGATATTGGGAGATATCTATGTCCCGGATCACCGAGTTTCAGAATTTATTGCATTGAAGCCGATGATGAAAAGAAAACACAAGATGAAGAAGACGAAGAAGAACAAGAAGTTATAAGTCATCCAGCCACCGCCGTGCTCAAAAAATCGCGCAGTGATAACTGCCTAGAAAGCTCTCCCTCAAAGAACAAGAGAATCATAAATAAGGTAATTATTCTTTTCTTATGCTCCCGCATTTCGGAAAAAGCAACCACAGCTGCAACCGTAATTACTATCAAAAATAATTTAATTAATCAGATAGAAAATGTTTCGAAGTCAATATTTCTTTTTCTTAACTTGGTTGGATGTTTTTGATAGGTAAGTCAGATAGTTGAAAATGTACCAAGTACAAAGAGAAAAGGGCATATGATGAGGAGATTTGGGGCAGTAAGAACTCTTCTAAAGGTTAAGTCATGCTACCACCCAATTTGTACCTGCACAGGAAATGACAGAAGAAGCACTCTTATTTCTGCAAAAGCAACAAATTGATTATATATATATACATCATATTGTTACTAGGTGTTAGAATGGAGACATGTTATAATTATTTTATTTTCTTGTTGTTTTTTTAGCCTTTTTTGGCTTGTTTAATTGATTGAATTCCTATTTAATCTTCATCTTCTGATGAGATCAATCAGAATTAGACCATAAGTCTTTGTTCATTGTGTTGAAAAAAATGCCTAGTACATGTTTCTGGTTCTAGCTTTTATGTAATTATTGTTACACATTTTTTTGTAAAGTTAGTACACTTGGCATAGAAGTGTTTGCTGTGTATAATGTACAATGGGAATGATTACATTTGTGTATTTATAGGTTCAAGTTTGATAGAAAAATTATTAAATTTCTTCTCATTTTTAATATTCATTTTTGGTTGTCATTTTTTATATACTTGATCATATCTCAAATATATTGGCATTTTAGTTGATGGGTTTTTTTTTAAAGTTTTTTTTTCATGGAAAAGAAGTGTTGATAATTTAAAGCTTCATTGAAATCTAAGTCTAATAAAAAAAATCAATATGATT